>NC_080742.1:56436882-56739913 GCF_020826845.1 Diceros bicornis minor | reverse complement strand
TGACAAAGCGTGTTTACTTCTTTTAATTAATTGGTTCTCACCACAGCTCTGTTAAAGTCCTGGCATGATCTCTACTAAGGAAGCTGACTAGCATATATTAGTAAGTGGTCTGAGGTAAGAGGCAGAGCAGTGCTTTAACTCCACGGCTTCTGACTCAAGTGCAGTGGTCTTGCCACAGGAGTGTAGCTGCCTCTGGAGTACTCTCCAGTAATATTCCTATAACTCAAAGGTATTCCATGGTAGAAATGCCATAGGGGACAAGGGATGCATTGGAGGGCAGGTCCCTTTGGGTCTTGTCTCAGTCAGTTATCCTCCATCAGTGGTGTTAAGGTTTTATCCCTGTAACCTGAGAGGGCCACAGAGGGTGTCTGGAACAGGTAGAGCTCTGTGTGCACACCCCTCACCCCACCAGAGCAGCAACACCTTCATCCAGCATAAGATGGCATTTTAGGAAAGGGTACTGCTGCCTTTTAAAAGACATTTGTAGAAAGATTATTCATGCACATAATTAAAATAGCACTTCCCAGTCTCCTTTTCTCCATCCCCACTTGAAGCTGTTTTAGTTAGTTATTTTGTTTTTTTTTTTTTTTTTGTGAGGAAGATCAGCCCTGAGCTAACATCCTTACCAATCCTCCTCTTTTTGCTGAGGAAGACTGGCCCTGGGCTAACATTTGTGCCCATCTTCCTTCACTTTATATGGGATGCCGCCACAGCATGGCCTGACAAGCAGTGCCTCCGTACACTTAACCACTACGCCATGGCGCTGGCACCTAGTTGGTTATTTTGATATTTATCTTCATATGTCTAAAGATCATGCTTGTAGTGTGTTGATTTTTCAGGTTTAGGCATTATCTGTTGACATTGTACACTGAAAGATGAGAATTTAACTCTCTCCTGCTCTCACCACACATGTGTACCCTTACTATATCTCATCTTCCCAGAAATAGTTTTATCATAATTTTGGTTAAATAAGTCTTTCATATTTATTTTATTATGATTATATTTAGAGCTGAGTCATAGAGTAAACTGACTACTTCTCCTTTCATGCATCCATCAATGGCCTCCCTCCCCCAGTCGTCTTGTTTTTAGGTTTTGTGTGTGCGTGTGTGTGTGTTGTTTTGTTGTTATTGTTATGATTATTTTTGGTTTCCATGTCCTGATTTCTAATTCAACCCCAAATTCTTCCCAAGCTTGAATCTTAAGACCTTCAAATGCTTGAGGTATACTATCAATTTCATCTTAATGAAAATGGTTGCTCCCATGTTTATCATCCAGAGATCTGCCTTTGCTATGTATTATGAATTGAATGTTTATGTCCCCCCCCCCCCCCCGATTTGTATATTGAAGCCCTAATCCCCACTGGGATAGTATTTGGAGATGAGGCCTTTAGGAGGTAATTCGAATTAGATGAAGTAATGAGAGTGGCTCTCAAGGTGTAGTAAGTTCTTTTTAAAAGAAGAGACACTAGAGAGCTTGCTCTCTTTCCACTGTGTGAGTACACACTGTGTGAGGACACAGCTGTCTGCAAGTCAGGAAGAGAGCACTCATCAGAAACCAACCGTGCTGGCACCCAGACCTTGGACTTCTAGTCTTCAGCACTGTGAGAAAATAAATTTCTGTTGTTTAAGCCACCCAGTCTATGTTTTGTTATGGCACTGCGAGCTAAGACATCATCATTCTGCAGTTTCCCTTAGCCTCTTTCCTGTGTTGGATCTTCTGTTTCCTGTATGTTGAGTTGTCTTTGTTGTTATATTCTCTTATTATGGGGGAGCACATCCTCTTGCAGCTTGCTTTGAAATGGGTTCATAGAAGACAAAATTTTCAAGACCTTACTTTTCTGGAAACATCTTTATTTTACAGATTTTTTAATTTGCCAGGGTATAGAATGCTAGGTAAAAATTAGTTTCCTTGATATAATCTTATATCTAGAAAACCCTAAAGATTCTGCAAAAAAACTGTTGGAACTAATAAATGAATTTGGCAAAGTAGCAGGATACAAAGTCAACACGCAAAAGTCGGTTGCATTTCTATACGTATTGCTGTATATGATGTGAGGTTTAGGTTGGGTTCTTTTGTCTTTTATTTTCTTTTTGCCTATCTAGTTGTTCAAAGACCTTTTTTTTTTTTTTTTGTGGGGAAGATCAGCCCTGAGCTAACATCTGATGCCAATCCTCCTCTTAATTTTTTTGCTGAGGAAGGTTGGCCCTGAGCTAACATCTGTGCCCATCTTCCTCCACTTTATATGGGACGCCGCCACAACATGGCTTGACAAGCTGTGCGTCGGTGCGCACCCGGGATCTGAAGCTGCAAACCCCGGGCCACCGAAGTGAAGCGTGCACACTTAACCACTTGCGCCACCGGGCTGGCCCCCAGGACCATTCGTTGAAAGGAATATTTCCTGTTTTTGAAACACGTCTACTCCTCAGGTATCAGAAGTGTCTGTTGCCATCAATTCCTGAAATTTTAGGGGATTTCATAGTATAAGTTGTAGAGGATTTCATAGTATAGGTTGTAGGGGATTTCATAGTATAAGTTGTATTTTTTTTTTTTCCCCCCTGTGGAATTGCTGGGTCATGTGGTATGTGTATGTTTAACTTTATTTATTTATTTATTTTAAAGATCACTTTATTTTATTTATTTATTCATTTTTTTGTGAGGGAGATCAGCCCTGAGCTAACATCCGTCCTAATCCTCCTCTTTTTGCTTAGGAAGACCGGCTCTGAGGTAACATCTATTGCCAATCCTCCTCCTTTTTTTTTTTTATCTCCCCTCAAAGCCCCAGTAGATAGTTATTATGTCATAGTTGCACATCCTTCTAGTTGCTGTACATGGGACACGGCCTCAGCACGGCCGGACAAGCAGTGCATCGGTGTGCACCCGGGATCTGAACCCGGGCCGCCAGTAGCAGAGCGCGCGCACTTAACTGCTAAGCCACGAGGTCGGCCCTAAGTTGTATTTCTTCTTGACTTTCTTTTCCTAGTGCCTTAGGAGTCAGCTCTCCTGGTCAGCTAAGTTGGTTACCATTTGCCATCTGCTTTCCAGTGTCCCACATTTTGTCACTGTTGTACTTTCTCCCGTTTTCTTTGTCCTTGAGGATTTGTGGTTTTTCTATCATTTTAATAGACTTTTAGAGAAGAGTAAAAGCTAATGTGTGTGTGTTCAAAAAAAAAAAAAAGGATGTCAGCCAGGGCTTGGCTGGGAATAGAGGATCCACTTCCAAAAGGGCTCAGTGATATGCTTGGAAGTTGATGATGGTTTTTGTCATGAGGCCTTATGTTGCCACATAGATCTATCCTTAGAGCTGTTTGAATATTCTCACAACATGGCAGCTGGCTTCCCCCAGAGTCAGTGATCCATGACATAGGAAGGCAGGTCTTTTATGACCTAGCCTTTGAAGTTACACATCATCATTTCTCTAATAACCTAGTTTACACTAGTTAGCATTATGCAGGCTGCAGGGACTACTCGAGAGCATGCTTTCTCAGAGTCAGGGATTATTGGGACCATCTTGGAGACTGGCTCCCACAGCTATTCTTGTTCATAAGTGGGAGATAAAAAGCTGATTGGAAGGTCTAAGTGTGTGAGTAGGGCTTGTTGAGTTTCACTGTAGGGTCATCTTTCTAGTGCAATCAATTGGGGAACCTCTGAGGTCAGTACCTTATAGGTTTTTATTCTTTGGGTGGGTTGTGTTTTCCTAGAGAAGAAGGTCCTCCATGGAGGGTGAAGGCCATGATGCTAGTGTTATGAGAGCTAATTGAGGAAAAAGGCTGGGAAATCTTGCCATCTACTTTTCATTCATTCATGTAATCTATATTTACTGTAGCACCTTGCCTTCAAATGTAGCCGATGTCACCAGAGACCCTATACTTTACCTTTTCCTGACAATAAACTTCCTTCTACCTAGGCTAGGGAAAGTTGCCCTTGGACTTTTAAACAGTCCTCCTTATCATAGCTCCTCTTTCACCTCTACTTCCAGAGCTATCTTGTGCTGCCAATTCCTGAGCTTTTGGAGGTTCTGCAAATAGAAATTGAGTTAATTCTCAGTTCTTTCTTCTGGTGCCTTAGAATTCAGTTTTCTGGGGTCTACTTTTCATTCAGTATTAATCTATCTGTGTTATGACGTCCAACATTTTTTTGCATTTGACTCATGGCTTTTCTCTGTCCTTTTCGGTTTGTGGCTTTTTGAAAAAAGCTTTATTGCATTTTAATTTATATATCATGAAATTCACCTATTTTGAGTGTATAATACAGTGATTTTTAGTAATTACTGTGTGCAACCATTACCATAAATAAGTTTTAGACTTCCCCCCCATTAAGATCCCTCATGGCTATTTCCAGTTAATCCCCATTCCCAGCCTGTCTTTATCAATTTGGCTTTTTGGGATATATCATATAAATTTGTGGTCTTGTGTGACTTTTTTTTTTCAATTAATTTTTTTCCTTTTGCTTGAGCTCCGCTATTTTTTTTTTTTTTTGGTGAGGAAGATCAGCCCTGAGCTGACATCCATGCTAATCCTCCTCTTTTTGCTGAGGAAGACCAGCTCTGAGCTAACATCTATTGCCAATCCTCCTCCTTTTTTTTTCCCCCAAAGCCCCAGTAGATAGTTGTATGTCATAGTTGCACATCCTTCTAGTTGCTGTAAGTGGGACGCGGTCTCAGCATGGCCGGAGAAGCGGTGTGTCAGTGCGCGCCCGGGATCCCAACCCGAGCCACCAATAGCAGAGCACACGCACTTAACCACTAAGCCACGGGGCCGGCCCTCCCTCACTCTTTTTTTTTTTTTAATAATTTTATTTATTTATTTTTCCCCCAAAGCCCCAGTAGATAGTTGTATGTCATAGCTGCACATCCTTCTAGTTGCTGTATGTGGGACGTGGCCTCAGCATGGCCGGACAAGCAGCGCGTCGGTGCGCGCCCGGGATCCGAACCCGGGCCGCCAGTAGCGGAGCGCGCGCACTTAACTGCTAAGCCACGAGGCTGGCCCTCCGCTCTTTTTTTTTTTTGAGGTATAATTGACATACTAATTTCAGGTGTACAACA
This sequence comes from Diceros bicornis minor, assembly GCF_020826845.1. NCBI lineage: Eukaryota > Metazoa > Chordata > Mammalia > Perissodactyla > Rhinocerotidae > Diceros > Diceros bicornis. The sequence goes on along the minus strand of NC_080742.1, from coordinate 56,734,872 downwards.
TAATGATTGGATATTTGTATATACTACGAAATGATCACTACAATAAGTCTAGTTAACAGCTGTCATCATAGTTAAAAAATTTTTTCAGATATACTCTTAGCAACTTTCAGATATGCAATACAGTATTATTAACTATAGTCACCATGCTGTACCTTATATCCCCATGACATATTTATTTTGTAACTGGAAGTTTGTACCTTTTGACCCCTTCACCCATTTCCCCCACCCATCGCCTCTGCTCTGGCACCCACTAATCTGTTCTCTCCATCTGTGAGCTTGGTTTTGTGTTTTGTGTTTTTTTTTTTAGATTTCACATATAAGTCAGATGACTTGTTTCATTTAGCATATTTTTGAGGTTCATCCATGGCATAGCATATGCCAGTAGTTTATTATTATTTCTTCCTTCTGCTTGCCTTTGGTTTGGGTTGCTCTTCTTTTTCTGGATTTTTAAATTGAACCTTAGATTATTGATTTGAGATCTTCATTATTTTCTAATATAGTCATTTAAAGCTATAAATGTCCCTCTAAGCACTGCTTTATCTGTATCTCATATGTTGTGTTTTAATTTTCATTCAGATCAAAATACTTTCTAATTTTCCTTGTAATTTCTTTGACCCATGGATTGTTTAGAAATGTATTGTTTAATTGCTACATATTTGCAGATCCCCAAAGTTTCCTTCTACTATTGCTTTCTAATTTGTCTCCTTCGTGGTTAGAGAACATACTTTTTATAGTTTGAATCCTTTTAAATTTATTAATTCTTGTTTTATAGCCTAGCATTTGTTCTACTCTGAATAATGTTCCACGTGAGCTTCAAAAGAATGTGTATTCTGTTGGTTTTAGGGGGTTGAGTGTTCTGTAGATATCTGTTACGTCTAGTTGGCTTATAGTATTGTTCAAGTCTTCTGTTTCATTGTTGATATTCTCTCTAGTTGTTTTATCCCTTGTGGAATATTGAACTCTCTAATTATTATTGTTGCATTGTCTATTTCTCCCCTCAATTCAGGCAATTTTTGTTTCACGTATTTGGGGCTCTGTTGTTAGTGCATATATGTTTATAAGTGTTGTATCTTCTTGATGGATTGACCCTTATATTGTTATAAAATGTCCTTCTTTGTCTCTTGTAACAATTTTTGTCTTAGAGTCTATTGTCTGATATTAGTATATCCACTCCATCTCTGTTTCAATTACTGAAGGTGTATACAGAATACGGTATACAGAAAGTATACAGTATACAGAAAGGTGTATCTCTTTCCATCCTTTTACTTTCAATCTAGTTGTGTCTTTGAATCTAAAGTTTCTCTTGTACTTGGAAAACATGTTTTATCCATTCTGCCAATATCTGCCTTTTGATTTTAGTTTAGATTAATACTACTGTACTTTCAATAGCATACAGAAACTTTGTTCCTATGTAGCTCCTTTCTCTCCCTTTTGTGCTAATATTGTCATACATGTTTATACATTATAAGCCCATCATCGCTGTTTTATAATTATTTCTCTGTGTAGTTGTGTTTAAAAAGCGATAAGACGGCTGGCCCCGTGGCTTAGCGATTAAGTGTGCGCGCTCCGCTACTGGCGGCCCGGGTTTGGATCCCGGGTGCACACCGACGCACTGCTTTTCTGGCCATGCTGAGGCCACGTCCCACATACAGCAACTAGAAGGATGTGCAGCTATGACATACAACTATCTACTGGGGCTTTGGGGGGAGGAAAAAAAAAAAGGAGGAGGATTGGCATGGATGTTAGCTTAGAGCCGGTCTTCCTCAGCAAAAAGAGGAGGATTAGCATGGATGTTAGCTCAGGGCTGATCTTCCTCACAAAAAAAAAAAAAAAGAATGCCTGATGGGCTGGTGGAATGAGAGTTAGGCCTTTAAAAAAAAAAGAGAGATAAGAGAATAAAAGAGTTACCAAAAATATACGGTCTTTTATAATCTGTCATTACGTACTGTCAAGCTACTGGCTCTGACTCCTGGAGACCCTATGAATTGAGTGATGTCCACAATGTCCAATCCTCAACAGCTACTTAGCTTCTGTAGACTCATGCCTATGGCTTCCTTTATGGAGTCAGTCCATCTCATACTTGGTCTTCCTCTTTCCTACTGCCTCCTATTTTCCCAGTATTATTGTCCTTTTCCAAAGAATCCTGCCTTCTCATGGTGTGCCCAAAAGTACGATAGCCTCAGTTTTATCATTTTTGCCTCCAGCGATAATTCAGGCTTAATTTGCTTTAGGACCCACTTGTTTGTCTTTCTGGCAGTCCAGGATATTCATAGAGCTCTCCTCTTAGAACGCCATATTTTAAATGAATCAGTTTTTCTTCTGTCAGCCTTCTTCACTGTCCAGTTTTCACACCTGTTCATACCTATGTAGTTACCTTTGCCAGTGCTTGTATTTCATGTGGATTCAAATTACTGCCTAGTGTCCTTTCATCATTTCAGCATTATTATTATTATTTTTTTTTTTTAAAGATTTTATTTATTTTTTCCCCCCAAAGCCCCAGTAGATAGTTGTATGTCATAGCTGCACATCCTTCCAGTTGCTGCATGTGGGACGCGGCCTCAGCATGGCGGGAGAAGCGGCGCGTCAGTGCGCGCCTGGGATCCGAACCCGGGCCGCCAGCAGCGGAGCGCGAGCGCTTAACCACTAAGCCAAGGGGCCGGCCCAGCATTATTATTTTTTTGTAGGGTAAGTCTACTAGCAATAAATTCTCTCAGATTTTGTTTATCTTAGAATATCTTAATTTCTCCTTTATTTATGAATGATAGTTTTGCTGGGTATAGAAATCTTGTTTGATAGTCTTTTTCTTTCAGCACTTTGAATATGTCATTCCACTGCCTTCTGGTCTCCATGGTTTGTGATGTGAAGTCAGCTGTTAATCTTATTGAGGACTGCTTATATGTGATGAGTTGTCTTTTCTCAATGCTTTCAAAATTCTCTTGTTATCTTTGGCTTTTAACAGTTTGCCTGTGATGGTTCTCTTTGAATTCATCCTACTTGGACTTCATTGAGGTTCCTGGATTTGTAGATCAACGTTTTTCATCAAATTTAGGAAGTTTGGGCCATTATTTTTTCAAATATTGTTTCTGCACTCTCTAGCACTCTTGTTTTCCTGAGATTCTCATTATGTGTATGCTACAAAACTTGATGGTATCCCACAGGTCTCTGATGCTCTGGTTAGTTTTCTTCATTCTTTTTTCTTTCTGTTCCTCAGACTGGATAATCTCAATTGTGACTTATTTTCAGGTTTGCTTATTCTTGTTCTGCCATCTCAAATCTGTTGTTAAGACCCAGTTAATTTTTCATTTTGATTGTTGTCTTTTTCAACTCTAGAATTTCTTTTTGATTCTTTTTTATAATGTATATCTTTTTATTGATAATCTCTATTGGGTTCAGCATCATTTTCATACTTTCCTTTAATTCTTTAGACATAATTTCCTTTAGTTCTTTGAACCTCTTTATAACAGCTGATTTAAAGTCTTTGGCTAGTGAGTCCAATATCTGGACTTACTTTACTGTTTCTCTGTGTGTTTTATAATTTTTTGGTGAAAACTGGACATTTTATTTATTTTTTTAAATTATTTATTGTTTTCCCCCAAAGCCCCAGTAGATAGTTGTATGTCATAGCTGCACATCCTTCTAGTTGCTGCATGTGGGGATGTGGCCTCAGCATGGCCGGAGAAGCGGTGCATCGGTGCCCGCCCGGGATCCAAACCCGGGCCGCCAGCAGCAGAGTGTGCGCACTTAACCGCTAAGCCATGGGGCTGGCCCAGAAAACTGGACGTTTTAGATACTATAAAGTGGTCTGGAAATCAGATTCCCCCTTGTACCCAAAGTTTTTTGTTTTCTTTTTGTATTTTTAGTGACTTTCCTGGACTGATTTTTTTAAGTCTGTATTCCCTGTAGTGTATGGCCACTGAAGTCTCTGCTCAGCTGAGTGGTCAGCTAATAATTTGACAGAGATTTCCTTAAATGCCTTGATCCAAGAAGCCTTCTATGCTTTGCCAAGAGGTTTATGTGTGTGTTATGGCTTGCCTTCAAATGCTCATGCAGTTTACATGTCTGCTTTAGCCTTTAGTGCCTGCTTGTACAGGGCCTCCTGGTGAGGCAGCAGTGAGAGAATAAGGCCTTCACTGTGCATGCACACAGCCCTGCACATGTGCACAGCCTTCTAGCTTCCCAGGATTATGTCAGAATTTTTGAATGCCCTCTATGGACATATGATTCCCCAGATCTTCCTTCTAAATTTTTGGCTGGCTTCTTGTTTACTCAGTAATATCACAGGCATAGGCAGCTGTGATGTTAAACAATTGCAGGTGATTGTTTTTGACAAATATTCTGGGGATAGGGCTTTTCCTGTAGAGTGAACCACATGACCGGTCAAAGAGCAACAAAACCCTGTGTCACTGTGGCTCTGTGCTCGGGGATTAGGGCTTTTTGAGGGGCTCAAAACCCAATCTTCCCCCTTCAGTGGGTGTGAGGCTGCTGCTTTTCATAGCTGTCATGGTTGCAAGGCTGCTGGTTTTCAAGACTATTGTGGAAGTGGGGAGACAAGGTTGGGAGTAGGCCCAATTAAAATGCCAGAATCGTGCTGTTCTTATTAAGGTTCACTAGTTTTTCTTCAATTAATGATCCTCAGATTGTGGCAAGCCTTTGCTTAATTTTCAGGGTTTCAAATAAGTTGATTTGAGCGTATTTGCAACTATTTTCAGTCCTTTTATGGAAGTTGTCACTTGACCATTCCTGAGGTACTTCTTGGTTTATTCGTTTTGAAAAGAATTCTCTTCATGGTCATTTTTATGGAATCTCAGGAATGGAATGAAAGCAGATGAATGTGTTTAGTTTGTCCTCTTTACCCAGTCTACAGCTTTTTTTTTTCAAGTTTGAAAACCATTGCTCTGTTTGATGAAGTGGTTAGTTGCATTTCACTTACCATTTTATAGTTATTTTCACTGACTTAGAAAATAAGAGTGTTTGGGTTGGGACCAGAGTCAGTTTTACCAAGAAGTAAGTGAAGCTTAAGCTTCAGAGTACAAGTACCAAGTTTCAAGTACAAAGCTACTTGTGCCTTTCAAAGGCTTGCAGGGACTGCAGCGATGTGCTAATATGGTCATATGATTTTATAAAATTTGCCAAGGCAAGATATTTATTTTTCCTAAAGAGCCCCCCCCCTCAATAATTTAAGCTCAGGCCCCACAAAACTTGGACTCATCCCAGATGGGATAAAAGACACATATACGTATACATACTTTCATTGATTTTATTGATTGTAGTGTTATCTAGAACAGAGGTTCTCAAACTTTAATATGTCTACAGATCACCAATAAATCTTTTGAAACTCAAATATGTGTATTTCTGCGGTGGACCTAATGCTCTGCATTTCTAACAATCTCCCATGTGTTGCCAATTTTGCTTGTCCATTGACCACATTTTGAATTGCAAGAATCACCTTTCCTTTAACAGTAAGAGTCTTCAGCACAAAGACATTGGTTTGAAGAAATGTAATCTTTTCCTGAACTTTAAATGTTGGGGGAGACAAACACAAGGACAGCTCAGAGGCAAGCAATAAAGAATCCCCAAACTTCATTTTTTTCATTGTTTTTTTCCATCTAACCCTCAAAATTAAAAAGAGAAAAACTTGCCTTCTCTTTCACTACATTCAGTAATTGCCAGCATGGAGCAAAATTGGCTTGATCTTAGCTATAATCCCTATTCATGTTTCCTGACCTCCTCGGTTGGAGCTGCTTAATGTCCAAACACACGGTCTCATTTAGCTCACCATTCTCATCTGACATCCTGATTTGCTTCAAATCCAGATGGTTCTGAGAGGATGAAAACAGGTGAGAGAAATAACAAGGATCTCATCCATTCCTGCTTTGTTCATCACTTAATTTTTCTGACATCTCAATGCCTGATGCCAAGTCCATAGTCACTGAAATTCCACGAAGATGTATGTTTCTCTCTATTGCCCTGGAACTTGTATATTCATTTTCTTATTATGTCTCCTCCCAGCTACTCATCAGGGCATTCTGCTGCATCTAATAATAAACCTCTTTAAGAGGACAATTTCCCTGTTCAGCAGGTAAAGTTGTATTAGCGTGCTGATGGGTTAACATCTTAAGAGAATTCATGATTTTGTTTAGTTAAAAATGATGGATTTGTACAGTGGTTGATTCAATCAGAGAAAGAAGCTATTTGCTCTAGTGTCTAAAATTATAAATGAGAATCAGAGTCACTTGATGAAAAGGTTTAGTTTTTGTAAAATACAGTAAGCTACAGACTAAAAATAAATAAATTCACTCTTTATAGTACTTTTACATTGGATTACTTAACTAATACCTGGTGTGGTAATATTTATTCCTAAAGCTAAAAGATTAAAGGATGCTTGGGAAAGCAGTTTCCCTTTATTTTCTAGGCTCTTACATGGTTCATCCACTGACTGCATTTGCTTTCAGAATTAGAGTTTAATGAAGAAAAACTTTAATATGTTCTACTGATTCTTCATTAAATGAAACTGTATTATCTTACAGAAATATTTCCTTTTTGTTTGTTTTTAGGTTGGCGTTGTAAACGATATGGTCACCGAACAGGCGACAAAGAATGCCCTTTTTTTATCAAAGGCAACCAAAAGTTAGAACAGTTCAGAGTAGTAAGTAGAATCCCATCATGTCAATTTACATTTTTTTTTTTAATTTTTTTAATTGTTCACTTTATTGTTTTTCGTGTGTGTGTGAAGAAGATCAGCCCTGAGCTAACGTCCATGCTAATCATCCTCTTTTTGCCAAGGAACGCTGGCCCTGAGCTAACATCTATTGCCAATCTTCCTCCTTTTCTTTCCCCAAAGCCCCAGTAGATAGTTGTATGTCATAGTTGCACATCCTTCTAGTTGCTGTATGTGGGACGCGGCCTCAGCATGGCTGGAGAAGTGGTGCATCGGTGTGCGCCGGGGATCCGAACCCAGGCCGCCAGCAGAGGAGCGCGCGCACTTAACTGCTAAGCCACGGGGCCGGCCCTCAATTTACATTTATCAGAGATAGTGAATATCAGTGAATCAAGCAGCAATCAGTGAACTGGAAGTTCACATAAAATACATTCCCAGAAGCCTTTTGGTAAAGTATCTGTTGTTAACTACATCTCTGTTCAATTACATTTGTCTGACAGATTAGTTCTTTAACAAAAAACTAACTTCTTATTAAAGCGTTATTTGCTTATAATAGTGATTCTTTTTCTGAGGCAGACATTGTTATTTATTCAATCACCTTTTTTAACTTATTATATAAAAAGTCATGTTTCATAACTAAAATCAAGGTTTTAATTTCCCAGTCTGTATCTAATATTAGATGTCTTTAAATTATAAGCTAGAAGTGTGTAAATTATATATGCTCTTTAGATGACAGTAAAATAGATCTATCCTTTCCTCACTTGAACAGAGTCACCTCTCAGAGGTGTTAGTTCACCATTCAGTAACTGCTTCTGCCAAGTGAAATATGCTGCTATCTGGATGTACTGAGGTTATCAGCATATATCAAACTGGGATCAACAGACATTCTCCAAAGTTTTTAAGAAATTTAAAATACTGTGTTTTCATTTTAATAATCTGAAATAACTTGTTTTGGATGAATTATCCCAATTCTAGGTGGAATATCAATTTTTACAGATAGTTTAAAACAGTTTGGTGATAAATCTGAAAAACTTTCAACATATTCATTTTCTTTTTTGACTCAGAAATCCCACTTCTAAGAATTTACCTTCAGGATATAAGAGAACATCAGTATATACACAACTGTTTATGTATGTATAAGGATAACTTTCATAATTATTTATATATTGGAAACAATGGAAACTAAGGAAAAATAGGAAACTTAATAGTCCAACATATCAACATAAATTACTGTAATATACAAATTATTTAGCCATTAGGAATTATGTTTTAGAAGAATGTGTAATGTCATGGGAAAAGGTTCATGAAAATGTAAGTGAAAAGCAATAGAGTTGTACATATAATTTTTCATAAATTATGAATAATGATTGAAAGAAAGAGACCAAACGTTAATAGTAATTATCCTTGGGTAATGAGGTAATAGATTTTTTTTAATTTATTTTTTTGATAACATCTAAAATTTCTACAATAAACATTCTTTTTTAAAATTGAGATAATTCACATAGCATAACATTTCCCTACATGTATTCTTATTTTTAAGTAATTCAAGTCATTTTAAATTATCTATACTTCCAGACTTTGTTTGGAGTACTTAACTTATATTTTTGTGTACCTATAAATGTGTCATTCCTGTATATATCATTTTGTAATTCACTTATTTTTCTTAATACTGTCTCTTTGTCATCTATTGACATAGAACAAAGAATTACTTCAATATTTCTACCTTGAATAGTATTTCATGATTCCGCCAAGGTTTATTTCCTATAGGATATTTTAAATTATATCCTATATTTTTCTAATTGGAAAATCCTTTTCGTAGCCTCAGTGAGTTTGCAGTGATGGTGACCCTTAGGAAGGATTAGAACATACTGAACAAAAAACTATACCAAACTGGAAAAAAATAACTGGTTTTAGTAACATAGGGATTTAATTTTTATTTAACTAACAGTCCATGAAGCCTAATCCAAACTTAACCTTTTTTTTTTTTGCAACCTTAACCTTTTCTGACCCTTAAGGCACATGAAGATCCCATGTATGACATCATACGAGAGAATAAAAGACATGAAAAGGATGTAAGGTGAGGTCATCCTGATGATAACAATACCCTCTTTAAAGTTTCAAATTACATAAAGTTGGAAACAACTATTGCTGTATTAGATGAGTGGTTTACTAAGTATGGTACTTTGTGAAATATATAGAGGGCAGGAGTAATCACTGAAAAGGCCAGTGTGTGGGGAATGAGCAGGCCAGCCTTGTTCTACTTGAGTTAGCTTAAAGCAGTGGGCTTGGCACAGCCCGCCGACACCACTGATAGTTGATGTTGGCAACCCACATTGTAGTGTCTAGGTCTACTATATGATTGATTCTCTTTCAAGAGATTTAGTTTATCTTCTCTAATGTCTTTAAGGATCTGAGCTATTGCTAAAAATTATTCTTTGACTAATGATTAACATAGGGATTTAATTTTTATTTGTGAATAAAGATAGGGTGAAAAAACAAAAGTTTTTTTCAAATTGGTGGTACTGAGTTATAATTGTTGAGGAGGTAGATCACCTAGTATGAAGTTGAGCAGTGGGGGAATGATTTAGGAAAGTATGCATCTGTTAGAAGTTATAATAGTAAGGACTATAGAAACATGCAGAAATGTTTAGGACAATAAAAAGAAGACAAAATGGTTTGTACACTGGTTACATTAATGTAAAATAGGCCTGGATGTGGACAAGAATGGAGAAAACATGCAACAATAAAAATACATACTGTCTTTAGTAAGGTGGTTATTCATGACATTTTTTACCCTCACTACTGCTCTTATATTTTTATCTAAAAAAATTTTTTTAAGTTAAATATGATTCTTTGGTCAATCTGACATGTTTAGGATACAGCAGTTAAAACAGTTACTGGAGGATTCCACCTCAGATGAAGATGGGAGCAGTTCTAGTTCCTCAGAATGTAAAGAGAAACACAAGAAGAAGAAGAAGAAAGGAAAGCATAAGAAAAAGAAGAAAGAAAAGAAAAAGAAGAAAAAACGAAAGCATAAGTCTTCTAAGTCAAATGAGAGTTCAGACTCGGATTGACAAGAAATTGACTTGTTCAACATTCTCTTCTCAAAAATCAAACCCTGTGGCCAAAGATCAGAGGAATGTGGAATCGGAGAGAAACGAGAGAGAGAGACACCAAGAGAAGAGGATGTTTGGTGTTACTCGTGTGAATTCCCACCTACTTTCCAGTAAAGATGTGACCCACAGGAGAGGGGGTTGTGTCTTCCCGGGTGCTAGCTCTGCACAGTGGCTGATTTCAGGCAGGACATCTTTTTTCAGTGTCCTCCTCCCTGCTGATCACTGCAACTTGTGATTCCTCAGAAATGCCTCTGCCAGGGTGGCTGGACCAAGGAATCTCGGAGGAAGCTCCTCCAGATGCTGCCGCAGCTTCCACACTCCAGAGTGGGGCACTTAATTCCCACAGACTTCAGGCTTGACTCTCTCTGTTGTTGAGGACAATAAAAGCTGATTATTTTTTTTATTTAAAAAATATTCATTTATTTATTTTTGAATCATAATATACTTACATGGTCCAAATTTAAAAGGTACATAAGATTTAATTATGAAAAACCTTTCTCCTCTCTCCCCCAGCTACTCAGTTCCCTTCCCTAATGGCTAACAATGTTACCAGTTTCTTGTGAGATCATCTAGAAATATTTTATATATCACAAGCAAATTTTTTTTTCTCTTTTTTAACATAAAATTACTATACATGCATACTATACACATTTGTCTGCATGGTTTTTTTCATTTTTTAACTCAGTGGTATAAAGCATGTTAGGCCTTGCTGCACACACAAGGCCTGTGTTCACAAACCCATGGCATGATGCGTTGAATTTTTTCAGGGGGGGTGAGATATTCTATAATAACAATGAAAAATCATCTGTTTTACTTGCTTGGATCTTATTGCCATTGTCCCATGATGATTATTCCCAGAATAACAAATTCAGAAAAATTATAACGATATAGGGATTACTTCACTGGGTCAGCTACCCACATCCCAAAATACATCCTCAATCTGTTGGCTACGCACAGCCCACCTGAGAACTTCTAGCTTTGACTGTGCTGCAGCTGAGGGAGCTCAGCAGGCTGGGGTGGTGCCTGCAGCTAGGGGAGGGTGTCTGTCCTTTGCTGAGCCAAGTGGAGTAAGATCTTGCTCGTGAGTGTCCCTCCATCTCCACCAGGGTCTGTTGCTGCTTGTATCATTCAGGGTCCTAGGAACTCACTACTCCCCCTTTCTGCCTCTTTCTTGGGGGTTGGATTCCCCCCTCTTTAAAGAATAACCGATGCAGGCCACGCTGGCTCCTCCTCTGATTCTCTTCAGTAACTGCTCCTAGTCTTGGCCTTAGAAAGTTTATCTAAGTAACACAACCGGTCCAGATTGGAATGGCCAGGACTTATTTCTGAAAACCCTAAGACCAGTTAATTCAGCTATGCCACACACTTATCTTATCCATGGCATCCTAACTCAGCATGCAGCAGAAAATTCTTCCAGGAATTTTCTTTCTCCTGCTGGAATGGAATCCCATTCATGATAAACATATTCTACTACAATATGGAAGAAGAATATTAATGATTCTCAAACTTATCAGGCCTCAAAATCACCTGGAGTGCTTGCTAAAACAGGTTCCTGTGCCCTACTCCTAGAGTTTCAGAATTTCTGATTTACTAGGTCTGGGATGGACTGGGGAATTTGCATTTCTGACAAGTTTCCAAATGATCTTGATGCTCTTGGTCTGGGGACCAGACTTGGAGAACCACTGCTCCGAATGTTTAACCTCTTACTGAAGTCTTCCTCCACTTCCTGCTTTAACTGGAATCTCACCATCCCCTGCAGCCCTTGGCAAATTAATTCCTGTCTCTCGCTTCTCCTTCACTCCAAGTTTCTCTTCTGTTTCTGGCCCTACGTTCTGTGGTCCATCAGTTCAGCCTGTCATCTCCCTTGACCTCTGGTCCTTTTGTGCAGCTCACCCAAAAGAACCTCAAACCAAACTCCTCCCCCTCTGTTCCACTTCCCAGACTGCTAAGCCCATAGAGCTAATCAATCCAGTTTCTTCATCCTAAAATCTCTCCCCTCAGACTCCGTACTCTCCATTTCTATTGAGGAAGGCAAAAGCAGCCACCAGACCTCCCTTTACCAAGGTATCCCATCAACATGTCATCATGGTTGTGGTAGGCAGAGTTGCAAAATGGCCCCCAAGGTTTCCCGCCCAAATCCATAGGACTGTTACTATAACGGATTTTACTCCCATGACTAGATTACGTGACAAGACACAGCTGAACCTTTTCAGAGGGTGATTATTTGGGTGGTCAGAACCAAATCACATGAAAATTTACAAACCAGAGTTTTCTGGCAAAGAGGAAGTCAGATTCCGAGCTTGAGAAAGACGATGTACTGTTTGTAGTGGCTTTATTTTAAAATGAAGGGGCCATATGGCAAGGAATCTGGCAGCTTCTAAGAGCTGAAAGCAATCCCTAGCCGACAGCCAGCAAGGAAATGGGCACTTCAGTCCTACACTTGCAAGGAACTCAATTCTGCTACCAGTCACAATGACCTTGGACATGTATTCTCTAGAGCCTTCAGGTAATAGCCTAGCCATGCCCACACCTTATTTTGGCATTATGAGGTGCTAAGCAGAGAACTCAGTCTAGTCTACCCATATTTTTGACCTACAGACCTGTGCGATAATAAATGGGTATTTTTCACTTTTAAAAAAATTCATAAACTTTTTTTTACAGCAGTTTTAGGTTCATAACAGAATTGAGCAGAAAGAACAGAGCTTTCCCACATAGCCTCTGTCCACACACACCCACAACACCCCCTCCCCACCAACTATCAACACCACAATGATACACTTGTTACAATGAGTATCTTACCCTGGCACCGGTTCCCACAGAGGTTTCTGCTCCAGGAAGTTGTGATTCTCTGAATCTGCCTGTCTCCAATTTTTGGGTCAGCGGTCTGTCCCGTGACCTCAATTCTCTGATGGAGTTAAGAAGATTGGATGATTTTTTAGTTTGCTCAGCCTTTTACTTGTTTTAGGACAGTACAGGACAGAGTGAAGACTTCTAACAGAAACCAGAAGTCAAAGAGTATTGTTTTAAGCCACTACATTTGTGGTAATTAGTGACTGCCCACATGTCTGGAAGCTTCTTGAGGGCAGGGCCCATCTTATTTTATGTTGAATTCTCCACCTTCTAACACAATGCGTTGTGCATAGTGATGTTCAGTGGGACTTTATTAAAAGTTTAGTTACATTCTCCAGTTGGAACATGATTTGGAAGTTGTAGTGGATGCTGTGTTGTGCCACTCATACCTGCCTCCTAACCTCCACCCAACTTCAGGACTAAAGTATTTATTCTCCCAGCTGCTGGGATGATTGGATTGACAGCTGACAGCCTGCAACTGACTTCTCCTTTCCAGGGATTGTTCTTTCTTAAAGATACCTACCCTACCCAAGGTCATGCCTCCTTTCTAGGGGCATACATCCTGTGTCACCATGACTGGTCAGTGCAGGGATATAAGGTGTGGTCTCTTGCCCCAATTGGGACAACTCTGCAGGGTCATCACAGCTCAGGAACTCTCAATGGGATTGGCTAAATAAAGCCTTTGTTGTGACTGCATCACACCCAAACTTCTCCCTCTGCTTAATCATGCTTTCTTTGCCCACCTGAGAGATGTTATTCCCCAAGCACTCCCCATGAAATTTCCTGCACACAAATCTCCATCTCAGAATCTGGTCTCAAGGAATTCAACCCCACAGGGATGCAATAGCCACTTGGGAAAATGAAAGGGTAGGTGTTGTCAGCAGTTACCCTTCCTTTTGGACTCCATTTTCCAAATTTATGCTTGACTTTTCATTTAGCCTCTAGGATCAAGGTTAAGACTCTGAGAAGGATTACAAAGCAGGAAAGTGTTCACTGGTACTATCATCATCCTCTTCTTGTGCTTCCTCTTCCATATACTGGAATAATCATCTTCCCTGCCCTCTAGGGTCCAACATCTTCCTACTAGCCAGAGAGCCCCAGTTATGGTCCCTTTAAGTGCCTTGAGTTAGTTTACCCACACTTCAAACTCCTATTTCACAAGTGTCAAAAAGGCAATAAGATTCAACTCATTCATACTAACACACTAATGAAAAGCCACTCCCTTTAATCTTCTCATGGGGATTTGTAAGTGAACAAATCAGATTGTTGGAATTTCTGGTGGGGAGGAGTTAAGACTAGTGGAGTGCCTTCCTGGTTCCCATAAAAGCAAAGAAGTTGTGTTATCTGGACTCAAGTCTTCCTTACTCTTCAGTTACTCCAGCCAACATTTCTATCTCAGCCTTTCCACTTTAGTTGTGTTCTTCTAGGCTTGCAATGATGGTGGGAACAGTGACCACAAGGCCAAATCTTTTAATCTAAATTGACACTGAGCCATTCATTCACAAATACTTGAGTGCATATGATGCATCAGGCTCTAAACTAACTATTCAAGATACTGTAGTAGATACAATAATCCATGGCCCTACGGAATATATGGTCTCCTTGAGGGTGAGAATGTTGCAAGTCTCATGTGTTATGTCATAAAATGGGCTACGAAAGTGAAAACAAGTGATACTGGAATACATAGGAGTCACATAATCCAGGCTTGGGTAGAGATAATGGTCTGACATGTTTTCGTGGAGTATCGACATCAAATCTTGAAAAAGGGGTTAGGCAAAAAATCATAGATCTTCTCATAAGGCCAGAAATATAAGAGGACGGGCTGGTCCGGTGGTGTAGTGGTTAAGTTTGCATGCTCTGCTTCGGCAGCACAGGGTTCATGGGTTTGGATTCCGGGAGCGGACCTACACACAGCTCATCAAGCCATGATGTGGCGGCATCCCACATATAAAATAGAGGAAGATGGGCACAGCTGTTAGCTCAGGGCTAATCTTCCTCAGCAAAAAGAGGAATATTGGCAATGGATGTTAGCTCAGGGGCCAATCTTCCTCACCACCACCACCATCAACAACAACAAAAAAATATATATATATCCTTACTAACATATATATATATATATATATATATATATATATATGGTGACATATATGTATATATATATATGGTGACATATATATATATATATGAGAGGACATTTTCATCACAGGGTAACTCAAAGGCAGCATTAGGTGGACCCATCCATACGTATCGCTATACTGTCCATACTATAACCCAGAGAGCCTTTCTTGGAGACACCTCCATTCTCTCCCACAGTTGCCCTGTTCTTTCAAATAACTTTGAGAGAGCCTTCAACCACATATAAACCTTTTTGGCACCTAATCACAGACTTAACCTGTACAATTTATTAAGAAAAAATTGGTTCATCACTGGATGATCATCACAAATTGATCATCCAGGTCCTAGGTTCTGAGTATAAAGAACTTTTGTTTGCCTAAAGCTTCATTTCTAGGAGTACACACTAGTTGGAAGTAAAGAACATATGATACTACAACCCATCCCCCTAGTCATATCCATGAATGGATCTACTATGTGCCTGGTCTCTGTTTATAAAAAATGGGTAAGGCAGAGTCTCTATCCGCAGTGTAGTTCCTGTTTATGGGGAATCCTTAATCTATCTATTTTGTCCTCAAATCCACCATCCTTTCTCCCTTACCTAGAGATCCCTGGAGATTACAAGACTGAAGCATACATGGCAGAAGTATTCATGCATGACTCAATTCTACGGGTGTTCTTAGTGATGTGGTTATTTTAAGAGAGGAAGAAAATGCTTAAGAATCACATGCATATGCAATTCAATTTATTTGCTGTTTTACAATTTAGAATTCCAAAGGCTTTATAATGTCACATTTTCTTAACTTGTCTGTAGGTATAATAGCTTTATTAGTTCAAATTAAGAGAGAGATCACATGCTCCAAACCATCATGACAATGGAATATTTAGCTCTTCCTTGTAGCTGGAACTCAGCAATTTGTTTCCTATGAAATAACAATGGAATAATGCATTTCCTTAAATCTGCTGTATAACAGACTCAAGATATGTTATACAGAGAATCATTACAAATCTTTAGTTTCCATCTTCAGGATAAAGCTAAAGGCTTTGACATTTTGCTTAACCTTGGTTATCAGTATTTTGTTTGTGACCACTGCATGGCAGGAATGGCCTTTAAAGGGCCATCAAGTGACTACTCCCTGACATCCCAGGCCTAGGAGTTTGGGGCATGGTATGGATACTCAATGCCAAGACTCTGAAGGAAAGCCTGTCATGCTATCATGCTACTAGCCCCTTAAGGGAGATACTAAGCTTCCAGTACCCAGCTTTAAACTGGGACACTTTAAAAAAGAGTGAAGCCACCAGGATAACTTACAAAATCCCATAAACCACAATTTACTATCATTAGCAGCATGAGGAATTAAAAGTGAAAAATCAGCATAAAAATAACATTCCACCAAATTGAAAGTCTTTGGCTCCAGTCAACTTGTAAGCTAGGGTAGCCATGTCTATTACCCGGTTAGAATGCTGCCATTTTTCACTGCCCACAAACTGTTAATTTTGGAGGGCAGAACAGGCACTCAGTAGGAAACCTCAAAGAAATGAAGTCCTAAAAACAAATCATAAGACATCAAAACTGGACACAGGATAGATACCAACCTCTATATCTGCTGGGTATTTCCTAAACTTTACAGCATGTCTTGAATCTCAGTTTGTTAATTTGTAAGGTTCCTTGGTTTTCGATCTCTCACAGTTACCTGAGGGAAGAAGGGATTCATACATTCAATAATCCAAGTTGCTTACAAATCAAAGGGAAAAACAAATCAAAAATACATCTTTCAAGAAAATTACCTATTTTTCAAGGTACTAGTCTATACCATTCTACAGTTCTTAGCAGCAAGAAAAAGATCATTTGGCAAAAATAATAATGGATACAATCTAGAGAAGAGAGCAGTCAGCCTGGAGATTAAAATCTTGACTGTGTAACTTAGAGTAAATTAAAGTTCTCAATATCTGCTTCACACAGCTGTGACAGGACTACTCAGTAAGACCTTCTTTCAGACATGGTCAAAGGAGAATGTGCTGAAACTACAATATTAACATAGGGGAGGGAATCGAGTTAAAACCAATGTTGTTTCCCAAGACAGAAAAAAAGGATTTATATACACTATGATGGGAAATGACAGCAGAGGCAATTAAAACTAAAGGTAAGGTGGCCAGTGTTTTAGTTTGACTATTAATTTTACAATGTTAGTCATCAGGAACTAGGGCTTACACATCTGGAATGCTCCCATTCATTATGAAATTTACTCAATGCTTCCATTATCATTTATTATGCATGAGGGCTCTGTAAGCACAGTGGCCCAGAACACTCACTCTCTTGCTCTCCTTTATAAGCAGGGACTAACCATACCAAAGCCCAAAAATTCTGCTGATATCATCAAGACAACCTCTTTTTAAAAAATCCTTTCTGAATCACTGATTATGAATCAAAATCGTGACAAATAACAGCCAAGAGTGAAGATTTGACAATACCCTGACTTGTAAGCAGAAATGGTAGACTTAAATACTTCTAGAGTCTAAAGGTCTTGTGGCTAAGACTGGGACTTAATTAAATTTCCCTAGGGCCCTTATACATCCCAGAAGTATCTTCACTTACTGCTTTACTTCATTCTTTACACCCCAAATAGGATCATCTCCCAAAGCCCTACTTTGGGCCCTTCCCAGTCCTTCTTGAGCCCACCTCCCTATTCACAGGGTGGTCCAAACTCAAGCTTCAACCAGATGTGGATGACCTGCTAATCCAGTCCCTCAAACTCACCATTTTATACACTCCTCTCACCCACAACCAACAGCAAAGCAAAACAACTTCTCTTCCCAAGTTAACTGTTTCCCATGGATGTTACCATTTTCTCGAGGTATTCAAGTTCAAACTCCAGCTTTTTTTTTTTTTTTTTTTGTGAGGAGGACCAGCCCTGAGCTAACATCCAATGCCAATCTTCCTCTTTTTTGCTGAGGAAGACTGGCCCTGGGCTAACATCCATGCCCATCTTCCTCTACTTTATATGGGACGCCGCCACAGCATGGCTTAACAAGCGGTGCGTCGGTGCGCACCCGGGATCCGAACCGGCGAACCCCGGGCCGCCACAGCGGAACGTGCGCACTTAACCGCTTGCGCCACCGGGCTGGCCCCCTCGGCTTTTTTTTTAAAGAATCAATTTTGTTAATGAATCCTGAGGTGTCTATATCTTTTACTCCCATGCGAGTTGGGACTCGCATCTCTTCATATCCAATGTTGAATTAAACTGACTTTTTATCTACTACTTTAGCCCCATTCTGCTTGGCCTCTCTTCTTTCCCAGTTCATCACAAGTCTTCCCTCTGGCGGGATGGTCTCAGGCTGAATCCCTGGAATACACTTGACCTGCCCTGGCTGCACATTTGAGCTCAAGCTACTGTCTCCATTCCCACCCCAAACTGTCTCCTCTTTCTCACCCCAAACCACAGCTTCTAAATCCATATGAAAATTCACTGCCTCCCCATGGACTGCCCATTCTCAACTCCAGGTACATCTATGTCCATCTGCCTCTCCTTTGCTGATTATCTCAACCCAACTCTCATTTACCACCATCACCCAGCTATCATCTACTAGAGGTCTTTGTTTCAAATTACATTGCCATTTCCTAGAAAGCAGGAACTCTAACTTGGGATTCTCTTTGCAAATCACAAACAGGGGCACCTATAGCTTAAGTGAGAACGTGCTTTCAAAATGGAGAAACACTATTCATCCATGGCTGCCTCTGCATCCAGGACCCAATATGCAACCACCAGAGACAACCAAATAGGATAGGAGCCCATTAGTCACTTACATCCCAATGACTTGTGAGAGGTTCTCTTGGACTCCAATCCCTTCTGTTTCGCCATGGTACGTTCCTTGCGGAGACCGCCATAAGTGATTTCATAGCGATCCTGTCCCTTCACCTTGTAAACCATAGGGATGCTCTCATACTCACCACGCTTTAAGTTGTACCTACTTCTGGTAAGCCACACAATAAGTTGGGGAGAGAGAGAGCTCTCAGGTGGCATCCTGATTATCCTGCCAGACTTGTGATACAACCTTCCTTTGGAAGACGTCAGAGGGCCCTGTGGACTAACCTCCTCAAAAAGGCATTCTACCTCATACAGTTCATCTTCAACTTCCTCTTCCAACTCACAGTCTTCTGAATCCTCGGGAAGCACAATGTTCAAGCCAGCATTTTTCTTCAACAAATACACTGTCCTACCATTTGAGAAGCTGCTCAGGGTGTTCAGCTTCCGGCCTTTCACAGTCTTAATTTTTGCATACTTTTTGAAGTTCTCATTATATACCTCCTCAGTCTGATCATTTATGATCATTTCTTCTTCATCTGTGTTTACTTTGCTATTCCTGACTGACTTTTTCCGTGATCCCTTTAATTTGCAGTCTGGTGATGACTCTTCATCTATGGAAGGCATTTGTTCAGAGGATTTCTTGAGCTCCGCATCCTGCCACCAGCTCATATCACACTGGATGCCTTCATCCACTTGGGTGAACTGGGCCAACCAGGTAGGGGAGGGAAGGCACCCCTGCACGTAGCTACTACTCTCCACCACTTCATCTTCATCCAGTTCCCTTCTTCTGCCTGACTTCTCTGATCCCTTAGTTCCGGAGTTTTTTATTGCCTTCTGCAACAGTTCTAACATCCAGGGTCTGATTGTAAATAATTTCAATACAGGAGAACGCATTCATTCATGACAGAAAAATGTACTGAATATGGCCCACTGGGCTGGGCCCTAAGAATACAAAGATGGTATAAATCCAGAAAGGTCTTTTTATTGGAGTCCCAGGTAGTGAAATGAGGGTAAGGATGGAAGAGGAGGTGGACCAGGAGGAAGACAGTGATGAAACCGGGAGCCAACTTGCTTTAGCTATACTTACTTAGATGTCTGTTTGCAAAAGTAGTTACATTTTTAGTAGTAGTAGTAGTTAGGTGCGCATTACTAAAGCCCACCCTATAGATAACATCTCTGATACTTGGGTCACCATGGTAATGGATGGGGTGTACAAGTTTTTCAGGAAATGAGACTCCTTGTCTAGTTTGGGCCAGTTGAGACCACCAACTCATCAACTAGGCCTGATAAATGAGCCTTTGATGTCAGGCAACAACTCTTCATCTTCCGAGGGAATTTCCTCAGGAGTTTTGACCTCCTCACCCTGGCACAAGCTCGTATTGCACATAATAACTACATCCACTCGTTTGGACTGGGCCAACAAGGTCAGGGAAGGGACATATTTCTTAGGGTAGCTATTACTCTCTACCACTTGATCTTCATCCAGTTTCCTATTCCCGAGTGACTTTTTCCCCATTCCCTTTCTACTAATTTCTGGTGATGACTCAGGGGATATCTTGAACTCGACATCCTGCCACCAGTTCATATCACACTGGATGCCTTCATCCACTAGGTTGAACTGGGCCAACCAGGTATGGGAGGGAAGGTACCCCTGGGGGTAGTTATTACCCTCTACCACTTCATCTTCATTCAGTTCCTTACTCCCAACTAACTTTTTCTCTATTCCCTTTCTACAACTTTCTAGTGATGACTCAGGGAATTTCTCTACCTCTGCATTCAGCCACCAGCTCATATCACACATGATGCCTTCATCCACTTGGCTGAACTGGGCCACCCAGGTAGGGGAGGGAATGCACTCCTGGGGGTAGTTATTACTCCCTACCACTTCATCTTCATCCAGTTTCTCAGGAGAGCCATGGCTCCCACTACTGTTGTGTGATTTTCTTTCCCCAATGCTAAGGGGGTTCTGGGATTTAGACTGTAGGCTCAGGTCATTAACTGTTTCCATGCTAATGCCGAGTGGCCTTTCCTGCTGGAGCTTATTGCCATCTCCAGTAGACTGGCACAATTTTGAGTTCAGGGTATTCTGGATCTCATCTTCATCTTTGATTTCATCTGGAGATGGCAGAACTTGGGGAACAACTGAGTATCCCTTCTTTTCTTTAACCAAGTTCATCTCCATGGTTAATCCTGACTTGAACATCCCATCATGCCTTACAACACCAAGATGCTGTTCCAACTGGACAGCTCTTTGTTCATCTTCATATGCAATGTGGTCTTCATCCTCATGAGGGTTACAGAGCACACCCCTACTTTCACATGAAGCCTGTGAAATCTCAGCGTGCTGCACTATGTTCTTTGGCATGGCTTCACCATATGCCAGCTCATACAAATGCATGGTTTCTTTCAAAGTCTTCCAGAATTGTATTATAGGGGATCCTTCAACCTGTTCTATGCCCATTTTCTCTTTCTCAGATGCAAAGCTTCCGTGAGGGGTGTTTCTATAGAGTGTTATTAGAAGGGCTCTTATCCTGTAGCTCCCTCTTCTGGGCAACAGAAGACAGAGCCCCAACTGTTATTTCAGGAATGTTGTCAGTTTTGATGTCAACATTAGTAGTAGGGATACTGGTTACCTTATCTATGGCATGGCTCTTGCCTTCTGAGTGGATGTCTTCTTTTTTACTCATGTTTTCAGCCTGCTGAGGTTTAGTTTGAGTCTCTTTTGTTTTCATTTTTTTCCCATAGCCACTATAGTGCTGGAATTGTGCTGGATTATAAAACACAGGGAATATAGGTCTTCGGTTAAGTGTAGTGGGCAATGGAAATTGAGGTACAAGGAAGCCAGGATACTCACTGAGCACCACTGAATATGGAAAATATAGACTTCCATTTCTGAAACCTAGAAAGAGAATATGGTAGTTAAGTCATTTTGTCTCTTGCAGCCAATACGCACCCATATGGCCGCACCAACTGTTAAAATGTTGAATTTCCTCCATGCCAGCTGGTAACTAATGCTCCCAGTTACTCCTTGGATATTCTCAGGATTCAACAAATGAAGGGGCAATGACTGGAACAGTGGGGTCTCTGGGACCCTTCCTCAGCACTAGAACAGGCATCTGTTCACTGTTTGCGTCCTAGGCCATATCAGTTAGTCAGCGTATTATGAACATCACGCATACTTAGTGACTCTTTTTAATTATTTTATTTATTTATTTTTCCTCCAAAGCCCCAGTAGATAGCTGTATGTCATAGCTGCACATCCTTCTAGTTGCTGTATGTGGGACGCGGCCTCAGCATGGCCGGGGAAGCGGTGCGTCGGTGCGCGCCCGGGATCCGAACCCGGGCCGCCAGTAGCAGAGCGCGCGCACTTAACCGCTAAGCCACGGGGCCGGCCCTAGTGACTCTTTTTAAAAGAGACCAACTACACACTAAGCATAATTCAGGTTGTCATGGCTTCAGAAAGACTAATATATATGTCAGGCCTTACAGAACAAATGGAAATAAAAGTTCTTTGGATTTAAAAACCTTTGTAAACCACTTATTCAGCACTGTTTTTTAACCACACACACCTTCCACCATTTCAACTCTTCAGAGGTAATCACTGTAATAGTGTCAATAATGCCACACATTTCTCTGATACAAATACATTTTTGGGAAAGCCATTTGATTTTGCAAGACAGATTATACAATTGACAAATGAGTTAAGATAAAATTTCTACTAAGTTTATAGAAGAAGCAATAGTTATATTCAAATCAGTACTCATGAGGCAATTTACTCAATATTGTGAGGTTGATCTTATGAACTCAATTTCACTGTTGAGGAATGTATCAAAGTGCCTCTCGTACCTGGCATATTATATCTGTACAAGCATTTGGGTTTTTTCCCTTGATTGAAAGAAAGGAGAGAAGTCTCAGCTTAGAGTTCAACAGTGTCTCAAGAGGTTAGAGGCCAACAGAAGGAAGTTCATGTAACTACAGAGACAGATAAGTTATCCAATAAAAGTCCCACCATACACATTGTACTGTATAAGACAGTACAACAAAATATCTTAATAGCAGGTCCCTGCCACTAAAAACCATCACAGGACCACTATCCAGTCACCCACTGCAAAAACACAGGTATTAAAGTTGGTTTTTTTTCTCTCACTAATCAACAAAACCTATGTAGAGCAGACTCTTTGTAAATGCCTTCCCTCTTCTGTTACCAATGCAAATGACTTAAAGTCCTCTCCAAGTTTTTAACCATGTAACTACTAGTAACTTTCTTGACCCATCCCCAACATCTCACAGATCTATAACCCATACTGCTTTCAGAATAATTTTTCTGACCCAACTTTCACCCCTCACTCCAGTTACAGTATTTGAATGGCTTATCATTGCCTGTCAGGAAATGGGAAACAATGACCATATTCCTTAGAATGCCATAAAGGCCTTCATTATCTGGTTTCTCATTGTATCATCTCAATACTCTCCCATTAAGAGTAAGCTGGAAGCTCCAGCCATATGTGGGTTCCTCCACTACACCAACTTCTCTTCCCTTTTCTAGGACATCCTCCTTCCCCCACTCCCTTCCAACTGCTACCAAAACCTAGTTCATTTTGTTAAAAAAGGAAATCCTGCCATTTGCGACAAGAGATGGACCTTGAGGGCATTTTGATAAGAGAAATCAGCTGGACAGAGAAAGACAAATGCTGTATGGTATCACTTATATGTAAAATCTAGAAAAGATGAACTCACAGAAACAGAGAACAGAATCGTGGTTGCCAGGGGCTGGGTGGTGGCAGAAATGAGGAGATGTAGGGCAATGGCAAAAAAGCCTAATTCATCTTATACAAAGGAGGAAACTGAGACCAAACAAATTTTAGTATTTATTCAAATTCAGCCCCCTATTTCAATTGTACAGCACTATGTTCTGCATATCCAATTAATATTTAAAAGGTGGTAGACTTCCTGATTCTGAACATGTAAAAAGCTTGGAGGTCACTCAGTTCTAACGAAGTAAAAAAAGCTGAACTGAAAAATCAAGAACTCTTCTTAGATCTGTCACAGCAGTGAGGTTACAGGGCAAACTGCTACCCTCAATATCAAAGAGACACGTGAATACAATCACAACTTAGAGGAGTACAACCCCAACAGATGAAAACTCCACAGGAACTAGTGGTGGGGTAGGGAAACCTGAACTCTTACTGACCAATTGCAGGCTCAGGGTCAGCAAGTCTGAGAGTTAAAAACTTCAGGGGACCCTGGCATAGGCGGATGCCCCCCATGCTTTTTTGAGTTTACCTGCAGTAGTTCAACCAGTTTCTCATAGTAAATCTAGAAAAAAAATCCCCTGTGCTTCCAGCAGAGAGAGGGGAAAAAGAACTACTGTGACATACACCAGAAGCATTCCATTCTTCTTAGTAAGGTTGGCGTTCAGGAGTTAACCAGATCCTAAATGACTTGGGGAAAAGGAAATACTTATCTTCAGCCCACTCTAGCCCCCCTTCCCAACTCAATGGGAGGGGGTAGTTGAAGCATATGTGTAGTTCACAGTCAAAAGGCACGATCTCATTAAAAGACTGAGACCTAATCATGGTCCTTTGATAACCATAGGACTGTGATCTCTTCCCCACCTCCAACAGCTTACCACATTACTAAAGACCTGTTTAGAGCAGTTCCTTTTATCCACTACATAATGCCTGGTAATCAAGAAAATGTCAAAAGGCATACTGAAAGACAAAAATTGTCTATAAACATCTCACTTTTAATATAAAGACAGCAATTAAAACTAAGTGGATGGAGAAATATGTACCATGCTAACACTAATCAAAAGAAAGTGGGTGAAGGTGTCACAATCCCTGACTTCAAAACATACTACAAAGTGATACTAATTAAAACAGCATGGTACTGGTACAAAAACAGACACACAGATTCATGGAACAGAATTGAAAGCCCAGAAATAAAACCTCATATCTACGGGCAGCTAATCTTTGACAAAGGAGCTAAGGACATACAGTGGAGAAAGGAGAGTCTCTTCAATAAATGGTGCTTCAGCCACTTGCAAAAAACGAAAGTAGACCATCTTCTTTCGCCATACACAAAAATTAACTCAAAATGGATCAAAGACCTGAAGGTGAGACCTGAAACTATAAAACTCCTGGAGAAAAATATAGGTAGTACACGACTCGTCATCAGCCATGAGGGGATCTTTTTGAATTCCATGTCTACTCAGACAAGGGAAACAAAAGAAAAAATAAACAAGTGGGACTTCATCAGATTAAAGAGCTTCTACAAGGCAAATGAAACCAGGATCAAAATGAAGAGGGAACCCACCAGCTGGGAAAAAATATTTGCAAACCATATATCTAACAAGGGATTAATCTCCATAATATATAAAGAACTCAAACAACTGAATAACAAAAAAACAAACAACCCAATCAAAAAATGAGCAGAGGAAATGAACAGACACTTCTCCAAAGAAGATGTACAGATGGCCAATAGGCACATGAAAAGATGCTCAACATCACTAATCATCAGGGAAATGCAAATCAAAACCACACTAAGATATCATCTTACACCTGTTAGAATGGCTATAATCACTAAGACAAAATGCAACAAATGCTGGAGAGGCTGTGGAAAAATGGGAACCCTAATCCACTGCTGGTGGGAATGCAAACTAGTGCAGCCTCTATGGAAAACAGTATGGAGATTCCTCAAAAAATTAAAAATAGAAATATCTTATGATCCAGCTATCCCACTAGTGGGTATCTACCCAACGAACCTGAAATCAACAATCCAAAGAGGCTTATGCATCCCTATGTTCATCGCAGCATTATTCACTATAGCCAAGACATGGAAGCAACCCAAGTGTCCCTCGACTGATGACTGGATAAAGAAGATGTGGCATATATATACCATGGAATACTACTCAGCCATAAAAAAAGACAAAATCGTCCCATTTGCAACAACATGGATGGACCTGGAGGGTATTATGTTAAGTGAAATAAGCCAGAAAGAGAAAGACAAACAGTGCATGATTTCACTCATATGTGGAAGATAAACCAACACACGGACAGATAGAACTGTTTGGTGGTTACCAGGGGCTAGGAGAGTGGAGGGTGGGCACAAGGGGTGGAGGGATGCACTTATATGGTGACTGATAAACAATAATGTACAACAAAAATTTCACAATAAAAAAAAAAAAAAGGTAAGTGGGTGAAGCTGTGTTTATTTCAGACAGACCAGACTTCAGAGCAAGGTAAGTGATCAGGGATAAAGACAGGCATTACATAAAAGGTCAATTCTTCACTGAGACATAACAATCCCTAAAGTGTATACCCTTAACAGAGGGTGAAACTACATGAGGCAAAAAGTGACAGAACTGCAGGGAGAAACAGATTAATCCATTATTATAGTTAAGGTCTTAACACTTCTCTATCAGAAATGGACAGATGCAGGAGGTAAGAAAATCAATCATGACATAGTTGAACTCAAGGGCACCATTAACCAGCTTAGACTGACATCTACAGACTACTTCATCCAGAAAGAATACACATTCTTCTCACACTCACATGGAACATTCAAAGATAGACCAATTGCTGGGCATAAAACACATTTTTACAGATTGAAAAGTATATCAATCAATCAATGTCTGCTCTTAGACCACAACTGAATTAATATAGAAAACAAAAAGAGAGCTGGAAAATCCCAAAACACTTATAGATTAAACAAACTACTAAATAACACGAGTCAATGAAGAAATCTCAGGAGAAATTAAAAAATATTTTGAACTAAATGAAAATACAAGTTGTTAAAATTTGTTGGATGGCATGAAAGCAGTGCTTAGAGGGAAATTTACAGCACTGAATGCATATACAATCATGCACCACATACAATGTTTCAGACAACAACGGACTGCATATACGATGGTAGTCCCATAAAATTAGTGCCATATAGCCTAGGTGTGTAATAGGCTATACCATCTAGGTTTGTGTAAGTACTGTAGGCAAGGAAGAAATTTTCCTCTACCCTTCTAAGTTCCTTTTTTTTTTTTTTTTTGGTGAGGAAGATTGGCCTTAAGCTAACAACTGTTGCCAATCTTCCTCTTTTTGCTTGAGGAAGATTGTCACTGAGCTAACATCTGTGCCAATCTTCCTCTATTTTGTACATGGGATGCCACCACAGCATTGTTTGATGAGTGGTGTGTAGGTCCGCACCTGGGATCTGAACCTGCAAACCCCAGGCCACCAAAGCAGAGTGCACGAACTTAACCACTACACCACCAGGCCAGGCCGGCCCCCACTTCTAAGTTCTTTTGGCTGGTCTAAGAACTAAATTGACATGACACATGAGAAAAGCAAACAAGAGATTAATAACATGTATACATGGGAGAAACCCAGGAAAACTGAGTAACTCACCAGAATGGCTGAAGCGCTCACCCTAAATACCATCCTCAGCTAAAGACAAAACACGTGGGGGGGTGGGGAGAGTCAGGGACCTCAAAGGTAAGGAAGACAATTCACAGGTAGGTGAAAAGGAATAACCTTTGGGAAAACAAGTGTTTGGCCACATAGAAGCAGAAGAACACAGAGGGAAGCCCAACAAACTAGGTTCCTCCCTGTCTACCACCTAGTTCATCTTATGCTAAGGTGATACCTCACTTCCTGAGAAAGGTTTTTTTAATCTGATTTTAAGCACTTTCTTGAAGTATCAAGAAAAACTTTCTGAGTCTTTTGTTTCTTAAAAATAAACAGCCCAGGGGCCTGCCTGGTGGCGTAGAGGTTAAGTTCGCGCACTCTGCTTCGGTGGCCCAGGGTTCGCAGGTTTGGATCCTGGGTGCAGACCTATGCACCGCTTATCAAGCCATGCTGTGGCAGGCATCCCACATATAAGGTGGAGGAGGATGGGCCTATCAAGCCACGCTGTGGCAGATGTCCCACATATAAAGTGGAGGAAGATAGGCACAGATGTTAGCTCAGAGCCACTCTTCCTCAAGCAAAAAGAGGAGGATTGGCAACAGATGTTAGCTCGGGTAATATTCCTCACCAAAAAAATAAAATAAAATAAACATCCCAAAATAATCCTCATGTTAAAGAGACACATTTTGGTGTGGCAAATTTTGTTCCCATTCTGTGATATTCTCAAAACAATGACATCATCTAAGACGTGTCTCAGAACATATGCCATCATTAAGTCATGCATGACTGTCTTAGAAAAGATCTAAAAAATCAATCATCTAGCTTCTAACTTAGGAAACTAGAAAATGAAGGGCAAATTAAATCCAAAGTAAGAAGAAAAGAAATAAAAATTAGAGCAGAATCAATGAAATTGAAAACAGAAAATCTAAAATAGAGACAACAAAAGCAAAAGGTGGTTCATTGAAAAGATCAATAAAGTTGATAAGCCTCTAGCCAGGCTAATTAAGTAAAAAAAGAGAAGACACAAATTACTAATATCAGAAACGAAAGAGGGTACATCACTACTAATCCCATGGACATTAAAAAGATAAAGGAATACTACGAACTCTATTCCCACAAATTTCATAACCTAGATAAAATGGACCAATTCCTTAGAAGACAAAATTTGCTAAAACTCACACAAGAAGAAATGGACAATCTGTGTAGGCTTGTATTAAAGAAATTGAATTAATAACTAATAACCTTCCAAAACAGAAAGCATCACGCCCAGAGGGGCTCACTGGTGAATTCTACCAAACATTTAAGGAGGAAATTACAAATAGATAATGGAACAGAAGAGAGAGCCCACAAATAGACCCACATCAATATAGTCAACTGATCTTTGACAAAGTAGCAAAGGCAATACCATGGAGCAAAGATAGTCTTTTCAACAAACGGTCCTGGCACAACTGGATATCCATACACAAAAAAATGAATCTAGACGCAGACCATATGCCCTTCTCAAAAATTAACTCACAATGGATCATAGACTTAAATGTAAAACGCAAAACTATTAAACCCCTAGAAGATAACACAAGAGAAAACCTAGATGACCTTGGGTATGGTGATGACTTTTTAGAGACACCAGCAATAGCACAATCCACGTAAGAAAGAATTGATAAGCTGGACTTTGTTAAAAACTCTGTGAAAGACCCTGTCAAGTGAATGAAAAGACAAGCCACAGACTGGGAAAAAATATTTGCAAAAGACGTATCTGATAAAGGACTATTATCCAAAATATACAAAGAACTCTTAAAACATTAAGAGAACACCCAATTTATAAAAGAGGCCACAGACCTTAGACACCTCACCAAAAAAGACATACAAATGGCAAATAAACATATGAAAAGATGCTCCACACTATGTCATTAGGGAATCGCAAATTAAAGCAATGAGATACCACTACCTATGTGTTAGAGTGGCAAAAATCCTGAACACTCACAGCACCAAACACTCTAGAGGAGGTGAATCAATGAGAACTCTTTATCATTGCTGGTGGAAAAGCAAAATGGTGCAGCTGCTTTGGAAGACAGTTTGGCAGTTTCTTACAAAACTAAACATATTCTTGCCAAAACCTGGAAGTAACAAGATATATAAGTGTAGTACATTCAGAAAATGGAATACTGGGGCTGGCCCCGTGGCTTAGCAGTTAAGTGCGCGCACTCCGCTACTGGCAGCCCGGGTTCAGATCCCGGGCGCACACTGACGCACCGCTTGTCTGGCCATGCTGAGGCTGCGTCCCACATACAGCAACTAGAAGGATGTGCAACTGTAACATACAACTATCTACTGGGGCTTTGGGGAAAAAAAAAAAGGAGGAGGATTGGCAATAGATGTTAGCTCAGAGCCCGTCTTCCTCAGCAAAAAGAGGAGGATTTGAGGATGTTAGCTCAGGGCTGATCTTCCTCACAAAAAAAAAAAAAAAAGAAAGAAAGAAAGAAAATGGAGTGTTATTCAGCATTAAATGCAAATAAGTTATCAAGTTATGAAAACACATAAGAGAACCTTAAGTGTGTATTACTATGTGAAAGAAGCCAATCTGAAAAAGCCACATACTGTATGATTCCAACAATATGACTTTCTGGAATAGGCAAAGCTATGGAGACAGTAAAAACATTAGTGGTTGTCAGGAGTTAGGGAGGATGGAGGCATAAACAGGCAGAGCAAAGGATTTTTAGGGCAGTGAAACTATTCAGTAGAATACTATAATGGTGGATACCTGTCATTATGCATTTATCCAAACCCATAGAAAGTACAGCACCAAGAGTGACCTCTAATGTAAACAATGGTCTTTGGGTGATCATGTGTCACTGTAGGTTCACTGACTGTAACAAATGTACCACTCTCCCGGAGGATGGGGCATAATGATAATGGAGGAGGCTTTGCATGGTGGAGGGTATATGGGAAATCTACCTTCTGCTCCATTTTACTATGAACCTAAAACTGCTCTAAAAAATAAAGCCTACTAAAAAGAGGTAGAGATCCCTGAATATACATAGAATATATATGGAAAAATAACCAAATAACTGGCAACACTTCTTACCTCAGGAAAGGGGACTGGGAGACTGGGAAGAGGGATTGCGAGGGAGAGACTTCATTCCATGCTTGTATACTATTTTAATTTTTAGCCACATGCATTTAGTTACTTTTTCAGTAAAAAAATAACTTAAGCCAGTTTCAAATGGAAAGATGTTCTGTAATTCAGAGAGCAGTTATGCCTCTTATTCTAAATTATTTCTAGTCAAATAACTAGGTACAAAATAAGCCATGAGGATCTGACCTGTAGGTTAATACAACCAGGATGCTTTGAGTCCACTTGCTCAACTGAACTCATGTTGCATTCACTCAAGGAATGTCTGTACACCTGGGCCATGACACTGTCATGCTGTTTAATACACAATTTCATCAAACTACTTAACAACTTCTAATACAGTCCTCTCTCTTCCTAGTTCACTACCTCTATCCAAAAATGATGTAAATTATCTTCAGTGAAGCTATAATCAACATCTTTTCTGTATCCAGCATCCATTCTATCTCCTTGTGATAATAGGCTTTCAAGCTCCTTTGAAAAAGGAGAGACCTTCTCTGTCCAAATGGTGGTATAGGATAGGCTCAGACCACCTTCAACATGCGGCACATAACCTACTGGTCAAGACGACTAGTCCATCTTCCTGGCTTGGTACTTAGAACAGGGAGGGCACCTGACAAAGCCAGACCAAGGAGAGTCAGCTTTCAACTCTTGCTGAAACTACTAAAAGAGAAGGCTCTTCTCTGGGATCACCAGGCATAAAATCATTACAGGCCTGGAAATGCTCTGACCATCTTTGCCACTTTGAAATGATGGCTGAGGATGAGGCCAACACAGAAAAAGTGAAAACCTAGAAAGAGAGGGAGATAGAGACTCAGAAATGGTTTATGTCCTTTGATTCCCCACCTAGCCAGCCTGAAGTGGCTCCACTCTTGAATTCCAGGTTACACAAGACAATAAATCCTATCAGTTTCTTTTTTCACCAAAATCTCTCAGGTTGCAACAAAAAAAATACAAATCTTATTCCTGCTCCCAGTACTCACCACTCTTAATTCTCCTAAACCACAACTCTAAAGGACAAATATGTTAAGGGCCTCAACTTCTACAGGCTGAACTAGCCTGATGACCAAAGAACAAATATTTTAAACCTTAAAGGGAATGGTGTGGTAAAACCGCAGAGGTGTAGAATCTCAGCCTTTTAATTCAAAGAATGTGTAAGATACAATATGTATTTCTCTCAGGAACTTCACTCTCTCTACTCAAGGGTTTTCCCCATACAATTTCTCCTTCTGCACCACTTCAAAATAGCATTTCAATATCTGCATTAGTTAGGGCTCTCCAGAGAAACAGCCAATGGTTTACATGGAGAAAAATTTCTTTAAGGGATTGGTGCATGTGGAGGTGTACCTTCAAAATCTGCCAGAGAGGCCATCACACTGGAGACACAGTGAAGAATTGAAGTCCACAGGCCATATACTGGCAGAATTCCTTCTTGCTGGGACTGCAACTTTGAAATGGCTGCCACGAACAGCTCCCTGGATGACTTAAAAGATTCTACCACCCAGCTGGGAGCAGTGACTGATGAACTCAAAAGCATTCCTCATTACACCTGGTTTTCTACTTGGAAAACAGCTGCATAACGTACCCAACATGCTTCATCCATAGCAGGGTACACAGAAGAGTAAGTTTAACACTATCTTTGCCACTGGAGGTGTGAGAAGGGAGAACCCATCCCCTGGAGCCTTCCCCCCTGCCTAAAGTCCCTTCCTATTACAGTAAACCATCGTACCCAATGAAATCCCACATATCTACCTTCCTAACATTTTCAAGTCTTGCTTGTCATTCTTCCCCCAGTGTACTTTTTGACCTCAACACAGTAGCTTTTAGCATCTTTAGGCTGTGTTGAAAAAATTATAAGAATAGGAGCTCTGAGGCACCTCATCCATCCAGAATGATCTCAGAACATAAGGAGATTTTGGTTTGACTACTGAGTAACCCTGGGCAAGTCACTGACTCTTCGAGCCTCAGCTCCCTCATTTGTGAAGCAAGAACAGCAATAATACCTAAAGGTTGCTGAGAGGCCAAAAGAGAGAATCTATTTCTAGTATTTAGCAGAGTACCTGGCATATAGCTAGAATTCAAATTTCTCCTAATAACGGGAATTCCAAACACTACCCCTGTGTGCTACACCACAACCCCTTTTGCGTCAGGACAGGGTGAGGAAAGAGAGATAAGAAAAGTACTAGAAAACCTTTAGGCACTGGTTTACAGGGAGGGTCCCTAATCCCACTGAACCTCTTCGCAGATTCCTTACCTGCCCCAAGAACAGAGAATGAATTATAGGTGGGATTCTGGTACCAGGGACTCGAGTAAGGCTGCTGGGCCATGGTGTACACATAAAAAAAGGGTCTGGTGTTATTGCCCTCAAAATGGGCGTTGTTTTCCGACGAGGAGTTCATTTTCTAGGCTGCAAAACAGACGTTCATATTTAGGAAAGGACCGTCGCACTCAGCTCTGAAATGCCTTGAGGGTAGAGAAATCACTCTAGTCTCCCTTCAGAACTCCAAGCCTGGGGGCCAGGTTCCTCACCTTCTCTTCCCCCGACGCCTGGGATCGGGGTCACAGGGCTGCATTGCATTTACCACCAGGGGAGCGGCGCCTAAAGGCCGGGACCCACGGTCGTGCCTGAACAAGTCGGGGCTCCCCCTGCAGCAGCCCGCTGGGATGACTGAGGCCGGGAGGCGCAGGAGGGAATCTGTGCCGGGCCTCAGCAGCCAGGGGCCGCGCACAGCCGCGGCACTCAGGCGCAGCCTGCACCGCCCTCGTCCTCAGCCTCTCCAGCTGCCCAACCCCCGGCCAAACCTCTCCTCAGTCCAGAGCAGTCCATGCCCTGGGCTCAGCGTCTCCTTACCCATGGCTCATCCCACCCCCGGCCACCCAGGAGACCCTCACCTCCCCCGCAAATCAGTGTACT
Source organism: Diceros bicornis minor (assembly GCF_020826845.1). Classification (NCBI taxonomy): domain Eukaryota; kingdom Metazoa; phylum Chordata; class Mammalia; order Perissodactyla; family Rhinocerotidae; genus Diceros; species Diceros bicornis. The sequence continues at coordinate 56,701,890 of NC_080742.1, read as the reverse complement.
TATTCCCACTCACCTCCACAACCTTCGCCCCGGGCACCCCACAAGACCCCTGCTCCAAATTCTGCATACCGACCTGGCCTAGTTCGACGTCTACGACTGGGGACGTCTACAGCGACACACTAACGCCCAATCACTCACTCTCTGCGACCTGGAGCGTGTATAACGGCTGTCGCACTGGCTCCCGCCTTTATATGCGCCGTGGGCTGGGCACGTGCTGCCTGTTGCGCAGGGGCCGCCCTCCGCCATTCGCTGGCGCATGCGCCCTGTGCGAGGCGGCTCCGGCTGAATGGTAAAAAAGAAACACGGGTGCGCTGAGACCTGGTGGTGTGGGGCAGTCTTCCGCACCATATAGTTGGGGGTGCGCTCTTAGAACTCCCTTCTGTACGTCTCTTATGGGTGTAGACGCCCGGGTGTCAGGTTTCCCAGAGGACGGGGCAGTTCCCTGTCCCCTTCTGTCTGCTGGACTGTCCCCTCCATTTGAGTGTGTTGAGTCAGGACAGATTTATCTTCGCTCCTCTGAGCTCCTGGTCTCCTTCCCTCCTTGGGCCTAAAGCCGCTCACACTTAAGAGGAGCTGGCTGAGCAGAAGGAGAGAGGAAGGAGGAAGGCAATCTGGACAGAGTACAGGCCCGAGAGGAGGAAGATTCACACAGGAGGGGCGCTCAAGCATGCTTAATGCTGCCGAGAGTAAAATCCTGCGAGAAGAGGCTCTGGCAAATAGGACGCCATTGGTTGAGGAAAGTGGTGGGACGGGAAGTCGTCTGTGGGATGATAGATGGACAGTTTGAAAGTGAAGCTGGCAAATACAGACTACTCTTTCTTTGCATATGAGACAAAGGAAGGACATAGGATGGTAGTTAACGGGAGTCGTGGAGTTGTAAGGAGGATTGTGGATTTTTTGTTTTATTTTTTAAAGATAGAGATTTAAGTATTTTATCTCCCGAATGGAGTGACCAGGAGATGGCACAGATAGTAGAGGGAGAAGGGATGTTAGGAGGATGTTCTGAGGAGGCAGAAGGGGAGAGTAGCTAAGCCTGATTACAATGCTTTGCTTGGACAGAACATAGTCGTTGAGATAGGAGGGAAATGAAGTCCTGAAGGCAGGAATTTAAGTGCATTAACATCTGATGACCTTGATTTTTTTCAGTGAAGGAGAGCCGGAATAAGATTTGCAGGGAGCATTGAAAATTTGGGATGATTGACTGCATTAACTGAGTAGAAATTGTGTTTGACCAGAAATAGCAGTGGCTGAAACGGGATAAAAGTTTTTCTTTCACATAAAGAAGTCTGGAGTTATGCCATCTAGGGCTGGTCTGGTAGCTCTTTGCTGTCACAAAGAACCCAATCTCCTCTCTTTCTGCTCTACCATCCTTAGCACTGGCTTTCATCTTCAAATTGCCCATATTCCAAAATGCCTGTTCCAAGTAGAAAGCAGGGGGATGAGTAAGGAAAGGGTAAAAAATAAGCACAAAGGGCACACAGCAGCTTCTGCTTTGTCATCAGTTTTGCTCTTAACGCGCCTTACTAGAAGACCCATGCAACTTCAGATTATACCACGTGGGCTTCCCATGGCTGAAATGAAGTTGTTTTTTAGCTGGGCATATTGCCACTTGGAATAAACTGGGATGCTGTGACTAAGAGAATGGGTATTAATTGAGCAGACAACTAACAACGTCTGCCACACTGCTGCAGGGAATGGAAAAAGCAGTCATCTACAGACACCAAACGGGTTGCTGGTAGAATTGAGGGCTGACCTGGGGTGGGGATCAGTAGTTTATATTGACCCTCATCTGCAGTGATATGTTACTTGCTCAGTTATATTCAGTCGCTTGGGAGAGACATTGAATGGTTGGATGGATCTAGGACTGTGGTTTTGCAGGGCTTGTGGGAAGAAAAATCAAGGGTTCAAGAAAGTTCAGTGTAATGGTGAGAAATTAAAGTAATGCATCATGACACATAATGTATACCCTGCATGCCCCTGAGTGTGAGTGCCTCCTTAAATTTTCCACCCTAGTTGCCTCACCTCCCTCTATTTAGTGGCCTAGCATATAGTCAGGAAGAGAAAATAAGTAATGCCAGAGAAGAGCTGATCAAATGGAGAAAAAGTAATGGCGGTCTACATGCAAGTGAAAGGGCTAGAGGAGGGGGATGTCGTCAGACAACGGAAATTTGAAGTTTAGGGTTTCAGAATTGGAGCAGTTGCTCCACATTATGGCCATGGCGTGAGTGTGCTGTGAGGGTGAAGGTTATTGGTGCTGAGGAAGGATCTGAGAGGTTGGGGTTTTGGATGAGTCACCCCCTCCTTCATATTGTAGTCATTTAGAGGTTCCCATGTCCTCAATGAATGTGGCAGAGTGACCAGCAGGATGAGAGACAGAAACATCACAAAATGTTCGTATTCATAACATTTTAATGGTTTTCTTTAAAAGAGTCCCCAAATTTTATAATATTCAGTCCCCAGAAAACTTGGGTTTGCCACAAGGTAGTGGCCATGCCTCAGCCCTGGAGTGCATAGAGAGTGGGAGACTGAAGAACCTTTTTATGAGGGCAGCTCAGGACAGGAGTGTCCTTGGGAGGGAACAAAGTTCAGTAACTATTCAGTGAATAGATTGAGGGATATGGTGGCTGGTGTTTGGCCAAACAGGGATCCCCAGTGGCATAGTTGAAAGGGCTGGTAGGTAGAACAGCAGGGAGCAGGACTGGAATGAGAGTGTCCCAGAAAGGCCAGCTAACTGCAAGCTCTGGATTTGAGGCAGTGCTGGAAGGTGTCAAGGATGAAACATAGAGTGGTACTACCTCGTCCATAGATTCCAACTAGACCTCTGATGCTCCTCTTGTGCCAACTGGGGCATTTTGTGTGGGTTGTCTGAGGTTAGATGGTGGTTGCTGCTTTTGTGTTAAGGTCCAATTAGTGAACAATGTGTTCTTTGCTCAGGATTCTGAATGGGTATTATCATCATCATCTCTATTTTAAGATGAGGACACTTGAGAGTCAGGGAGTAATCTGCCCGTATATGTGAAGTTGCAGTCCTACCAGTTGGAAGGGGAGTAAGTTGAAGTCTTTGGATTCACAGGCCAGGGCCTTTTCTAGTGCTTGGATGGTAAGTGTTGCCTTCATTTTGACAGTTTGATAGTCTCTATCTCTCGAAAACAGAGTGATTTTTACTTTCCCCTCAGTTGACATGCTGATTTCAGATTGAAATTTTAAAAATGAGTGTAATGATAGTCTTATTTTCCATACCTTGAGCTTCCTCTTTAACATACTGGTCATTAATAAACACATCAAGGATGCTCACCCTTGCTAGTGATTCTTCACCCATTCCCTCTACAAATATTTGAGGCCCTACAATGGGACTGGCATAATTCTAGCCCTAAGGAAACAGCAGAGAAGAAAAACAAAGTTATAGTTCTTAGGGAGCCTACATTCTTGTGGAATTTGCAATGAGATGCCATTTATAACTATCAGATTGGAGAAAAAAATGTAACAAGTCTGAAAACACCAAGGGTTAAGGAGGAAGTGGAGTGACAGGAAGATGTATACATTGCTGGTCAGAGTGTAAATTGGTAAAATCCTTTGGAGAGCAAGTTGACAGTATCTAAAAAAGTTGAAAATGTGTCATACTCTGGAATGAGCAATTCTACTTCTAGAAATATCTTAGAAAAAAATCTTGCATATACATACAAGGAGCCATTTATTTAAAAGGTTTGTTGCAGCAGCATTGTTTGTAACAGAAAAAATTGAAATGTCCATGAAACAAGAGAACTGATAAATAAATTATAGTATAGATAGATTATGGGATACTACACAGGAATTAAATGAATGAACTAGAATCACATATGTCTCCGTGGATAAATCTTAAATACAAGGTTCTAATTTATAATTTCCTTTATAAATACCTTATAGAGTTATAGTTTTTCTTGCTATTGAAGATGATTTCTTTTACTAATTACATTTTCTAACTGTGTTGGTGGTGTATAGGAATACTATTGATATTTGTATAATGATTTTATATTCTAGTAACTTTGCTGAACTCTCACTAGTTTCAATTTTTGGTAGATTTAACTAGATTTTCTATGTGGACACTCAAATCATCTGCAAATAATGACAGTTTTTTTTCTTCCTTTTCAATGAATATCTTCTCATTTCTCTTATTTGTTTTAATCTTCTAAGACCTTCAGCACCATATTCAAATTAAAAAACTGGTAGCAGGGGATTCTGGGAAGATGGCAGCGTAGGAAGACTCTGAACTCACATCCTCTCGCGGACACAACAAATCTACAACTGCCTGTGGAACAGTGTCTTCTAAGAGAGATCTGGAAACTGGATTAAAAGAACCCCCAGGACAAGGGACAGAACTGGCAGGAGTGGAAGAGGCAGAAATATACCTCTGCTCAGGAAAAAACCACATCCTAGCCATGGCGCTTCACAGCCAGGAGCCATCTTAAAGGTACGAAGCTTTTCCCAGAGGAGCAGGGGGGATCTGAATGGGAGATCTATGCCACAATAGGCATCCCGGCCTTTAGATTCAGCACAACCAAGATGAGATCCCATAATACCTGGCTTGCTGGCTTTGAAAACCAATGGGGAATACACTCAGAAAAACTATCAAACTTCAAAGAAAGAAAAATTGATAGCAGATACCATTATCTTATACTTAATTTCTAACGATTCACCATAAATAATTATTGTAGGTTATTTTCTAGACAACCTTTATCCAGTTAGTAGAGTCTGTTTTATTCTGAGAAGTTTTAAAATTTTGAATGAATATTGAGTTTTAGCAAATGGTTTTTCTGCATCTGTTGAAATAATCATATTTTTTCTCCTTCTTCACCTTGCTAATAAGGCAGATTCCTTACTAGATTTTTTCTCGTTAAACAATCCTTGTGTTCCTGGTATACAACCAACTCGGTCTTGATATATTTTAAAGTACACTGCAGGATTCCATTTGCTGGTGTTTTATTTAGAATTTTGGAATCTAAGATTATAAATGAAATTGTTTTATAATTTTCAATTCTTATATTGTCTTTTCTTGGTTTCAAGATATCCTAGCCTCATAAAATAAGTTAGGTAACTTGCCATAATTTTCTGTACTCTAGAGGAGTTTGCATAAGAGAAGGATTATCTACCTATTCTTTGAAGGTTTGGTAGAACGTCTCTGAAAGAATATGTTGTGTATTTTGTTTATATATAGACTTGGCTACTGATGCAGTTTATCTAATGTTCATAAATCTATTTGGTTTTTCCATTTCTTGATTTAGTTTTAATAACTTGAATTTCTCTAGGAAATTGTCTTTTTTTTCTGAGTTTCCAAATTCACAGTTATACAATTTTTCATAATTTTTGCTTTTTAAAAACGCTTGTGGGCCGGCCCCGTGGCTTAGCGGTTAAGTGCACGCACTCTGCTACTGGTGGCCCGGGTTCACATCCCAGGTGCGCACGAACACACCGCTCCTCTGGCCATGCTGAGGCCACGTCTCAACGACTAGAAGGATGTGCAGCTATGACATACAACTATCTACTGGGGCTTTGGGGAAAAAAAAAAAGGAGGAGGATTGGCAATAGATGTTAGCTCAGAGCCGGTCTTCCTCAGCAAAAAGAGGAGGATTAGCACAGATGTTAGCTCAGGGCTGATCTTCCTCACACACACACAAAAAATGCTTGTGATATCTATACATATGTCCTCATTTTGATTCTTAATATTAGTTGTCTTCTATATATATATATTTTTTTTTTGTGAGGAAAATCAGCCCTGAGCTAACATCTGCCAATCCTCCTCTTTTTGCTGAGGAAGACTGGCCCTGAGCTAACACCCGTGCCCATCTTTCTCTACTTTATATGGGACGCCGCCACAGCATGGCTCTACAACCAGTGCATCGGTGCACGCCCGGGATCCGAACCGAAGAACCCCGGGCCGCTGCAGCGGAGCACAGGCACTTAACTGCTTGCGCCACCGGGCCGGCCCCTATATTGTTTTTTTTTAATTATTTTATTTATTTATTTATTTTATATATTTTTTTTTTGTGAGGAAGATCAGCCCTGAGCTAACATCCGTGCTAATCCTCCTCTCTTTGCTGAGGAAGACCGGCTCTGAGCTAACATCTATTGCCAATCCTCCTCCTTTTTTTCTCTTTTTCTCCCCAAAGCTCCAGTAGACAGTTGTATGTCATAGCTGCACATCCTTCTAGTTGCTGTATGTGGGATGCGGCCTCAACATGGCCAGAGAAGCTGTGCGTCAGTGCGCGCTGGGGATCCGAACCCAGGCCGCCAGTAGCGGAGCGCGCGCACTTAACCGCTAAGCCACGGGGCCAGCCCTATATTGTTTCTTGATTAATGTGCTTAAAAGTATATTTATTTCATTAGTCTTATCAAAGAATTAGCCTTTTCTTTTGTGCCTCTCTTGTATTTCCCATGTAATAAATTACTATCCTTTTATTTCTATCCTTAAATATCTTTGGGTTTCCTCTGTTGTTTGCTTTTCTACCTTCTTGAGTTGGACATTTAGCTAATTAATTTAATTTTCCTTTACATATTACATATATATGTTTAAAGCTATAAATTTCCTTCTAAATACTTCTTTAGTTGCATTTCACGAGTTTTTTTATGTAGCATTCTTATAGTCATTTATTTCTAAGTATTTTCTAATTTCTGTCTTTGCTCCTTTTGCTAATTTACAGTCTACTTGCTTTTATGATCCATGAAATATTAAGAAGTAAGTTTTTCAATTTACAAACATCATATTATTTTGGTTAACGTTTTATTATTGATTTCTAATTATATTGCATTTTGGTTAAAAGAACATGATTTGTAAGCCACCAATAATTTGATATTTGTTTGGACTTCTCTTATGGCCTTGTAAGTATCCAAATTTTGTAAATGATTGATGTAAACTTGAAAAGAAGGTTTATTTGCTAATTATTAGATGTTCTTCATTATAAATGTCCTTTAGATCAAATTTTTGTTCTGTTCAAATTCTCTATACCCTTATTAATTTTTGGTATGCTTGATCTGTAATTTACTTAGTGACATGGGTTTGAAATCTCCCATTATGACACAGATTTTTCACTAGTAGAGGAGAAACTTACAAACATAGAAAGGGGGAATGAACCCAGTGGCATTGGATTGGGATTAGAGATATTAGTGTGAATTCATGGTTTTAATATATATATAGATGGATAGGTACAGGTATATATGTAAATGAGTGTATACATACATGTATGTATATGTATATATGTGTGTATGTATATACTTACATCTGTTTTCTGGTTCTATTTGATGAGAGGGCCTAAAGCAAGAATACTTCAGGAAGAAGGAGCACACTTAACCCTCAGATCTTGGTTTCTAAATACGATCCTCCACTAAAAAGAATCAGAGCTTAGAGAAATGGCTAATTCTAGGACAGGCGAATACAGAGAATCCCAATACTGGAGCAGAAACTCAAGAGCAGCAACCTCTGTGGGAACCAGCACCAAGTACGGAAACCTAAACCTAATTGACAAATTGCTGGAGGCTCAGAGTTGACAAGTCTGAAAAATTAAAACTCTAGAGAGACCCAGTCATTGGCAAGGCCCCCACACTTTTATGAGTTTTACCTCCTGGAGTTCTACAAGCTTCTCACAGTGCATATTGGAGAATAATCCTCAAGCGCTTTCAGCAGGAGTGGGGAAAAGGAACTGTTTTAAATATACCAGATTATTCTATTCTTCTTAACAAGGTCTGCCATCAGGAGAAAGTATTTAACCAGAGTCTTACCTGCTAGGGTTTTATCAGAGCCTAAACTACCTCTGGGAAGGAAAAGTCCCAACTTCAGCACACTCTAGTTATCCTATCCCACCTAAGGGTTGGGGGATGGGACAAAGAAGCATATGTGAAGTTCACAATCCAGAGGTACAGGCTCACTAAAAGACTTAGACCTTATCATAGGACTGTAGAATACTTGCACTCCCCTACACCTTACCACCACATTGCTAAAGGCCTATTTACAGCAGTTCTTTAACCAGTACCCATGATGTGCTTTACCCAGTACATTATGTCCAACTATCAAGAAAAAATTACAAGTCACACTAAAAGGCCAAAAACACACAGTTTGAAGAGACAGAACAAGCATCAAAATCTGACTCAGATAAGACAGGGATGTTGGAATTATCAGACCGGACATTTAAAACAACTACGATTACTATTCTAAGGACTCTAATAGATAAAGTAGATAGCATGCAAGAACAGATGGATAATGTAAGCAAAGAGATGGACATTTTAAGAAAGAATCAAAGAGAAATGCTAGAGATCAAAAATATTAACAAAAACCAAGAGTGCCTTCAATGAGCTATTTAGTAGACTGGACACAGCTGAGGAAAGAATTTCTGAGCTTGAGGATATGACAATAGATATGTCAAAAACTGAAAATCGAAGAGAAAAAAGACTGAAAAAAGCAGACAAAATATTCAAGAACTGTGGGAAAATGACAAACGGTGTAACATATGCATAATGGGAATACCAGAAGGAGAAAAAAGAGAAAATAATAGAAGAATATTTAAAGCAATAATGACTGAGAATTTCCTCCAAATTAATGCAGAGAACAAACAACACATCCAGACATTGAGGGTATTATGCAGAGTGAAGTAAGTCAGAGGGAGAAGGTCAAATACGATATAATCTCACTCATTAAGTAGTAGATAATAACAACAACAAACAAACACATAGAGACAGAGATTGGATTGGTGGTTACCAGAGGGGAAGGGGGGAGGGAGGAGGGCAAAAGGGATAATTAGGCACATGTGTGTGGTGATGGATCATAATTAGTATTTGGGTGGTGAACATGAGAACATGATGTAATCCATGCAGAAATAGAAGTATAATGATGTACACCTGAAATTTATACAATGTTATAAACCAATGTTACTGCAATAAACAAAAAATTTAAAAAAAACCCAAAAACTTGAAAGAACATTCAACTTACAGTGAGGTAGCACTGAGTTCAAAATAGTCCAAATATTGGCATTGATTTTATATTGAATTGTAGTACACAAACAAAAAAAAAAAAACCCCGAAAAACAAATCACACATCCAGGAAGCTCAGAGAACACCGAGCATGATTAAAAAAAAAAAAAAAAAAGCTACACCTAAGCATTTCATTTGCTAACTACAGAAAATAAAAGCTAAAGAAAAACTTCTGGGCTGGCCCAGTGGCACAGAGGTTAAGTTTGCACCTTCTGCTTTGGTGGCCCCAGCTTCGCCGGTTCGGATCCTGGGTGCGGACCTATGCACTGCTCATCAGGCCATGCTGAGGTGGTGTCCCACATAGAGCAACTAAAAGGATGTACAACTATGACATACAACTATCTACTACGGCTTTGGGGAGAAAAAAGGAAAAAAGGAGGAAGCTTAGCAATAGATATTAACTCAGGGCCAATCTTCCTCAGCAAAAAAAAAAGAAAAAATTCTGAAAGAAGCCAGAGGAGAAAAACACTTTACCTACAGACAAGCAAAGATAAGAATTACACCTGACTTCTCCTCAGAAACCACGCAAGCAAGAAGAGAGTGGAATAAAATATTTGAAGTGTCGAGAGAAAAAAACCAACCTGTACCCTGCAAAATTATCCTTCAAAAGTAAAGAGGAAATAAAAACTTTTTCAGACAAACAAAAATTGAGAGAATTTGTTGCCAGTAGACCTGCCTTGTAAGAAATGTTAAAAGAAATTTTTAGAGTGAAGGATACTGCAATAAACAAAAAATTAAAAAAAAAAATAAATAATAAAATAAAATAAAAAATAGAGTGAAGGAAAATGATATAGGTCAGAAACTCAGATCTATATAAAGAAAGGAAGATCATCACAGAAGGAATATGTGAAGGTAAAATAAAAACTTTTTCTTTTCTTTTTTAAAATTATTTTATTGAGGTCATAATGGTTTATAATATTGTGTAATTTCAATCACATATCATATATCATTTTCTGTATAGACTATACCATGCTCACCATCAATCGTCTAGTTTTTATCCATCACCATACATATGTGCCCCTCTACCCCTTTCACCCACCTCCCACCCCCTTCCCCTCTGGTAACCACTAATATATTCTCCTTATCTATGTGTTTATCTTCCACAAATGAGGGAAATGATACAGTGTTTATCTTTCTCTGTCTGGCTTATTTCGCTTAACATCATACCTTCAAGGTTCATCCATGTTGTTGCAAATGGGACAATTTTATCTTTTTTATGGCTAAGTAGTATTCCATTGTGTGTGTGTGTGTATACACATCTTCTTTATCCATTCATCAGTTGATGGGCATTTGTGTTGCTTCCATGTCTTGGCTGTTGTGAATAATGCTGTGAACCTAGGGATGCATAAATCTCTTTGTATTGTTGATTTCTTGTTCTTTGGATAAATACCCAGTAGTGGGATAGGTGGATCATATAGTATTTCTATTTTTAATTTTTTGAGAACTCTCCATATTGTTTTCCATAGTGGCTGCACCAGTTTGCATTCCCACCAGCAGTGTATGAGGGTACCCTTGTCTCCACATCCTCTCCAACATTTGTTATTTTTTGCCTTGGTGATTATAGCCATTCTAACGGCTATAAGGTGCTATCTCAATGTAGTTTTGATTTGCATTTCCCTGGTGATTAGTTATTATTTCAATCTCTTTACTTGTGATTGGTCTATTCAGATTCTCTATTTCTTCTTTTATTTATTTATTTTTTAAATTTTTTGTTGATTGCAGTAACATTGGTTTATAACATTGTAAAAATTTCAGGTGTACATCATTGTACTTCTATTTCTGCATAGATTACATCATGTTCACCACCAAAATACTAATTACAACCCATCACCACACACACATACTGACTTATCCCTTTCACCCTCCTCCCTCCCCCCTTCCCCTCTGGTAACCACCAATCCAATCTCTGTCCCTATGTGTTTGTTTATTGTTGTTATTATCTACTACTTAATGAAGGAAATCATATGGTATTTGACCTTCTCCCTCTGACTTATTTCACTTTGCATTATACCCTCAATGTCCATCCATGTTGTCACAAATGGCTGGATTTCATCATTTCTTATGGCTGAGTAGTATTCCATTGTGTATATATACCACATCTTCTTTATCCATTCGTCCCTTGATGGGCACTTAGGTTGCTTCCAAGTCTTGGCTGTTGTGAATAACGCTGCAATGAACACAGGGGTGCATGTACCTTTGCAAATTGGTGTTTTCAAGTTCTTTGGATAAATACCCAACAGTGGAATAGCTGGATCATATGGTAGTTCTAGCCTTGCTTTTTTGAGGAATCTGCATACTGTTTTCCATAGTGGCTGCACCAGTTTGCACTCCCACCAGCAGTGTATGAGAGTTCCCTTCTCTCCACATCCTCTCCAACGCATGTTGTTTTCTGTCTTGTTACTTATAGCCATTCTGACGGGCGTGAGGTGATATCTCATTGTAGTTTTGATTTGCATTTCCCTGATAGTTAGTGATTTTGAACATCTTTTCATGTGTCTGTTGGCCACCTGTATATCTTCTTTGGAGAAATGTCTGTTCAGGTCTTTTGCCCATTTTTTAATTGGGTTGGTAGTTTTGTTGTTGTTGAGATGCATGAGTTCTTTATATATTTTGGAGATTAAGCCCTTATCAGATGGATGGTTTGCAAATATCTTCTCCCAATTGTTAGGTTGTCTTTTCGTTTTGTTGATGGTTTCCTTTGCTGTGCAGAAGCTTTTTAGTTTGATGTAGTCCCATTTGTTTATTTTTTCTATTGTTTCTCTTGCCCGGTCAGATGTGGTGTTTGAAAAGATGTTGCTAAGACCGATGTCGAAGAGCGTACTGCCTATGTTTTCTTCTAGAAGTTTCATAGTTTCAGGTCTTACATTCAAGTCTTTAATCCATTTGGAGTTAATTTTTGTGTATGGTGTAAGGTAAGGGTCTACTTTCATTTTTTTGCATGTGGCTATCCAGTTTTCCCAACACCATTTGTTGAAGAGACTTTCTTTTCCCCATTGTATGTTCTTGGCTCTTTTGTCAAAGATTAGCTGTCCATAGATGTGTGGGTTTATTTCTGGGCTTTCGATTCTATTCCATTGATCTGTGTGTCTGTTTTTGTGCCAGTACCATGCTGTTTTGGTTACTATAGCTTTGTAGTATATTTTGAAATCAGGGAGTGTGATACCTCCAGCTTTGTTCTTTTTTCTCAGGATTCCTTTAGCTATTCGGGGTCTTTTGTTGTTCCATATAAATTTTAGGATTCTTTGTTCTATTTCTGTGAAAAATGTTGTTGGAACTTTGATAGGGATTGCATTGAATCTATAGATGGCTTTAGGAAGTATGGACATCTTAACTATGTTAATTCTTCCAATCCAAGAGCACGGAATATCTTTCCATTTCTTTGTGTCTTCTTCAATTTCTTTCAGAAATGTTTTATAGTTTTCGGTGTACGGATCTTTCACCTCTTTGGTTAAGTTTATTCCTAGGTATTTTATTCTTTTTGTTGCAATTGTAAATGGGATGGTAGTCTTAATTTCTCTTTCTTCTACTTCGTTGTTAGTGTACAGAAATGCAACTGATTTTTGTATGTTGATTTTGTATCCTGCAACTTGACCATATTCGTTTATTACTTCTAAAAGTTTTCTGGTGGATTCTTTAGGGTTTTCTATATATAAAATCATGTCATCTGCAAATAGTGACAGTTTCACTTCTTCCTTTCCAATTTGGATCCCTTTTATTTCTTTCTCTTGCCTGATTGCTCTGGCTAGGACTTCCAATACTATGTTAAGTAGTATTAAATAGGAGTGGTGACAGTGGGCATCCTTGTCTGGTTCCTGTTCTTAGAGGGATAGCTTTCAGTTTTTCACCGTTGAGGATGATATTAGCTGTGGGTTTCTCATATATGGTCTTTATTATGTTGAGGTACTTTCCTTCTATACCCATTTTATTCAGAGTTTTTATCATAAATGGATGCTGTATCTTGTCAAAGGCTTTCTCTGCATCTATTGAGATGATCATGTGATTTTTGTTCTTCATTTTATTAATGTGGTGTATTACGTTGATTGATTTGCGAATGTTAAACCATCTCTGCATACCTGGAGTAAATCCCACTTGATCATGGTGTATAATCTTTTTAACGTATTGTTGTATGCGATTTGCTAGTATTTTGTTGAGGATTTTTGCATCGATGTTCATCAGTGATATTGGCCTGTAATTTTCTTTTTTTTGTGTTGTCCTTGTCTGGTTTTGGTATCAGGGTAATGTCAGCTTCGTAGAATGAGTTAGGGAGTTTCCCCCCCTCCTCAATTTTTTGGAAGAGTTTGAGAAGGATAGGTATTAAGTCTTCTTTGAATGTTTGGTAGAATTCCCCAGGGAAGCCGTCTGGTCCTGGACTTTTATTTTTGGGGAGGTTTTTGATTACTGTTTCGATCTCCTTACTGGTGATTCGTCTATTCAAATTCTCTGCTTCTTCTTGATCCAGTTTTGGAAGGTTGTATGATTCTAAGAATTTATCCATTTCTTCCAGATTGTCGAATTGGTTGGCATATAGCTTTTCATAGTATTGTCTTATAATCTTTTGTATTTCTGAGGTGTCTGTTGTAACCTCTCTTCTTTCATTTCTGATTTTACTTATTTGTGCCTTCTCTCTTTTTTTCTTGGTGAGTCTAGCTAAAGGTTTGTCAATTTTGTTGATCTTTTCAAAGAACCAGCTCTTGGTTTTATTAATTTTTTCTATTGTTTTTTTGGTCTCTATTTCATTAATTTCTGCTCTGATTTTTATTATTTCCCTTCTTCTACTGATTTTGGGCTGTGTTTGTTCTTCTTTTTCCAGTTCCTTTAGGTGCATTGTTAGATTGTTTATTTGAGATTTTTCTTGTTTGTTGAGATAGGCCTGTATCGCTATAAACTTCCCTCTTAGAACCGCTTTTGCTGTATCCCATAAATTCTGGCATGTCGTATTTTCATTTTCATTTGTCTCCAGGTATTTTTTGATTTCTTCTTTGATTTCTTCGTTAACCCAGTCGTTGTTCAGTAGCATTTTGTTTAATCTCCACGTATTTGTGGCTTTTCTGATTTTCTTCCTATAGTTGATTTCTAGTTTCATACCGTTGTGGTCAGAAAAGATGCTTGGTATTATTTCAATCTTCTTAAATTTATGGAGACTTGTTTTGTGGCCTAATATGTGATCAATCCTGGAGAATGTTCCATGTGCATTTGAAAAGAACGTGTATTCTTCGGTTTTTGGATGGAATGCTCTGTATATATCTACTAGGTCCATCTGTTCTAGTGTGTCGTTTAAGGCCAATGTTTCCTTATTGATCTTCTGTTTGGATGATCTATCCGTTGGTGTAAGTGGAGTGTTAAAGTCCCCTACTATTATTGTGTTACTGTCTATTTCTGTTTTTATGTCTGTTAATAATTGCTTTATATATTTAGGTGCACCTACATTGGATGCGTAGATATTTACAAGTGTTATATCCTCTTGTTGGATTGTTCCCTTGATCATTATGTAATGCCCTTCTTTGTCTCTTTTTACAGTTTTTGTTTTAAAGTCTATTTTGTCTGATATGAGTACTGCTACCCCAGCTTTCTTTTCATTGCCATTTGCGTGGAGTATCTTTTTCCATCCCTTCACTTTCAGTTTGTGAGTGTCTTTAGGTCTGAAGTGTGTCTCTTGTATGCAGCATATATATGGGTCTTGTTTTTTTATCCAGTCAGCCACCCTATGCCTTTTAATTGGAGCATTTAGTCCATTGACGTTTAAAGTAGCTATTGATAGGTATGTACTTACTGCCATTTTTTAACTTTTTTTTTTTTCCTCAGTGTTGTAGTAGTCCTTCTCTGTTCCTTACTTCTTCTATACAGAATTGATGGTCGCTTTAGTTTGACCTCTGTCTGAAAGCTGTACTCTTTAACTCCCCTCCTCCCTCCTTTTATGTTTTTGATATCATATCTAACCTCTTTTTTGTGCATTTGTATCCATTACATTCTAATCATGGAAATAGATAATTTTTCCTATTTGTGGTCTTCTCTTTTCCCCTTAAATCAGTCCCTTTAACATTTCTTGTAGCACTGGTTTCTTGGTGACAAAATCCTTTAATTTTTGCTTATCTGGGAAAATTTTGATCTCTCCTTCCATTTTGAATGATAACCTTGCTGGGTAGAGTATTCTTGGCTGTAAGTTTTTTTCTTTTAGCACTTTAAATATATCGTGCCATTCTCTTCTAGCCTGTAAGGTTTCTGCTGAGAAGTCAGCTGATAGCCTTATGGGGTTTCCTTTGTATGTAACTTGACATTCTCTCGCGGCTTTTAGGATTCTCTCTTTATCTTTAATTCTGGACATTTTGGTTATGATGTGTGTTGGTGTGGGCCTCTTTGCATTTATCTTGTTTGGGGCTCTCTGTGCTTCCTGTACCTGGATGTCTGTTTCCTTCCTTAGGTTAGGGAAGTTTTCATCTATTATTTCTTGAAATAGATTCTCTGCCCCCTTGTCTCGCTCTTCTCCTTCCGGGACACCTATAACACGGATGTTAGTGCGCTTGATGTTTTCCCAGAGGTCCCTTAGACTGTCCTCAGTCTTTTTAATTCTTTTCTCTTTTACCTGTTCACCTTGGGTAATTTCTTCTAGTCTTTCTTCCAGCTCACAGATCCGTTCTTCTGTATCCTCTACTCTGCTTTTGAGTCCCTCTAATGAATTTTTCATTTCCAGTATTGTATTCTTCATTTCTGATTGGTTCTTTTTTATATCTTCCATTTCTTTGTTGACATTCTCACTGAGTTCATCTATTCTTCTCCCCAGATCAGTGAGCATCCTTAACACTCTTAGTTTGAACTCTCTGTTGGGTAGGTTGCTCATTTCTGTTTCACTTAGTTCCTTTTCTGGGGTTTTGTCCTGTTCCCTTGGAATGTATTCTTTTGCCTCCTCATTTTGCCTCTTTCCCTGTGCTTGTGTCTACGTATTAGGTAGGTCAGCTACGTCTCCTGCTCTTGGATAGGTGACCTTATGTAAGTGATGCCTTAGGAGGTTTCCAGTGTGCTTCCCTCAGTTCTCAATGTTCCAGGGGTGACCCCTATGTGGGCTACGTGTGTCCTTCTATTGTGGCCTGTTAGCTCTCCCTATAGGCGCCCAGGGAGGCTGAGTTATGCTCCTGGCCAGCTGTTGTAATGCTCAGCTGTTTGTAGTTGTTGTGGGCCCTTCAGTCTCTTTATCAGGTGTGGGGAGCCCCAGCACAGTTGGCTGTAAGTTCTAATACCACATTTGTGTTGCAGTATTTCTTTTAACTGAGTAGGCCCCCAGTGTGGCAGGTTGTTAGGCTCAGGGCCTTACAATTGCTGTAAGCCTCTAGCCTATTAGGTCTCTTGTCAGCTCTCTGAGGATTGCAGCTGGGTGGGGCTGGCCTCAGGCACAGGAGCACCCAATTGTTTCAGGCTTTGGAAGGTGGGGCAAACCTCCTATGTGGGTCTTTGAGAAGCACAAGTCTTCTGCAGCTGACAAGCCCTGTTGCCCACAGGTCCACACACACAGTCAACACAGTCCTGTCCCATGTGAGCGCCCCGACCCCCAAGCGGACCCAGTTTCTCCACGGCGGGAGCCCCACACACTCCGCCACCACCCCACACTCTCCACTCGCTCCTTGTGCACACCCTGCTGCACTCAAGTCGGCTCAGTTGTCAGGCTGCAGAGAATCCAGTCACCAATCTATGCAGGCCCACAAGTTGCCTGAGGGCTTGTTGTTGGGTGCAGCCAGTCTCTAGGGTGGGCTGCCTGCCCTGGCTGAGCTGGATTAAATCGGTGCTCTAGCGGGTGGAGCAGACCCTGGGCTAGCAGGCCTCAGGGAGAACTCCAATGGCGTCTGTGTCAGCACGCCCACACCAGGCCACAGCAATGGCCGCCGCCAATGTCCCAGTCCCTGGAGAGGTCTCACCCCTCACCCAGATGCACTCAGGGCCTATTAGGTGAGTCTCTTTTCACCACAGCACTGTGCACCTTTCTTTCTGGTGATTTTAGGATGCTTTCTGGAATGTGTGAGTTTGTGCACGGGCCCTTTAAGAGCCAGTTTTAGTTTCTTTGTGAACCGGGTTTTCTGGGGGTGCTCCCCAGTGTTTTAGTAGCAGGCACAGTCAGTTATTATGCCGCTGGTCTCGATTGTGCTG
Source organism: Diceros bicornis minor (assembly GCF_020826845.1). Classification (NCBI taxonomy): domain Eukaryota; kingdom Metazoa; phylum Chordata; class Mammalia; order Perissodactyla; family Rhinocerotidae; genus Diceros; species Diceros bicornis. The sequence goes on along the minus strand of NC_080742.1, from coordinate 56,684,763 downwards.
GGTCCACAAAATGCCCACAGCGGGGGCGCTCCCCGGCTCAGGGCCCCGCGCCTCCAGGGAGGCTGCGTACCTGTGAGCTGCTCCCGGCGGCCGTGAAGCAGGCGGCTTGTGAAGGCGGCGTTTTTCCTCTCCGGAAGGGAGTCTCTGCCTCTTCTACCCCAGTTAGGATTGTCCGTTGTTGCAGGAGTTCCTCTTATCCAGTTTTCAGTTCTGTCTTAGGGGTAATTTTTCCACGAGTAGGTGTAAATTGGCTGTGTCCACGGGAGGAGGTGAGTTCAGAGTCTGCCAATGCTGCCATCTTGGCTCCGCCTCTCTCTATTTCTTCTTGATTCAGTTTTGGGAGGTTGTATGAGTCTAAGAATTTACCCATTTCTTCTAGGTTATCCAATTTGTTGGCATATAATTTTTCATAGTATTCTCTTATAATCCTTTGTATTTCTGTGGTGTCTTTTGTAATTTCTCCTTTTTAATTTTTAATTTTATTTATTTGAACCCTGCCAATCATCCTCTTTTTGTATATGAGCTGCCGCCACAGTGTGGCCACTGACAGATGAATGTTGTAGATCTGTGCCCGGGAATCGAACCTGGGCCGCCACAGTGGAGCATGCCTAACTTAACCACTAGGCCACCAGGGCTGGCCCTCTCATTTTTTCTTAGGGAGTCTGGCTAAAGGTTTGTCAATTTGTTTGTCTTCTCAAATAACCAGCTCTGAATTTCATCAATGATTTCTATTGTTTTTTAGTCTCTGTTTCATTTATTTCTGCTCTAATTTTTAATATTTCCCTCCTTCTGCTTACTTTGGGCTTTGTTGTTCTTCTTTTTCTAATTATGTTAGGTGTAGTTTAAGATTCCTTATTTGAGATTTTTGTTATTTGTTGAGGTAGGCCTGTATTGCCATATATTTCCCTCTTAGTACCACTTTTGCTGCATCCCATAAGAGTTGGTATGTTGTGTTTTCATTTTCATTTGTCTCCAGTATTTTTTTATTTCTCCTTTGATTTCTTCATTGATCCAATGGTTGTTCAGTAGCATGTTGTTTAGTCTCCACATATCCATGACTTTCCCAGCTTTTTTCTTGTTGATTTCTAGTTTCATAGCATTATGGTTGGAAAAGATGATTAATATGATTTCAATCTTCTTAAATTTATTGAGGCTTGCCTTGTTTCCCAGGATATGGTCTGTCTTTGAGAATGTTCCATGTGCACCTGAGAAGAATGTGTGCTGTTTTTGGATGGAATGTTCTCTATATATCTATTAAGTCCATCTGGTCTAGTATTTCATTTAAGTCCATCTGGTCTAGTATTTCATTTAAGGCCACTGTTTCCTTGTTGACTTTCTGTCTGGATGATATATCTGTTGATGTCAGTGGGGTGTTGAGGTCCCCTACTATTATTGTGTTGCTGTCAATTTCTCCCTTTAGGTCTGTTAATAGTTGCTGTTATATACTTTTGTGTTCTTGTGTTAGGTGCGTATATATTCATAAGTGTTATGTCCTCTTGGTGGAATGTCCCTTTTATCATTATATACTGTCCTTCTTTGTTTCTTATTTTCTTTTTTTCTTGAAGTCTGCTTTATCTGATATAAGTATGGCAACACCTGCTTTCTTTTGCTTGCCATTAGCTTGGAATGTCATCTTCCATCCCGTCACTCTAAGTTTGTGTTTATCTTTAGAGCTGTGTTTCCTGGAGGCATCATATTGTTGGGTCTTGTTTTTTAATCCATCCAGCCACTCTGTGTCTTTTGATTGGAGAATTCAATCCGTTTACATTTAGAGTGATTATTGATATATGAGGGCTTAATACTGCCATTTTATCTCTTGTTTTTTGGTTGTTCTATATTTCCCTTATTTCTCTTTCCTTGTATTTCTTTTTTTTTTAAGTTGAGATAGAATGATATTTTTTCTTTTATTTTTTTATCATGGTAAAATATACACAAAATTTACTATTTTAACCATTTTTAAGTGTACAGTTCAGTGGCATTAAGTACATTCACATTGTTGCTGTTATGAATAATGCTGCTATAAACATGGGTGTACAAATATCTGTTTGAGACTCTACTTTCAGTTCTTTTGGGTATATATCCAGAAGTGAAATTGCTGGGTAAGAAAGTAATTCTATGTTCCCTATTTTGAGGAACTGCCATGGTTTTCTAGTGACCGTAACATTTTATATTTCCATGAGCAATGCACAAGGGTTCCAATCTCTCCACATTGTTGCCAACCCTTGTTATTTTCTGTTTTTTTGTTATTTATTTATTTTTTTGTTTTTAGTGAGGAAGATTGGCCCTGAGCTAACATCTGTTGCCAATCTTCCTTTTTTTTTCTGCTTGAGGAAGATTGGCCCTGAGCCAGCATCTTTGCCAGTCTTCCTCTATTTTGTATGTGGGACGCTGCCACAGCATGGCTTGATGAGTGGTGTGTAGGTCTGTGCCCAGGATCCGAATCTGCAAACCCTGGGCCACCAAAGCAGAGCACGCGAACTTAACCGCTATGCCACTGGGCCAGCCCCTCTGTTTTTTATTTTTAATTTTTATAATAACCATTCTAATGCATGTGAAGTGGTATCTCATGGTTTTAATTTTCATTTCTCTAATGATTAGTGATGTTAAGCAGCTTTTCATGTGCTTATTGGCCATTTGTATATCTTCTTTGGAGAAATGTCTATTCAACTCCTTTGTGTAATAAACTTTTGACCACAGAGTAGACAATCATCCCTGGGAAATGGTGCCAGCATAGTTTTACCCAACAGAATTCAGTGAAATCCTTCCTTTTAGCCTGGATAATCCAGGTCGCTTTTCCCATCTCAAGATCCTTAATCACATCAGCAAAATCTCTTTTGCCAGGTAAAGTAGCATATTCACCGGTTCTGGGGATTAAGTGGTGGACATCCTTGGGTGCCATTATTCTACAACTACTATGTGCCTGCGTTGCTGTTAATAGCAGTAACACCCTGACCATGCACTGGGCAACTGAGGGCCCAGACAATTCACTTCTTCACATGTCCCTCCCCATGCAAGAGGAAAGTCCCTGCTTCCCTTGTATTTCTGACTGCCATTTCAGTTTGGTGGTTTTCTGTGATGGTTCTCTCAATTTTCTTTTTATTTATGATTTGTGGCTCTGCTCTGATTTTTTGTTTAGTGGTTACCATGAGGTTTGTATAAAAGATCTCATAGATGAGATAGTCCATTTTCTAATAGCCTCTTATCTCCATTAGCCTCAGCATTTTCTATCTCTTTCCTCTTCCCCTTCTGAGTTATTGTTGTCAAAAATTATTCTTTTTTGTGTTGTGAGTTTGTGACTAAATTTGTGTTTATAGTTTTTTTTTGTATTGAGATCATAATAGTTTATAACCTTGTGAAATTTCAGTTGTACATTATTATTTGTCATTCACCACATAAATGTGCCCCTTCACCCCTTGTGCCCACCCCCCAACCCCCTTCCCATCTGGTAACCACTAAACTGTTCTCTTTGTCCATGTGTTAGTTTATCTTCCACATATGAGTGAAATCATACGGTATTTGTCTTTCTCTGTCTGGTTTATTTCGCTTAACATAATACCCTCAAGGTCCATCCATGTTGTTGTGAATGTGATGATTTTGTCTTTTTTTTATGGCTGAGTAGTATGTCATTGTATATATATACCACGTCTTCTTTATCCAATCATCAGTTGATGGGCACTTGGGTTGCTTCCATGAAGTGTTTACAGTTATTTTTGATGTTTTACTTCCTTTTGTCTTTTATGTTATAATTGTTTACTAACCTCTTCTGATAGAGAGCTGGATTTTTCTGATTTTGTCTTTCTATTTATCTCCTTGCTCAAAGCTTTGTAAACCTTTCCCTTTTTGTTTCCAGTAGAAGGGCTTCCTTTATCATTTTCTCTAAGGCAGGTCTAGTGGTGATGAAGTCCCTCAGCTTTTGTTTATCTGGGAAAGCTTTTATTTATCCATCATATCTGAAGGATATTTTTGCTGGATAGAGTATTCTTGGCTGAAAGTTTCTGTCTTTCAGTATTTTGCTTATATCATTTCATTCTCTCCTAGCCTGTATGGTTTCTGCTGACAAATCTGCTGAAAACCTGACAGAGGTTCCTTTGTAGGTTATTTTCTTCTGCCTTGCTGCCTTTAATATTTTTTCTTTGTCTTTGACTTTTGCCAGTTTTAATATTATATGTCTTGGAGAAGGTCTTTTTGCACTGATGTAATTAGGAGTTCTGTTGGCTTCATATACTTATAAGTCTAGTTCTTTCTCCAGGTTTGGGAAGTTTTCAGCTGTTATTTCTTTGAACATGCTCTCTACTTCTTTCTCTCTCACCTCCTTCTGGAATACCTATAATCCTTATATTGCTTTTCCTAATTGAGTCAGATATTTCTTGAAGAATTCCTTCATTTTTAAAAAATCTTAGTTCTCTCACTTCTTCCACCTGAAGCATTTCTATATATCTACCCTCTAAATCGCTAATTCTATCCTCCATAAGGTCAGCTCTATTTTAATGGTTGCTAGGTTATTTTATATCTCATTAATAATATCCAGAATTTCTGTTTTTTTTTTTTTAAGCTTCAATCTCTTTGGGAAATATTCCTTCTGCTCATTAATTTTATTCCTGAGCTCATTGAACTGTCTTTCTGAATTTTCTTGTAATAAGTTGAGTTTCTTTATGACAACTATTTTGAATTCTCTGTCATTTAGATTATAAACTTCTGTGAGTTCAGGATTGGTTTCTGGAGATTTGTCATTTTCCTTCTCTTTTGAAGTGCTACTGTAGTTTTTCATGGTGTTTGATGAATTGATCCTTTGCCAGCACATTTGTGGTAGTATCAGGTTGCAGATTCTATCTGCCATTGCTAGGGGGGTGCAGAAACTGTGTTTTCTGATCCTGCCCCATCTGCTGGTAGTTGTGCTGGTAGGGCCACTCTGCATTTGTGTGGGTTGGCTGCAGCCATTCAGCAGGGGACCAGTTGAGCTGCTGTGCTAGGCAGGAGGGGTGCTTTCTTTCACATGGTTAGGTGCTACACTTGCAGGTGGTTTGGCTTAGATGCAGTGCTAGGTGGGAGGGGTGCCTACATGAGGGGGCTGAGCTGCCACCACTCAGTTGGGAGCATTCCCACAGGCGGGCCACTGCAGCTCAGTGGGTGCTCCCGTGGGCCGGGTTACCACTCCAAAAGTGTTCGCATGCTGACCGGGCTGCCCCCACCTCCACTTACAGTTGCACCGGCCGCTGTGTGAGGATCTGCGACTTGGTTCGCTGCCGCCAGGGAGGGGGAGGAGTGTGCTCACCTAGTTCCACTGCTTCCCAGGGATCCAGTCTACCCACCTTCAGATGTATGGCTGCATGGATGTCTCCGTCGTCCTGTTGTTCTGTGTATGGAATTCTGTGTTTATTAATAAATGTCCATTTAGTTGTAACTTAGAGGGACGAGACAAAGTGAACAACTCACTCTGCCACGATGCTGACATCACTCCTCTATTTTCCTTATTCTTAATTGATCTAATAGATAACAGTTTATTCAAAATAATAATAGCAACAATGTTTTCAATTATTTATACTTACGTATATATATGTGTGCGTGTGTGCTTATGTATAAGTGAAATGAATGATAGCAATGATACAAGGAACAGGAAGTAGGAATTAGAAATATTTTCTTATTGTAAGGTACTTGCACTACTGGTGAAGCAGGATAGTGTTATTTGAAAGTGGACTTGGATTAGTTGTAAATGTATATAGCAACCTCTAGGGCAATGATCAAAACAGCTAAAAACAGAAGTACAACTGATTTGCTAAGAAAAAAGAGAAAATAGAAGCGTATAAAATGGTCAGTGGAAACCACAAAAGGCAGAAAAGAGTGGAAGGTGAAAATAGGAACAAAAAACAAGGGCAAGAAATAGAAAACAGTAATGTATATGGTAGATATTTGTTCAACTATATCAGTAATCACTTTTTTTTTTTTGTGAGGAAGATCAGCCCTGAGCTAACATCCATGCTAATCCTCCTCTTTTTGCTGAGGAAGACCGGCTCTGAGCTAACATCTATTGCCAATCCTCCTCCTTTTTTTTCCCCTCAAAGCCCCAGTAGATAGTTGTATGTCATAGTTGCACGTCCTTCTAGTTGCTGTATGTGGGACACGGCTTCAGCATGGCCGGGCAAGCGGTGCGTTGGTGCGCACCCGGGATCCGAACCCAGGCCGCCAGTAGCTGAGCACACGCACTTAACCGCTAAGCCACGGGGCCGGCCCTCAGTAATCACTTTGAATGTCAATGGTCTCAATGCACCAATTAAAAGATACAGATCATCAGAGTGGATCAAAAAATAAGACTCAACAGTTGTCTATAAGAAATTGACTTTAACATAGAGACACATAGATATTAAAAGTAAATGGATGGAGAAATATGTACCATGCTAACACTAATCAAAAGAAAGTGGGTGTAGCCATATTTATTTCAGACAGAGCAGACTTCAGAGCAAGGAAAGTGATCAGGATAAAGAGAAGCATTACATAATGATAAAAAGGTCATTCTCCAAGGAGACATAACAATCCTTAATGTGTATGTGCCTAACAACAAAGTGTCAAACTATATGAGGCAAAAACTGATAGAACTTCAAGGAGAAATAGATGAATCCACTATTATAATTGGAGACTTCAACACCCCTCTATCAGAAATGGACAAATCCAGCAGGCAGAAAATCATTATGGACATAGATGAACCCAACAACACCATCAGTCACCTGGATAAAATGGACATCTATAGACAACTCCATTCAACTACAGCAGAATACATATTCTTCTCAAGCTCACATGGAACATTATACTTACTGGTGAGAAACTTGAAGCTTTCCCACTAATATCTGCTGCAAGGCAAGGATGTTCCCTCTCATGACTGCTTTTCAACATCATACTGGTAATCCTAGCTAATGCAATAAAATAAGAAAAGGAAATTAAAGGTATACTAGTTGGGAAGGAAAAAATAAAACTGTCTTTGTTTGCAGATGACATGATCTTCCATGTAGAAAATCCAAAAGAATGGACAAGAAAACTCCTGGAACAAATAAGTGATTATAGCAAGGTTTCAGGATACAGGGTTATTATACAAGAGTCAATCACTTTCACATTTACCAGCAATGAAAAAGTTCAATTTGAAATTAAAAACACACTACCATTTACATGAGCACCCCTTAAAGATGAAATACTTAGGTATAAATCTGACAAAATATATACAAGATCTATGAGAAAAACTACAAAACTCTGATGAAAGCTATCAAAGAACTAAATTATTGGAGAGCTGTTCTATGTTCCTGGATAGGAAGACTCAATATTGTCAAGATGTCAGTTCTTTCAAACTTGATCTATAGATCCAGTGCAATACCAATCAAAATCCCAGCAAGTTATTTCATGGATTATCTACAAACTTATTATTTTATATGGAGAGGCATAGACCTAGAATAGCCAACTTGATATTGAAGGAGAAAAACAAAGTTGGAAGACTGATGCTACTCGACTTTAAGATTTACTATAAAGCTACAGTAATCAAGACAGTATGGTATTGGCAAAAAAATAGACAAATAGATCAAAGGAACAGAACAGAGAGCTCACAAATAAACCCATATCAATATAGTCAACTGATCTTTAACAAGTAGCAAAGGCAATACAATGGAGCAAAGATAGTATTTTCAACAAATGGTCCTGGAACAATTGAACATCCACATGCAAAAAAATGAATCTAGACACAGACCATATACCCTTCTCAAAATGGATTAACTAAAAAATTAACTCAAAATGGATCATAGACCTAAATGTAAAATGCAAAAGTATAAATCTCCTAGAAGATAACACAAGAGAAAACCTAGATGACCTTGGGTATAGTGATGACTTTTTAGATATGAAAACAATGGCACAATCCAAATAAGAAAGAATTGATAAGCTAGACTTCATTGAAATTAAAAACTCGGTGAAAGATACTGTCAAGTGAATGAAAAGACAAGCCACAGACTGGGAGAAAATATTTGCAAAAGATGTATCTGATAGAGGACTGTTATCCAAAATATACGAAGAACTCTTAAAATATTAAGAGAACAAACCAATTAAAAAAGAGGCCACAGACCTTAAACAGACACCTCACCAAAGAAGCTATACAGATGGCAAATAAACATGAAAAGATGCTCCACATCATTATGTGATTAGGGAATGGCAAATTAAAACAACGATGAGATATACACCTATTAGAATAGCCCAAATCCTGAACACTGACAACACCAAAGGGGAGAATATAGAGTACCAGGAACTTTCATTCATTGCTGGTGGGAATACAAAATGGTACAGCTGCTTTGGAGGACAGTTTGGTGGTTTCTTACAAAACTAAACATACTCCTACCATATGATCCAGCAATCGCATTCCTTGGTATTTACCCATATGAAGTGAAGACTTATGTCCACACAAAAACTTGCACACAGTTGTGTATAGCCTCTTTATTCATAATTTCTAAAACTTGGAAGCAACCAACATGTCCTTCAGTAGGTGAATGGATAAAAAAAACTGTGGTATATCCAGACAATGCAATATTATTCAGCACTAAAAAGAAAGAAGCTAGCAAGTCATGAGAAGACATAGGGGAAACTTAAATGCATGTTACTAAGTGAAAGAAGCCAATCTGAGAAAGCTACATACTCTGTGATTCCAAGTATATGATATTTTGGAAAAGGCAAAAGTATGGAATGAGTAAAAATATTAGTGGTTGCCAAGGGTTAGTGGGGAGGGTGGGATAAATAGAGGATTTTTAGGGTAGTGAAACTCTTCTGTGTGATACTATAATGGTGGATACATGTCATTATACATTTTTCCAAACCCATAGAACATACAACACCAAAATCAGGATCAGAGAGGTTAAAAACTTGCTTGAATTATACAGCTACCACATGGCAGATTGAGGTTAGAACTCACCCCAGTGCTCTTCCTGAAGTACATTCTCATTTACTAAGGCGGTCTCAAGGGTTGATTGTCTTTGTGGCAGCCATTGTTGGTAGTCTTACCAGTGGTCTCACCCACTTCTTCCTTGTTGAGAGATCCAAGATTTTTGTCTGGATAAAGAAAAGCAAGAGGAAGATGGGCATGGATGTTAGCCCAGGACCAATCTTCCTCCGCAAAAAGAGGAGGATTGGCAACAGATATTAGCTCAGGGCTAATCTTCCTCCAAAAAAAAAAAAAAGAAAAGCAATGTGCTCAGAGAAGGTGAGTCTCTTTCCCCTCTTTCCCAACCAATGACTGGAAACCAATTACAACAAACTCATTCTGTTGGCCAAGAAGACATAAGAGGAACTTTGCTGAGGATTCTGGGAAACATTTTTTCTATCTGATAACCCAAGAGAGGGGAGAAGAAAAATCACCTCCTTTTCCTTCCTGCTCATACTACTTAAACCATGTTGCTGAGTTAACATGGTAGGTCCTAAGATTTGAAGTGACACAGGAAGCAATTGGCTAAAAGGAAAGAAAGCAGCAAAACAGAGTGGTTAAGATCATAGATTCTGGAGCAAGACAGCCTAGATTTTAATCCTGGCTCTGCTAATTTATTAGTAGTGTGATCTAGAGTGAGTTACTTATCCTCTCTGTGCCTCAGTCACTTCAACTGTAAAGTGGAGACAATAGTAGCAAACTCATATAGTTGTTGTATGGATTAAATGAGTTAATATATATAAAGTGCCTGGCATATAATAAGTACACACCAAGTGTTAGCTATTATTATTTTGTTATTATTATTGGTGCAAAACAAAGTCATAGGACACTCAGAAGTTCGTAGACATCTAATCCCCAGAGTGGGACCTACAATTACTAATAGCCTAGCTTGCTTTCCTCTGCTAACACACAAACTACTCAGGTTGCATTTTGACCTGTTGGGACATTGCTACATTTTGCTTCTTCCAATACTACTCTTCATATTATCTTTCTAGAACACAAAACTGATCATCTTCCACTGATAGTTCCCCATTACCTTTAGGATAGAGTCCAAACTTAACATATAAGCTCCTTCACGATCTATATCTCTCTCTTGCCTTCCTCTCCTGATATCTTGCCATTCCCCCACATGCACTCCATGTTCCAGTCATGGCCAATGACCTTGTTCACTCAACAAATATTTGTGATCGCCTAGCACGAACTGTGTAAGGCGATGGAGAGTCAACAAGATGTAAAAGTGGTTTCTGCCTCAAGGAGCTTACATTATAAAAACATTTAATAATAATCATCATAAGGGCTATGAGATAAAAGTACTGTGTGCAATGAAAACATATAGTAGTCAAACCTACCAGAGGTCATTTAAACCTCTATGCCTTGACCCTTGCTATGTTCCTTTGCTGGTTTCCTTCTTTTTCTACCCACCCTGCTCCAATTTTTCTGAGAAGCCTTTCTTGGCCTACTTGTTCTTCTTATGTATTCTCATAACAGCTTGTGCATAACTGCTTTCACAGAATTTATCCCACTGTTGATTTGCTTTGGTCTTTCCCTACAACACTTCCATTCCTCTATGAGTCTTTTCTCTTTGTATCCCAGGGTATTAAAATAAATCTTTGTTGAATGAATGACATCCACTTTAAAAACCTTTTTATCTTGAAATAATTATAGACTCAGAAGAAGTTGCAGAAATAGTACAGAGAGTTCCTTGGGTACTCATCACCCAGCTTCCCCCAGTGGTAACATCTTATATAACTAAGTTATATAAACTCTAGAAACATCAATCCAGCCTGCCAGCCCTCAGTGTTTTAAATGTTAAAAAGTGATGCTTTAAGTGTTTACTAACTAGCAGACTGCTATTTGTTTGACCCAACATCCATTCCCAATGCGTTTCTCCCTTATAGCCTAGTGCTAGAGCTTGGAAAAACTAAGTCTTTGCAGCTACAGTTGGCCAAATTACAGTTCTAAAAAACGAGATGTAAGTGGAAGTCTGCTGAGTGGGGGGTATGAGGTATACCCTGAGAAAGCTTTTACTTTCCTGAACAAAAGAAACACATAGGTGGCTGAAGCCACTCCTTTATCTTCCCGTCTTGAACAAAGGTGTGAAGGCTAAAACTGCTGCAGCCGTCTTGCAACCATGAGGGAAATGTCAAGAGAATCTCAGAAACTGTGGCTCTGCTGTTCTTAAGCTGTTGAACCAAGGGTAATTGCCTACCTGCAGACTTGTTAGTTGACCAAATAGACCCTTATTTAAGTCATTGCAATGGAATCGTTTTTCACTTGCAGCCAAACACATTCCTAACTGTACAGCTATTAAAATGACACCTTTTTAGTTTTCTCTTTCATCTTCACAATTAGCTCCTCTTTCTATAGTTACTGATATTATTATCTAATCACTCTAACTAGAAAACTCAGTTATCCTTCACTTCTTATTTTTCCTCATCCTCTTAGTAACCAAGTCTTGTTTATTATACCTACCTAGTTTCAAATCCATCTCTGCTTCAATATCCTCATTGCCACTAAATTAGTTTGGACTCTCTCTCCATCTCCTGTCTGGGCTATGTGAACAGCCTCCTAAATAGTATCCCCACTTCCAGTTTGATATCCACTATGCTTCCGAATTACTTTTCCAAAATTGTATCACGATATTCTCCTCCTTAAAAATCTTAAATGTGTCTCTGTTGTCTACAGGCTGAAACACAAACTCTTACCATAGGTATTGTTTGTTGTTTTTGCTTTCTTGTTCAGACTTTTCATCTTCAGGATCCAGTCTGGCACAGAGTAGGTGCTCAAGCTATTTGTTAAATGACTGAATCTTTTGCATGGCTTCTTTGTTGTTTAATATCAAAACACTAAAAACATTTAATCAGACTAAGCAGAGTGATAGCATGCTGGGTACTCAATAAGGATTTGTTGCATGAATATAGTTTCCAAATTCTACTGTAAAATCCTTTATCAGTAGTTCCAGATACACACATACTGGTGTGGATTCAGTTGATCTAGCCTAGCCTACAGGAAGAGGCTCTTCAGTAACGTATATGCTTTTAGTTTATAATTAGTCATGTACATTCTCTAAATTGGGCTTGTGCCAGGCGTGGAAGTTACCAAAGTAGGTGAAGTCTGTGTGGGCATTTCTGTCAATTTTTGATCCATGAATAACTTATATCAAATGAGAGAGCAAATCCACAACTTTCTGCTTCTAGCAAGCTGTACCAAGTTAACCAAACCAGTGTGGGCCACGGCCATGAGCTGCTAAAGGCTTCGCCTTGTGAAGCTGAAGGCTCTCCTTTGGAACTTGCTGGCGGGGGGCGGGGAGCCACCGCATTGCAGCACAAAACTGTCTGAAGGCTTCACATGCAGAGGCTCCCCTCCGCACCCCGACGGTTCCCCCCAGAACTGCGGGCCCTTTCAGGTGCTGCTGTTCAGTTCTTCCTTGGCCTTGAGAGACCTAGGGCATGAAGCCTTTCCTGATGAGATCGGGAACCCGAACATACTCCGGAAAGTGGAGGGCATGTTCTGGAGAGAACCGGCTGAGGAGACAAAGCCCACTCAGCCAGCCGCCCAACGTCTCTCCTTCTTCCCCTGGTCTGGTTTAGTCCTCCTCATTCCGACTCCTCGACCCAGCCTGCAAATTTCTCCATTTCAAGGGGGTAAAAAACAGCCTACGGCATAAAATTTGCTGCTTTGCTCTCTGAATTTCTTAGGACTGAATTGTTCAGGCCTCTCCCTTCGCCAGAGTAAGCCTGAAGTCTCCGCCAGCCGACCCCGCAGGCGCCCCAGATCCACGCGTCGGGGGGACGGAGGAGGGTGGCGAACCCTCCGCCGCGCACGCGCCCTCCGCGGGCTCTCCGCTGACCTTCCCCGGGAACCCCCTTCAAAAGCGCTTCCCCATCACCTCACGCCGCCCCCGCCCTTCCTGCTCTTTCCGCTTCCTTTTTCGCGCCTGCGCGGACCCAATTGTTTTGGTTTTCCGGTGGGATCCAGCAAAGGAAAAGGGCGGGGGCGCCTCAAGAACCCGGGAAACTGCAAAACTGCCGCTTGTGTCGCTAGGCGCGCACGAGCGGCAGGAAAGGAAACCCGGCGAGGCCTGGCCCACGGTCCCCTGCCCGCGCGTTCCCGGGCCGCGGACGGGGCCCGCGAAAGGGGCGAGAGCGCGCCGCAGGGGCGGGGCGGGAGCGGCGAGCCGGGCGTCTCGCGGCCCCGGGGCTGACGAGGCGGCGAGGGCGGGCGGCGCGGCTCCCGGGGGAGGAGTCTGGCGGTAGTCGAGCCCTGAGGAGCGTGCGGCGGCGCCCGCAGAGGACGCTGCTCTCCGCGCAGGACGGACCGCCCGAAGGAGGGCGCAAGGGAAAACCGGAAGGAAGAGGAGGCGGCGGCGCCAGCCTTCCTCGGCGGGAGGCGGAGGCGAGACCCCGGCCCTGGCCGCGGCGGGAGGGCCACGCCCCCGCCGCCGCGCCCGAGTGGCCCAGTGTCTTTGGGGCCGCCGGCCGCACGGGATCCCAACCCTCGGGACCGAGGGACGCGGGTGAGCAAGCGTCGCCAGGGCCAGGCGGGAGGGGACGGGCGGGGGAGCCCGCGGCGACCTGCGGAGGAGGGCTGCGGCGGGAGGGGGCTCGGCCCTTTGTGGCTCGGCGGGCGGGGGGTGGCGGCATCTTTCAAACCCGAGACGCTTCCGCCGCGGGCGGGGGAGGGGCGCGGGCGGCCGGCGCCGGGCAGGGGCGCGGGCCAGGGGCGGCGGGGCGCGGGCCCGGGGCAGCGGGGCGCGCCGCTCGCGGGGGTGTTTCCGGCCCCGGTCCCCGGGCGCCTCTGCGGCCGCGGGTCTCCCGGGCGGCGCCCTGGCCCCGGGCGGCGCCCGCCCTTGCCAAAATAAAGCTGTTTCCCGGCGGGTTCGCGAGATGGTGGGCTGAAGGCGGGCAAGCCCTTCGTGGATTTTTTTTTTCCTAGTACATCTGAAGTATCTAAGAGATGTCTAGCTATGTAGAGGTCCCATTATGATTTACTGATGATTTTAAAAAGAAAGCAGAAGCTGCCCTTTGAAACCGCAAATTGTGTACGTGTTTACTTTAGACTGTGAAATCGTTAACTTATTAGAACTCGACTATCACCCTCTCCCTATGAATTGAGAAACCGTGGAGTAGAAGAATACCCTTTAGTTTGATGTGGAGCAGTTATTTTGACTTAACGTCTTTTTTTTTCTGGTTTAGCAATGTAAGATCTCTTTATAGCTACTCAAAGGAAGAGGAATATACTCTGCACGACCCACAGATCTCTAGAATTGTTCGCTACCTCATGACCCCTTCAAGTGAAAATAGAAAAATAATCCAAAATGCAAAATTAAAAGGGTGTGTTTGTGTGAAATATCTATATTCTGTATCAATTAGCTTTATAAAAACGTAGGGTACAGGATTGGTCACGTGTTGTTTATACATGAATCTGTATGTGTGGCTCACTGAGCGTTCAGGCATTCAGAAAGAAAACCCTATCAAGCAATGTGGTCTGACCAAAATTATTTTCTTCTATTGAGGCAACTAGTTGTCGGGTGGGTTTTTTTTCTCTCCTCTCAGTTGTGAATTTTTGCCTGAGTTTGAGTAGTATGCACTTGCGAGTTAATTATTTTATTTTTTTTTGTGAGGAAGATCAGCCCTGAGCTAACATCTATGCCAATCCTCCTTTTTTATTCCCCAAAGCCCCAGTAGATAGTTGTATGTCATAGCTGTACATCCTAGTCACTGTATGTGGGACGTGGCCTCAGCATGGCCAGAGAAGTGGTGTGGCGGTGCGCACCCTGGATCCAAACCCCGGGGCCGCCAGTAGCAGAGCTCGTGCACTTAACTGCTAAGCCACTGGGCTCGACCATGAGTCAATTATTTTAGTTAACCTTTGGTAAGGACTTTTTTCCTGATGTTTTTTCAGAAGGACTTTTTTCCTAATCTGAAGTAAATTGAAAAGTCAAACCAGTCAGTTGTTTTCCAGTCTTGATGATGTGGAGTTTTGCTATTCTTTCCGTCTGGCTGCCAACTAATGTTAAGCTTACTTTTTCACTTTGATCTTTTGTTGGTTGAGTGCTTATTGAAGCTCCTTGAAATTGGACCCTGAAATCTTCAAGAGGTTGTTATCTGTCAGTAAACTCTGCAGGACTATGGCATTTCTGTTGAGGGTGCTCTATAGTCCACAGTTTTCCACATAGTGCTGTTTTCTCTACACACATTTGTAGGAAGAGTTTTAAGTGCTGTAACTCTTCTCTTTTTGTTCCTAAGAAGCCTTACCGTAAAATCTGTTGCCTTTAGTTATTCACAGGGCCTGTAAGGAGATGAGTAGGAATACAGGTGTCGTGGTACTTAAGTCCACACTCCTCCATGGAATTTCTTTCTCCTAGTTAATGGAAGTAATGAAATATTTCATAAGATCCAAACATTGAATGTGTTGAAGGTGGATGGTAAATTCCTAGAAACTTGAATGAAGTCTTAAAAGCCAAAAGATACCTTGGTTTTCCCAAAGATTTTATACGTTTATTTAGAAAAGATATGTTTTTCTCCTTGCCCACATTCCAAGCACCAGGAAAAGAATTGGTCCTGCTGTCATAAAATGTATGAATGAAGATGTCAAAGTCCTTCGTTGTATCTCAGTCTTACCGTTTTCAGTTTTGTGGAGTTTGAATAGAACAAGTGGTATTTAAATAACTCAATACTAGAAATGACAGTAGATTTCAAGTAACTTTTTAAGTCTATGAAGATTACTCCTGGTTGCCTTGCCAGAAATTTGCAGTATGTAGATTTTTCTGTGTGGGAAGAAGGGATTATTGTAGATTTGGAGAAAATATAATCATTTAATGAGAGATGCGTTCCTTTCTTTTTCTGCTCCACTCCCATACCTCTGACAAGTGGTGACGTGTAGCACCTTCCATGGTAGGCAGAAAATTGTAAGTATTCCTCGGTTTACCTTCTTTTTTTTGTTTTGTTTTTTTTTTAAACTGAGAAATTTCAGTAGTCCTAATCATTAAGTGGCTATGCCCTTAGTGAACTCATGAGTATGTTTGAATATCTGGGAAATATTTTCTTCTGCTATTGTGATTGAAAAAACTCATTGACTTGGTGTAAAATGAAATCCCAGTGAGAAAGTTAGGTTCAATTTTACTTTAGCCTGTATTTTTCCAGCTTTCTTAAGTCAATGTGCAGAGCTGGGAGAAAAAAAGAAAAGTAGTATCCAAAGTAAAAGAACATACTACACTCATATTCTATCACAGATGACATCTCCTTTATGTTCTTGTTTAATTTTTTAAAAGTGAGATAGCTTATTAATAATAATGTAGTACAGAAGCTTCTACTTGTGACCTGAATTTACTTAGGGTACTGAGCATAATTAACTTGATGGAGCCCTCTAGGCCTTTTGGTGTGGTTGGAAAGAGGAACACAGGGGAAGAGACCTAAGCTCTGAATTTGATTAGAGTAGGGGAAGCTATACTGAAATTTATTAAACTTGATAAATTCTTCAAAAGGCAAGGTGTTTGTTTTTTAATTGATGTTTGTCACAACTCCAAAAACTTCTGTGTGTGTAGTGGTTGACAATCAATGTAAAGACCAGGTTGTCTTCCAGACATTCCTAACTGTTAGGATTGTTTTGATAACTTGAAAGCAAACTATTTCTGGCACCCATATTTTGTCCTCCGAAAGGAGAAATCTGTCTCCTCAGTGAAATGAAGAAAAGCTTGTTTTCTGCACAGGCATCAGCCTTCTCAAGATTAGTGTTTGTTGAACTAGTTTGTTTCATGATTTGTACCAACAAAATACTCCCTAAAAGTTTTGAATAAATTTGTCTAAAAAACTATTCACCCAGGGTGAAAAGAGAACTGTGTTTGAGTGCTCACACCTTGTAATTGGGACCCCTAGACCTGATATAGATGTGAAGATTCAGGAGTTGTGCCAGTGCCACAAAAAGCCTGACTAGTGAACGCATTAATAAAAATAATTGCAGATATTTATGTAGTAGTGCTGTGTGTCAGGCACTGTTCCAAGCTCTTGATGAAACTCCTTTAACCCTTAATCCATTAAGAAGAGCTCTATCTTTATCCCCCATTTTACAGATGAGCATACTACAGCACAGAAAGTAAAAAACTTAGAAAAGGTCAACTAATAAGTTGCAGAATTGGGCTTTCAACCCAAGTAATTTGGCTCCACTTTGATGCTTTTAATTTTTGGGCAATACTTGACATTCAGAATGCCTTAGATCCTTTCCAACAAAAGTTTTCAGTCTTCTGCATTGAGGTGTGTAGCATTAGAAGATGAATCACCACCTAAGTTAGTAAATACACAATTTGAAAGTGCTTCATGCAGATAATGACCTGTAGCCCACTGCCCTTCCTCTCTATCACTGTTTCATCCCTGCTGTATAATTTCTGTGCAGTCTTTGTTCACAACCTTCTCCCCATCTTTTTATCCTTCCTTTATTTAACATACACAGGCCAGTTAAGTGCTGATCAGTCTCATTTTCATGTTCAGTAGTTATTTAATCCTTTGTTCTTTCCCTGATCATCCAGGTCTTGCTTGGTTAGTGTTGGAAAAGCTTGCTTTGCTTCCTTTGTGTTTCTATAGCTACTTGGTGGAAGAGTACTACAAATGACACACCTGTGGAAATGAAAACTAGATTTCAAAGTGAAATTAGACACCTCCCTTCCCCCTAATAAAAACCACTGCCATCAGCCTCTGAAACCTTTAAAAGTATTTGGAATTATTTTTTAAAATTTCAACGTTTCATACCTTTTTCCAATTAATATTGGTTCCTGTTCTTTTAATATCAATATTCAGAGTTCATATAATGAATATAAAATTTATTATTAAACTATTTTTTAATTATGAGTATTATAGTAGTATTTACGTTGTATAGCTTTTCTTTGCAGATATACTTTTGGGCATATTTTGGCTTTTGCAGCCTGAGAACTTAAACACCTTTTTTATACTTTTGTTTTATAAGAAAGTAAGTGAGGATTTCATACAACCATCTTAAACTTCTGGATTACAAGTAATTTGGAAGTTGGATTTTTCTACATTACTGATTTTGTGTGAAAATGAAAAATTAGGTTAGCTCTGTGGAGATTTACTTTATAGTCACGTTGACAATTTAAGGGAGGAAAACCTATCGGTATAATTTTTCCGTAAGAGGTGTTTCAGATTTTTAAGTAGAATTGTATATGTTACTGTGGATTGCTGACTGATTGCTTTTTTTTAAATATCAATCTCAATTAATTTATAAATGTCCTACTTTTATAGGAAGCTCTTAGATTTAAAAATAAGTTGGTTGTTGTCCCGTATTATTTGCAGAAAGTCAGTGGGTAGAGAGTAGAAGAAAGGATCTCATTCTGTGTTAGCATTCTAACCTTATTCATTGCTATTCTCTGCTATCAAGCAAATCAATCAAAAACATTGAATTTAGCCTAGCACTTAGAAATAGGAGTAAGAGTATCCATAGTTTTTATATCAAAGTACATTGCACTTTATTAGATTCTGTATTTCATTATATCCTGTTCGTATGACTCCCATTTAATTCTTGTTGTAGTTGGCAATTTTCACTGTGGAATATGCTCTAATGTGCAATATGCTCTAATGACCAGCTTTGAAAGATAGAACTTTCCTATTAATTTTGAAGTGCCGAGTGCCAGGAATTGTGGCATGTGACAGTGATTTCCCAGTCTCTGGCCCTTGGTTCATCTAATGAATCCATGTGTCCACTAAATGATTTTACACAAGCATTTTCTTATATACATATGTTTTTCAAATCTATCTAAATGTAGTAGTTGATAAAATAGTGTTTTTGAGTCTATAACAGTTTTTTCTCATGGGTTTTTTTCAAAAAGTTATCTTGGAGGGGAATGTCCTTTTTTTTTCTTTTTTAACCTTAATAAAGAGTACTGACAGTAGATAAAAGAAAAAGTGTTTCAGAAGTCTGCTGAATCTGCAGTGGGTGGGGAAAGCAGTTGTGTGATTAGATAAGAAATGTTAAATATTTCAGTTGGAAAGAAAAGAATATATACAGGTTAGATTAACTCAGAATTATATATAATTCAGCTTTCCAGCATTTAAGGTTTGTACTTTTTTCCTTAGTTTTGTGATCTGAAAGGAAAACATTTTTCTAGGAAAAACAGCTTGAGTTATGCATGTTAGGTCACTGACTCTTAATATTTGATCAAGAAGAGGTCTGAAGCAGAGATTGGTGTGTGTGGCCTGCAGCCTACTTTTGTAAATAAAGTTATATTGAAACACAGTCATGTCCATTTGTTTACATATTGTCTTTTGCTGCTTTCATGGTACAACAGCAGAGTTAAGCATTTGAGACAGAGAGTTTATGGCTTGCAAAGCCTAAAATATTTTGTCTTTGTGATGAGAAGAGAGTAGTATACGTTTTGAACCACTATTAGCAGTGAAGCCAAGTGCCAGCTACCTCCTGTGTACTACAGTTTTTCTTATGGTAAAGAATAAAATTTCTTATACTTATGTCTCTATCAAAAGTTTGGGGGGCCGGCCCGGTGGCGTAGTGGTTAAGTGCGCGCGCTCCTCTGCGGCTGCCCAGGGTTCGGATCCTGGGTGCGCACCAACGCACCGCTTGTCAAGCCATGCTGTGGAGGCGTGCCATATAAAGTGGAGGAAGATGGGCACGGATGTTAGCCCAGGGCCAGTCTTCCTCAGGAAAAAAGAGGAGGATTGGCAGATGTTAGCTCAGGGCTGATCTTCCTCACACACACACACACACACAAAAAAAGTTTGGAAATGAAAGATCAAGACAGCTAGATTTCAAGAAAAATGTTTCTTATACTCAACTTGCTTCACTCGTTTGCCTGCTTCTTATGGCTTTTGAGTTTATCTAGAATAATTGGCTTTTAAAACACCCTGTTTTTAAATGATAGTCATGGTTTTGACTGTAGTCTGTAGTAAAAGTAAATGTACTTTGTATTTTGGAACTCTAGCGGTTGGCAGCTCTCAGTCTGAGTACTTAAGAGTGCAGTGACTAGCACTTAGTAAATACTCAATAAACTTCTAAGTTAAATTTAAGTAGCCATTAATATATAATAGAAAGTTAAACAGTTTCCTTGATACCTGAAAATTACTCAGTCTGAGGATGCTAACTTCTACAGATAACAGGATGTTATCTTATTGTGTGGCTTATTTTAAAGGTAATTTTACCTATAATACAGAATGATGTATGACACAATATATTCATTAAAAAGGGAAATTTGTAAAGTGTGTCAAATCACTAGTAATTAATATAGTACAGACTGAAATGTTTCAGAGTATTTAGGGTATTGGTTTCAAGTTTTGTTTTTAGAAGAGAAGGAATCTTGTTAGAGAAAATGTTCATGTTATGGGCATTTGAAGATAGTTGGTTGATCATCTTAAACTTTGCAGCTTTTCACATTCTTAGTTAATATATTTTGGAGTCTGTGTTCCCAGAGAAATGACAGTTTTGTTTTGAATTGTTCTAGATACAGATCTGTTTAAATTATTAAGTTTATTAATATATCTAATGACTTACTTTTTCTATTTTAATATTAAGATATCCTAAATAAAAATTATCTTATCAGGAAGAAAATATACCCTAGATTACAAAGGAAGGGATGGGAATTAGGAGTATATAAAGTAGTGATAATGAGGATTACATAAAGTCAGCTCACTGTAATTTTCTAAAAGCAGACTTCACTTGTTTTAATACAGTTTCATGTATATAAAAAAAATCTAGTAAAACCCAGACATAACAAATTAAATGGGGCCCAGAAAAGTCATTGCAAAAATCAGGTCATAGTATGAGGTTAAAGAAATGTCCACAGTGAGCCTGTATCGCTAGCCTGCAAGGCATTCTGGGGTCTGGCAGTGTGATCCAAATCCATCTTGGCCCTGGCCGTCAGTTCCTGTCACCTGGTTTAAATATGGATGGAGACATTTTTGGGTCCTGCAGCTGAGGTTAGGACTTTTGGTTTGTTAATGCACGCATTTCTGTAAGGTAAATTTCTAGAGGTAGAATTGATAGAGGTAGTAAGCATTTACAATGCCAAATATTATGCCTTCTGTAAGACTTCACTTGCAATTATGAAATTCAAAAAGTTAAAATCAAGTTTTTAAAAAAACTTTGCCTGCAAAACCTGACCTGAAGTAACATGAGGCTATTTATAGTATTATTTTTCACACTGTTCATATTTCCTGCCATGAGGATGGTAATATGTTCAATTATGAAGTGCTGCTCCAGACTCTTTGTGAGAGTCTTGTAATACATAGTATATGTACCACTATAAAATCTGAAAAGTTCTAAATTCCAGAACATACTAGCTCCAAGAGTTTTGAATGGGCTTGTAGGTATGTATTAACTTACACTCCTGGGTAATAATGCTTGTTTTCCCACACCCTCACTAACAGTAGGCCTTGCTGCATTATTAATATGTGAAAATAGCCAGTGATTTTTGCCTTAGAGGTTGTAGTAGTAGAACTTAGATTCGTAGTGTAACTTTCAGATTTAGCCTTAGAGGTTGTAGTAGTAGAACTTAGATTCGTAGTGTAACTTTCAGATTTAGCCTTAGAGGTTGTAGTAGTAGAACTTAGATTCGTAGTGTAACTTTCAGATTTGAAGAGCAAAGTCATTACCTTAGATGACCTGAAGTCTGACTCTGCCTTTGCACCTATTTTGGTTACTTCCATAGTTAACTTGGCTGGGAATTTGACTGTCTATATCAGGTTAGCTGTTCGTGTAGTAGTATAGTTTGGCAGGAAGTATAGTGTCATCTTCTCTTTGACATATGGATGATATTTTGTGAGAAAAAGTATTAGTGGTTCTAATGATGGTCATATTTATAGGTTTCATATCAACAGCACTCGACTTTGTTATTATGGGAACTGAGAGTTAGAAAAGAGGTGATAGTTTTTAGCTAACTATAACTGGCATTCCATATGGGTTTTCCCTTTTCTTTTCCTGATTTGTAATTCCTTTGCCGTATGTTGTAAATACTGATTTCCAATTAAAGTTAAACTTTAATTCAGCTGAAGTTTCTTTTGATGAATGGTATGCAGTATGCAGTATGACTAAAACCTAAGTTATTTTTTTTCCTTGAACAGGTAGCCAATTGTTCCAACATTATTTGTTGAAATAAGCCAGTCTTCCTAATTTGAAATGCCATGTTTATCATATCTAATTTCTTATGTTTACTTGGGTTTATTGTGGATTTGTATACATTTTAATATTTGATAAGAGTCATGAGGAAAAACTTGTTCTTTCTTCCCCTCAAATATCTTGGCAACTTTTGTGCATTTTTCCACATGAATCTTCTGCAAATAGGATTTAGATTGTATTTGTATTAAATTTACAGATTTTGGAGAACATCCATATTTGTATAATATGAAATCTTCTGTGTAGGAACACATCTCTATTTTAACGTGTATTATGTTTCCCCCCAGTAAAATTGTGTGTTCTTATAAAGATTTCTAGGAAGAAACCACTGTACGAAGAGATATATTGCATATACTTCCCTTACAGGATTGACTGCAAATTGTAAAAATATCTAGTTTATACTTTGGAAATAAACAAATTGAATCTGTTTACCAAATAGTTTAAGTAATTTAAATTAGCTATAACGCCTTTGCTAGTGCATTTAAAATATATCCCCAAAATGAGAATCTTCATGCAGGAGAAAGGGTTTTTTTTTCTCTTAATGTGTGGTCATGTACTGCCAGTAAACAAATAACTAGGAGATCTGGCTTTGCTGGTAATTTAGATTATTTATTTTTAAAGAACTTTAAAAATGTATGCTTGGGCCGGCCCCGTGGCTTAGCGGTTAAGTGCTCGCGCTCCGCTGCTGGCAGCCCGGGGTTTGATCCCGGGCGCGCACCAACACACCGATTCTCCGGCCATGTTGAGGCCACGTCCCACATACAGCAACTAGAAGGATGTGCAGCTATGACATACAACTATCTACTGGGGCTTTGGGGGAAAAATAAATAAATAAAATTATAAAAAAAAAAATGTATGCTTATTGATGTATTCCTTATTTTCTAGAATGTTTATATTTTGTATAGTAGGCAAAAAGTTAAAACTATAAAGGTTAATTTTCTTCAGCTTTTTTTTATTTTAAATGTAATAGATTTTTAAAATGTCTCTTTTCTCATGTTTTATTTTTTTTGGTAATGTCTAAAGTTGAACTTAAATGTAATTTATGTTTAAGTCTGCCATTCTAAACATTGTATTCTAAAAATGTACTGGTCTAGATACTCTAACTGAACTTTTTTTCTTTTTAGTTACTCCAGAGGATCCGCAGAACATAGAATGTTGCCACAAAATCTACCTCGTGTGTTATTCTCTTTGACTTATGAACTGCACAACAATTGCAAATTTGAGCAAGATGTCTGCAGACTGTGTTGAAAAACTCTGAAGAACCTAATTAACACAGGATGACCTAGGAGTGATTCTAAGCCTATAACAAGATACTGTTCATTAGTAAGTGTGTCAGTCGTGGTTCTGAATGCTACAGATAACAGCAAGCAGAGTTTCTCCTTTCTTTATTACTGAAGCGTTCACTTGACCTTCCATCAGTAAGACTGAGTTTTCTAATCTGTGCTTGGAAGATATTAATGGAATACAGTCATGTCCACTCAAGACGAGAGGCAGATCAATATTGAATATGCTGTGTCCTTGTTGGAACAGTTAAAACTGTTTTATGAACAGCAGTTGTTTACTGACATAGTGTTAATTGTTGAGGGTACTGAATTCCCTTGTCATAAGATGGTTCTTGCAACATGTAGCTCTTATTTTAGGTAAGTACTTTAATCTTGATTAGTTTGTAATTTCAAATGCAGAATGTTAGCTTATTTTAATGTTTTAATAGGAGTTCTTTTAAACATTATTTAAATATAAAAAAAATTAGATGTCTTAATGTGTTGCTTGAATTTTCTACTCAGATGATGTGGTGCTTGCCAGATCACTTCTTTGCATATATAAGTAAGAGACAGGTGAAAGAAGTTTTTACAAAGGTTTAAATACAAGAAATTTATTGAAATTAAAGTTTTAATGATGGGGAGGCAAAAAGATTCAGAATACTGTTTTTCCATTAAAAGAGAAAGACAAATGGAGTAATTTTCATTTTCTTGCGATTTTAAAATATTAAATTTACAAAACAGTGGTCATTGTTTATAAATTTAAGAGTTACAGTAGGCTCATTAATAACTTCTAGAGGATAATTGGTGCTGTATAGCCATGTTAAGGACTTTTATTTCCTTTGCAAAAATGTTTCTTTTTCTCACTCTTGGTTACTATTATCATTTGTGGTATCCTTTTAGCCTTACAAGGCTCCTTGTCAGATTTAAATATTTAATAATTAATAATGTTGGTGTTCTCTGTGCCTCAGAATATAGAAGTTGATTTAGTTATTTATTGTTTGCTAATTACAAATAAAGCTTAATTTTACATTTTTATGATCTTGGCAACTTTTAATCTTTTTAGAGTAGGTTTCTCTTTATTATGAGTTTTATGAGAGGAATAGAAGCTAAGGCCTAGAAATTCCTTTATTTGTTCTCCGCCCTTAGGTTGAATTTTTACTTGATACTTAGAAGGGAGAGGGTGAATAAAGATGAATGAAGGGTGGACCCGTATATTCCTAGTACAAATATTAGCGGTCCTAGTACAAATATTAGCGGCCATAAGTGGAGATCAGCAATGAAAGTTAATTTCTTCTGCTCTTTCGTGGCAGCTACAGACAGCTATAGTCAGGTTTAATCTTGACTTTTCAAGGCTAACATACATGAACGTGTAGAAACTTCATATTCCTCAGTGTAACACACCTCATGATAATTACAGAAGCTGAGGCCCAAATGCCAGTTGCCGTTGCTGTGCCTGCAATTTTTTCAGATTAAGCTGTGGATTTTTCATGCAATTTCAGACACTGATTTTCTTAGAAAGCTTAGCATATTTGCAAACAGTGGTTCTAAAACTTGGTTGATCATCAGAGTTCTCTTGCATACTTTTACTAATAGAGATTCTTGGGTTTTAAACCTAGAAATTCTGATTCAGTGGGTCTGGGTTAGAGTTTCAGAATTTGTATATTTAAAAGCTTCCTGGGCCGGCCCCCTGTGGCTTAGCGGTTAAGTGCTCCCGCTCCGCTACGGCGGCCCGGGTTCAGATCCCGGGCGCACACCGACGCACCGCTTCTCTGGCCATGCTGAGGCCGCATCCCACATACAGCAACTAGCAGGATGTGCAACTACAACAATCTACTGGGGCTTTGGGGAAAAAAAAAAGGAGGAGGATTGGCAGTAGATGTTAGCTCAGAGCCAGTCTTCCTCAGCAAAAAGAAGAGGATTAGCATGAATGTTAGCTCAGGGCTGATCTTCCTCACACACACACAAAAAAAGCTTCCCAAATGATTGTGATGTTCAGTTTTTTTTCCAGATCTATTGGCTTAGTAAATGATGTTAGAAATTTGAGGTTACAGATTCAGTCAATACCTAGACCCATTAGCTCTCCCTTTTTAATGGCCGTTAAGTATAAATTGATTGCCTATTATTGGAAAGACTTTATGCCATAGTTGTGGATTATCAGGTTGACATTTGTAATCATAGAGTAGAATCTTTTGTGGTAATAACCTTAGCTGTCATCTAGTCTAACTTTTAAATCTATGCAGAAATTCTATTTGTAATATTTTCTATATTGTTATCATCTTTATCAGGAGATAACGTGTAGGTTTATGTAGATGTCTTCCCTTTTTTTTCTTGCCTCATTAAGTTTGTTTGTGACTATGTAGGTAATACACTGTTCTTTTAAATTCTCTAGCCATGAGGTTATTATTTTTCTTTAACTGATTGGGTTGAAATTGGTTTTCCTGAAGACCAAGAAACTTAAATCTTACATTAATGTTACAATCTTAAAAAACAAGAGTCTTTTTAAGGCTGCTGTTATTTCCCTATCACTAGCTAGTTCCCTTCTTTACCATCCTTGGTCTTATGAGAAAATATTTTCTCCATAAAGCAAATCAGATAATAAGAAGTAGAAATAATAGTAAGTAGAAGGGATAGTCCAATACATGTTTGAGATTAAAGCCACATCCATCTTTAATATCCTGTGTCTGGGCCACTTTTGCAATACACAAGATGAAAACACTCATTTACTAATTTTTTTTCTGCCATATATATTTTTTCTCTGCACTGGATAAAGTATCGTATACTCCCACAATAATAATTTGATCTTTTCCTAAATGTTCTTCAACTGGATTCTGCTTTCAGGTTTGTAGACTTCAGTATCTTTGCATATAGTACAATCTTTACCATTGGAAATTTACCATTAGAAATTGTGCTTTTTGAACTAGATACATTCTTTGTGTGTGTGTGTGTGTGTGTGTGTGTGTGTGTGTGTGTGAGGAAGATTAGCCATGAGCTGACATCCGATGCCAGTCCTCCTCTTTTTGCTGAGGAAGATTGGCCCTGGGCTAATGTCCGTGCCCATGTTGCTCCACTTTATATGGGACACCGCCACAGCATGGCTTGACAAGCAGTGCATCTCTGCGCACCTGGCATCCGAACCTGCGAACCCTGGGCCGCCGAAGCGGAGCACGCGCACTTAACCGCTCAGCCATGGGGCGGCCCTAGCTACATTCTTCCTTTGAAGTTTGAGTTACCAGTTCCATCCCACTAAGAATCAATAAAACCCCTGAAATCAAAAGAACCTCTGGTATAGTAGTTTCTACTTCTTAGTAACATTTACAGTTCATTTTAGACCCCAAGTGAGAGAATTATTTCACAATTACTCAGTACCTCTTCCACTGTGGTACTTCAGCCTGTTATAATATTATGTAATTCAGTGTTTGCTGTTTCTTAAAAATGTCCATTTAAAATTTTCATGATCATGGGCTGACCTGGTGGCACAAGCGGTTAAGTGCAGTGCACTCTGCTGCGGCGGCCTGGGGTTCACTGGTTCGGATCTTGGGCGTGCACCGACGCACTGCTTGGCAAGCCATGCTGTGGAGGCATCCCATATGAAGTGGAGGAAGATGGGCACGGATGTTAGCCCAGGGCCAGTCTTTCTTAGCAAAAAAAGCGAGGAGGATTGGCAGGTGTTAGCTCAGGGCTGATCTTCCTCACAAAAAAAAAAATTTTCATGATCATGTCGGTTAGGCTTCTACTATCTCTGGTCTTCAGGAAGCACAGTTCTTTCCCAGAAGTCCATCATTCTGGTGTCATAAACTATAGTCTAGAATAACCAGTCTCAGTGTCATCTGGCTAGTCAGCTGTTTCGTTGCCCTACTCCCTCTTCCAAAGTCACTACCTTCTATTGGAATAGACTTGACCCCTAAATCTTTCATTTTTACTTGGAGTTCTTATAGTTCTTCTCCGGGTTTCTTTTAGTGATGTCCCATTCTCCCATGTCAGACAGGTGAAGCCAGTAGCAATAGGTGTTTTTAAAGAGTTTCTTGTTATGTCTTGGATGTTTTTCAAGAGCGCTTCCTGCTCTCCGTTGCTGGGTTTGGTTTATTTACAGCCATCCTGTATGCTTCAGGAGGTAGTCATCAACCACCCTGATTGTTGTTGTTCGTGCCACTCCTCCACTCCCTAACTGCCAAAGGTTTAGCTGCTGTCCACACTGCTCATTCTGAGCTACGCCAGAAGTCACCAGTGACTACCTAATTGCTTTCGCAGTGTTTGTTACCCTTGGCTCCCAGTTTTTGACGCCCCACCTCTCTTGCCCTGAGTGGCATTGTACTGGCCTGCTTGTTCTTATTTCTCTGATGAATCTTTCCCAACTTCTGTGATTCTTTTTTCTTTTTTACCCTAATCGAACTCTACCTCAGGTTGATCATTGGGATTCTGGGTGGATTTTTCTTTTAGTTTTTTTAGTCTCCCTCAGGTAACCTGTTCGGCTTTAACGTGTCACTTTGTAGATAATTCACAGTCTACTGCATTCATGCCTGACCTTCTCTAAAGTTCCAGTAATATTAAATACTTAACTGATTATTATTTCCATTTGACTCAACTGCCCTTATGTCTAATTAAATATATCCAAAATTTAACTCACTTTTTTTCCCAGGATTAACTTTCCTCCTTGAACTTACAGTTTTTCTCTCAATGGTTAACAATATTTTTTCAAGCATTTACTTGAAAATAAACGGGTAGCTTTGATTCTTTCCCTGCCTGCTTCTTACTCTATCCCATTCCTTATTTTCAGAAAATCACCACATCTTGTTGGTTCCTTGTAAAGCTTTTATATCCATTTCTGCCATCATAGCTCACATGCTTCTTACTTCTCATCTAGATTATTACAGTAGCCTCATAACCAGTTTTTCCATCTCTAGCCTTTGACCCTTGAGGTCTGTCAGTACAGAGTATTCATCCTAGAATATATTTTATTATGCTAATAAATCCATGCTCAAAACCCTTTGGTGTTCTCCACTTATCTACAAGAAAAAGCTCGGACTCCTATCTCTCATTTTAAAAGCCGTCTGTGATTTGACTGCCACTTGTCTTTCCAGTTCACTTTCCAGTGTCCTGCATAGGCCCTTATGTTCACCACGCTCCTGGAAAGAACAGTTCTTATGTTCTACCCTGACTCCCTGTTGCATCCGTTTTGATGCCTTCTTCATCTTGTCCTTGAAGGGCCCAGGCTAGTGACTGTTGTCATATCCACTTTTGATCACTACCGGCTTTTCTCTCCTATGTGTGCAGAAGTACTCTGTGCATTGGTTTTTCATCTCACCTTTCTATAGGCTTTCTACTTTGTATTCTCCATAACACTAATTGTCTTTCCAGTATAGTTTCCTATGTATAATAGATTTTTAGGAAACTATCTTGCATGTTTTTAAGAAATCTTTTGAGTAAATGAAATTTTATTGAGATATAATTTACATGTCATAAAATTCACCAATTTTAAGTATACAATTAAATGAATTTTAGTATATTTAAAGAGACGTACAACCATCTTGACAATCTACTTTGAAATATTTCTATCACCTTGTACCCATTTACAGTCACTTACCATTCTTGCAGCCCTAGGTAACTACTAATCTCTCTCTGTCTCTATATATTTGTTTTTGGGGACTTTTCATATACATGTAATCATATAATATGTGGTCTTTTGTATCTGCCTTCTTTAATTGAGCATAATGGTTATTTTGAGATTCGTCTGTGTTGTAGTATGTATCAATACTTAGTTCCTTTTTATTGCTAAATAGTATTCCATTGTATAAATATAAGGAGTAAATGAATTTTTATGTTTTCACTCAGGATGGCAGAGTGGAATAGTTTGGTATATCTTTGGCACTGGATTATACTTTTCTGTTGTCTCCCTCAAAAGTTTTCCTTTTAAGTTCTCCATCAGCAAATACCCTAAATAAACATCCCATGTTATCTAGTTTTTCTTTTTAGCCCTACATTTCTTTTATGCTAAACCTGTAAGCTTTGTTTTTCCCCTCTGTACTGTAGGGCCATGTTCATGAGTGGACTAAGTGAAAGCAAACAGACACACGTACACCTGAGGAATGTGGATGCAGCCACCTTACAGATAATAATAACTTATGCATACACGGGTAACTTGGCAATAAATGACAGCACTGTAGAACAGCTTTATGAAACAGCTTGCTTCCTGCAGGTAAGCAGTTTTTCTCTCAGTTATGTACATTTACTAGTTTATTTTTTTAAGACACAGTGTTTCATCGATGATGTCTTATATCTATGTAATTTTCTTATTGGATTTTGGAAGGTAAAAGTTTTCTTCTCTTTTTAAATATGTAAGGGAAAAACAAAATAGGATTTGATGAGGCAGTAATCTTATTTAGTTTTATGATGAGAACTTAATTAAAAAGATAGGTGAAAATTTCATACTGGTTTCATATTCTGCCTAATATACCCAAGAATTTAGATTTCAAGTAAAAGTAATTTTAACAGTTTATTAAATTTAAGTGCTTCCATTTTTTTTTTGCTAAAAGTTTAGATGTACTAATTTTTGATGGTATTACTTTTCATAAAAAATTTCAAGATTCTCAAATTATCAAACTTAAATATTTATAATAGCCATGTGACCATACTGAGCTATTAAGAAGTATTTAAAATAAAAAGTGATGATTGATATGTTTACATATGATAAATTTTTGCTCTGTATTTCCCCCTCAAAATTTTTTTAAATTTTAAGAGGAATATAAAAATATTTTCCTCATTCTTTTCCCTGTTTTGAAATAATACTTTGTATTTCAGAAACTGAAAGTTTCTTCAAGAGGAGAACGTTCAGTCTAAAGGTTAAATTTTGGGGGCACAGTTTGTGGTACCTAGTAGGTACTTGATAAATGTGTGCTGAATGAATGTGAATGACACTGGTTGAACACCAATACCTGAGTATAACTTTGGGAACCAGAACTCAGTCCGTGCCTTATGTAGCTGTCTTCCTTTTTAGTTCTGTTCTCTTTTTTCCCCCATAAAGTTGTACTGAGGCCATGGTAGCTTCCTGGTGTTTTAAGAATCAAAGGCATTCACATCTTAAATTGAAACTTGAAAGGGGGAAATGCCTACTGTAAGCACTGTCTTTCTACAGCTTGTAAGTTTTTATTACCTTTTTTAAAGCCAGGAACTAAAAGCAGGTGTTTTTTAGAATTGCCAGACAATTGAAGAATTTTAAGAAATTTGGATTCCAGAACACTTTGTTACTGTAAATAGTGACACTGTTCCTTATAATTTTTTTCTACCATGTTAATGAAACCCATATGCATATACTTGCCCAAATGTAAAACAGGACTCTGCCTCTTGGACTGGGTTGCCCTGGCAAGCCTGGATTGGGGCATTTTATGACTATCAACATGAATTTTGCTATTAGCCACATGAATTGGTAATGTTTTTATATGCCAGATGCTATACTAATGCTTTATATAGGTTCTTATCTAATCTTTACAGTAATCATTTGTAAGGATTTCCCTATTTTATACAAGAGAAAACTGAGGCTTAGAGAAGTAAAGCTACTTGTCTAATATTGTATGCGTACTGAAGCCAGGAACCTGACTTCTCACCGTAAACTGCTTCTAGTTAACCACTATGATGTTGAATTAGTATTTATTAGTAGGTAGCATTTCTGATTCAACTGAGATCTACTTTTCCTTCTTAAGAAAAAACAGATCTAGATAATGGAAGAATGACTAAGATGGGTCATTTAAATGTAGTAATGTATGACTGCACATGAGTGTATTTATTGTTCCTTTGGTTATCTTACCTCTCTAGATAAGAAAGGCAGATAATAACTACTCTTAGTCATTGTGCATGATTTTCTGGTTTTATATGACTATCGTGTCCATGTTGAGAAAACCAGATTCCAGCTACTGCACAATAATCATTTCTTTTACTATGATTTATTTACGTTGTTTTCATTTGGTTCTTTTTTTTAAAGCCTAGATAAGTATAGAATCATGAATTTCCTTACAGTTCCCGTAAGGCTATTTAGTTTTTTAAAGAGCCTATTTAATGTTATACTACCGGCTCCTAAATAGGGTGGTTAAGTAGGCCACTGGACAGAAAGAAGAAATTCAGGGGCCGGCCCGGTGGCGCAAGCGGTTAAGTGCGCGCGCTCCGCTGCGGCGGCCCGGGGTTCGCTGGTTCGGATCCTGGGCGCGCACCGACGCACTGCTTGGCAAGCCATGCTGTGGCGGCGTCCCATATAAAGTGGAGGAAGATGGGCACAGATGTTAGCCCAGGGCTGTCTTCCTCAGCAAAAAAAGAGGAGGATTGGCGGATGTTAGCTCAGGGCTGATCTCCTCACAAAAAAAAAAAAAAAAAGAAATTCAAAACTGTGCATAGTCTTCTGATTTCATTATTACTGGAAGACATTATCTCTTAGCCCAAACATATGTA
This sequence comes from Diceros bicornis minor, assembly GCF_020826845.1. Classification (NCBI taxonomy): domain Eukaryota; kingdom Metazoa; phylum Chordata; class Mammalia; order Perissodactyla; family Rhinocerotidae; genus Diceros; species Diceros bicornis. Next base: position 56,652,999 of record NC_080742.1, on the reverse strand, counting down.
TGTAAAAATAAAACATTGGGGCCAGCCCCGTGGCTTAGTGGTTAAGTGCGCGTGCTCTGCTACTGGCAACCTGGGTTCGGATCCCTTGGGCGCGCCGACGCACCGCTTTTCCGGCCATGCTGAGGCCGCGTCCCACATACAGCAACTAGAAGGATGTGCAACTATGACATACAACTATCTATTGGGGCTTTGGGGGGGAAAAAAAAGGAGGAGGATTGGCAATAGATGTTAGCTCAGAGCCAGTCTTCCTCAGCAAAAAGAGGAGGACTGGCACGGATGTTAGCTCAGGGCTGATCTTCCTCACAAAAAAAATTAATTAATTAATTAAAAAAAATAAAAATAAAACATAGAGTATAGGGTTCTAATTAATATACCTGAGTCTTACATAAAAATAAAATTTGTCTATCCTGCCTTTATCAGCCTTTTTTTTCCTTCCCATTTTAGGTAGAAGATGTGTTACAACGTTGTCGAGAATATTTAATTAAAAAAATAAATGCAGAGAATTGTGTTCGATTGTTGAGTTTTGCTGATCTGTTCAGTTGTGAGGAATTAAAACAAAGTGCTAAAAGAATGGTGGAGCACAAGTTCACTGCTGTGTATCACCAGGAAGCTTTCATGCAGCTGTCACATGACTTACTGATAGACATTCTCAGTAGTGACAATTTAAATGTAGAAAAGGAAGAGACAGTTCGCGAAGCTGCTATGCTGTGGCTAGAGTACAACACAGAATCACGATCCCAGTATTTGTCTTCAGTTCTTAGCCAAATCAGAATTGATGCACTTTCAGAAGTAACACAGAGAGCTTGGTTTCAAGGTCTGCCACCCAATGATAAGTCTGTAGTGGTTCAAGGTCTGTATAAGTCCATGCCCAAGTTTTTCAAACCAAGGCTTGGAATGACTAAAGAGGAAATGATGATTTTCATTGAAGCATCTTCAGAAAATCCTTGTAGTCTTTACTCTTCTGTCTGTTACAGTCCCCAAGCAGAAAAAGTTTACAAGCTATGCAGTCCACCAGCTGATTTGCATAAGGTTGGGACCGTTGTAACTCCTGATAATGACATCTATATAGCGGGTGGTCAAGTTCCTCTGAAAAACACAAAAACAAATCACAGTAAAACAAGCAAACTTCAGACTGCCTTCAGAACTGTAAATTGCTTTTATTGGTTTGATGCACAGCAAAATACCTGGTTTCCAAAGACTCCGATGCTTTTCGTCCGCATAAAGCCATCTTTGGTTTGCTGTGAAGGCTATATCTATGCAATTGGAGGAGATAGTGTAGGTGGAGAACTTAATCGGAGGACCGTGGAAAGATATGACACTGAGAAGGATGAGTGGACGATGGTAAGCCCGTTGCCTTGTGCTTGGCAGTGGAGTGCAGCAGTTGTGGTTCATGACTGCATTTATGTGATGACATTGAACCTTATGTACTGTTATTTCCCAAGGTCTGATTCGTGGGTAGAAATGGCCATGAGACAGACTAGCAGGTCTTTTGCTTCAGCTGCAGCTTTTGGTGATAAAATTTTCTATATTGGAGGGTTGCACATTGCTACCAATTCTGGCATAAGACTCCCCTCCGGCACTGTAGATGGGTCTTCAGTAACTGTGGAAATTTATGATGTGAATAAAAATGAGTGGAAAATGGCAGCCAACATCCCTGCTAAGAGGTACTCGGACCCCTGTGTTAGAGCTGTTGTAATCTCAAATTCTCTGTGTGTGTTTATGCGAGAAACCCACTTAAATGAGAGAGCTAAATATGTCACCTACCAGTATGATCTGGAACTTGACCGGTGGTCCCTGCGGCAGCATATATCTGAACGTGTACTGTGGGACTTAGGGAGAGATTTTCGATGCACTGTGGGGAAACTTTATCCATCCTGCCTTGAAGAATCTCCGTGGAAACCCCCAACTTATCTTTTTTCACCGGATGGGACAGAGGAGTTTGAACTGGATGGAGAAATGGTTGCACTACCACCTGTATAGTTGGGGGGTTCAGGGAGTGCACGCCTGATTTATGTGCTTTGTCATTTTCTTTGCTAAACAAGAGAGGCTATGAAAGGACTAAATATGAGTACATAAAAATCTATCTTTGATAAATTTTATTTTTATGCCCTACTTAATATTTGCATCAGTATAATATATATCAGTGAGTCTTACAGAAAGATATGCTTCCATAATATGAAATAGATTATCCAATAATTGAGAAACTTTTATGTGTATCACGAGAGCATAAGAATCTGGATTATCTAACATTGATAGCCCTGTGTATGTACAGTTCAAAAAAGTTCACTAAAGTAGTTTCCTGTTCCTAGTGTGGTATATTGAAAATTGTGCTGAGGTTATTTTGGTACATGTATTTCATTCCCGTGCTTCTGTTCTGAAGTCCTGGAATACAGTTTTTTCAGTGTAATTAATTCAGCTGCACTTAACACTAATGTCCATGTTGGTATAGAAATGTTGTCTAAATCCTATACTATAGTTGAGGAAGATCTTCCATTTTATGGTATTGCACAAGGAAGCTATGACTGCAGGATCAGTCTAACTATACTATTAGGTGCATGTATTCTCTTTTCACTAACTTATACTTGTCTATCTAGAATACAGGTCTTCCAATCAGCTGGTCATTTACCAGGTGTGGACTTAAGTTGCTGGGCTTGCAATAAGAATTGCTAGTCCCTCATTGTGCGGGTCTGTGTGGAGCTTTAATCAGTAAATGCCTCCACTTTCTGTATTACATTAACATTAGCTCATGCATATAACTACCTGCTGCTGTTGTATTTCTCCATCTTAAAGATTAGAGTGGGTTAACCAGGTCATTACATCTTAATTTAATAACAAGCATTACTGTAGAGTGATTGTGTATAGATATCTGTTAGCTGTCAGGGTGTGTTTTTTAATAACCTGTTGTGTGTGGGGGGGTAGGATTAGAAAGGTGAACTGTTCAGGAATTCTCTGCACTAGCTGTGCGGAAGAGCAGATAACTAGTGCTGCTCTGGCATTAATCCCAGGAACCACTAGCAGTAGCGGGGTGCCGCCAATCTAACATGAGCACAGGTGCTTCATGACAAACATTACTAGCATGTTCAGCTGCATAATGTTCTGGCACTGTATTTTGAATGACATTAATTTATTAAATAAATTGTATATATTCAATATCTGTTTTTCTTTTGTGATGAGAATGGTGTAATGGTGTGCTTTTAGTTTTAATTTTGCTGGGTCGGTTTAGCTTGTTACAGGTGGTTTCTTCAGAATTTTGCTTGACATATATATATAGCAGGTATGGTGTAAAATATATATATATTTCCCTTTTTATTGTCTGATTTGAGCTTTACTGTATCAACAAACTACAGATGAAAGACAATGCCTTTCAATCTTAGTTGCGTACTAGAATCATCTGGGGTACTTGTAAAAGCTTGGGATGATGCCTGAGCCTCATCCGAAACAAAATGAACCACAGTCTTTGGTGGGTGGACCCAGCAACAGTATCTTTCAAGGCACCATTGGTGATTTTTTTCTGCAGTCCCATTGAGAACCCTTCGTTTAGGCGTTAAATATAAGGATTTGATTCTAGATCACCAGTCTTCCTAGAACACATTGTTGATCATGTTTACGAACTTTAACTGCCTCCTGCTGCCTACTGCCTGAAGTCCAAATTCTTGAGCACATTTAAGGCTCTCTGTAATTTGACTTTAAATTACCTTTACAGCCTTATCTTTTTTTTTTTTAAGTTTTTTAAAATTTATTTATTTTCCCCCCAAAGCCCCAGTAGATAGTTGTATGTCATAGCTGCACATCCTTCTAGTTGCTGTATGTGGGACACGGCCGCAGCATGGCCGGAGAAGCGGTGCGTTTGCGTGTGCCCGGGATCCGAACCCGGGCCGCCAGCAGCGGAGCGCATGCACCCAACCGCCAAGCCACAGGGCCGGCCCAGAGCCTTATCTTTAATTGTTTTCCCACAAGCCTTAACTTTTTTTTGTTGTGAGGAAGATCAGCTCTGAGCTAACATCCAGGCCAATCCTCCTCTTTTTGCTGAGAAAGACTGGCCTTGGGCTAACATCTGTGTCCATCTTCCTCTACTTTATATGGGACGCCGCCACAGCATGGCCTGACAAGCGGTGCATCGGTGCGTGCCTTCGATCTGCACCCCGGCCGCCAGCAGCGGAGTATGCGCACTTAACCACTACACCACGGGGCCAGCCCCACAAACTTTTAACTTCTAATTAGGCTTTTGCTATACTTTTCTGCCTTTGCCTATGCTACTTGCTCTACTCAGAATGGTCTTTTCATCTGCCTGTGGCTATCTCGCTGTATTATTCAAGATCTGTTTAAGGCAGTTTTTATAAATGAATGTTTCCCTGATAACCACCTCTTACCCTGTGCTGAAGAGAGTCCCTTCCCATATCCCTAGTGCCTTGTACCTTGATCTGTTAATTGTACCAATCATTCTATGTAGTATTTTTATTGGTCTTAATGCTTTTCTACAAAATGATTGATGTTTTTGAGGGTAAGGACTTCATATATAGCTGCATCCACCTACACTGTAGCATAGTTAGGTGATAAAAATGTTGAGGGGCCGGCCCGGTGGCACAAGCGGTTAAGTGCGCGCGCTCCGCTGCGGCGGCCCGGGGTTCGCTGGTTCGGATCCCGGGCGCGCACCGACGCACTGCTCGGTAAGCCATGCTGTGGCGGCGTCCCATATAAAGTGGAGGAAGATAGGCACAGATGTTAGCCCAGGGCCGTCTTCCTCAGCAAAAAAAGAGGAGGATTGGCGGATGTTAGCTCAGGGCTGATCTCCTCACAAAAAAAAAAAAAAAAATGTTGACTGAAAGCAGGTTTATCCAAAGGGCCTTGGGGCATTTGAAAGTCAAACCCAATATACCAAATTCTTTATTCTCATTAGTTGTTCCATTAGTCACCGTTTTTCTTCGCTTATGCTTCTCCATCCAGCTTAGATCTATTGTCTTAATACGTCTGCCACTCTCTTGGCAATATCCTAAACTCCTTTGCCTTACCATTTTATAACTGACAAAGCCTGAATCTAAGATGAGTTCAACTCTGTCTGCCTTATCTGATTACCATTGGGTTGCTGAGCACGGCTACAGAAAAACCACATGATGACACAGATTGGTGCCACTATATAATTTGCAGTCACCATCCTCAGCTAGGTCCTCAACATTAGCAAGCTGTCTTTCATTCTTCAAAACAATTTGAAATCTCCAGTCTCACTAAACATTCACCTTCCTCAACTCTCCTATTAGCAGATTATATTTCACAGTAGAAACAATAGAGGGGAAACTTCCTGAACTATTCATCGCCAAATCTATCTGTACCTGCATCTACTATAGGTTCTTTCTATTCAGAAAGAGAATAAGAGTATTAAGGATCTGTGTTAAAGATACCATCCTTTCCAACCTTCTTACCAAGTTTGCTCTGTGACTCCCCTGGCTCCCAGACTTGATTGTGCGCCAAAATCATGTCAGTTTCCAAACTTGCTTGTGCACCTGAATCATGTCAGGAACTTAAATACAGATTCCTGGACTCGACCCAAACCTTAAACTTTAAGCAGTCCTCCCCAGCTGATTCTTATGCATCTTTCTCATTCCTCCGCTATCTTCAACTTCTCTAATTGGTTTCTTCCTTTTCTTTAAACGTAACCAAACCTTTTAAAAAATCTTTCTCTCCTCAACTCTTTCCCTCTTTTCCCTTTTACAAACCTACTTTCTTGCCTGAATTGTCTTTTGATGAACTACATACCATCATTTGCCACAACCCATGTGAGACTGGTTTCTGCTACTATCACTCTACTGAAATTTGAACTTCAATTTTTTTTTTTTTTAAGTTCAGAGGCTACTTTGCTCGTTTTGTTTGACACATAGTAGTAGTTTACACTGCTGAACACTTGATCTGAAAGACTCTAAACTGGACTTGTGACATTGTGCTCCCCTGGTTTTCTTCCTACCTCTGCGGCCTTTCCTCAGACTCTTGCTGATTTCACCTCTAACCATCTCTTAAATCTTGTTCTTGTATTTACACATGCCCTAAGCCATACTGTTCACTTCAGTGTCTTATGTTGATGCTCTTCAGCCCAGACCTTCACCTGAGAGCCACACTTGGATGCTGTCTTAGCTTGGGCTGCTATAACAAAGTACCATAGACTAGGTGGCTTATGGACAACAGAGATTTATTTCTAGCAGTTCTGGAGGCTGGAAGTCTGAGATCGGGGTGCCAGCATGGTCAGGTTCTGACGAGGGTCCCCTGGGTTGCAGGCTGCCAACTTATATCCTCATGTGACAGAAGAAGATTTAGCAAGTTCTCTGGCCTCTTTCAAGGGCACTAATCAGACTTATGAGGGTTTTACCCTCGTGACCTAATTACTTCCCAATGGCCTCACCTCCCAATACCATCATCACATTGGGATTAGAGTTTCTACATATGAATTTTGGGGGCCCACAAACAGTCCAATTTGACTATCTCAAAGTTATCTCAAATTCAACATGTCTTAACATCTCCCTCCATCCCCACCTCACACCTGCTTCTGGTTCAGGTTCTGTCAGTAAATGGCACCATCATCCATCCTGTTGCTTAAGCCAGAATCTTGGAGGTTAAATTGGACTCTTCCTTGTCCCTCCACTCTGTATCATGTCAGTCACAAGGCCTTGTAGGTTCTCTTGAAAGTTTCTTTTGAGTTCACCCTCACTTCTGCCACATTAATCTGGAGCCCCTATCATCTCTCACCTGGAGAATTTAACGATTGCCTACGTCTCTTTTTTTTTAAAAAAAAAACAGCTTTATTGAACTATAATTCACATACCATACAATTCAGTGGTCTTCAGTATATTGACAGAGTTGTGCAACCACACAATCAATTGTAGAACATTTTATGACCCCCAAAACCTTTACCCACTCTCCATTTTCCCCCAAATGATCTCTATTGATACCCTTCTTTGCTCACACTTTCTCCACACTGCAATCAACTTACCTTTTTCAAATTTAATGTCATGCCTTTGCTTAGAGCTTTTATTGTCCTTAGAATAAAGTCCAAGTTCCTTTCTGATTTACAAGGCCTTCAGAATCTGGTCTCTGCTTACTTTTCTGGCCTAATTTCTTTCCTTATAGTTTACAAACTCACTAATTTGAGATTTTTAGTTGTTTTAATAAACCTTGTCCTTTTTCATATACACAGTTTTTTCTGCCTCAAACACTCTTCCTCTTTGGTTAGATCTAAAGTGACCATACATCCTAGTTTATGTCTATTTTCCCTTTCACTTTGAAGAGTGCCCCTATTTGGATGGTAAATGATATGGTAACCCTGGTTAAATTCAATTTACACTTCAGGTAACTTCCTTCAGGTGGCTTTATTATTTTAATTCTACTACTTCGGGTTTCCTTTTTTTAAATCTCAGTTTTACCCCATATTTCTAAACATTAATCAAACTATCTTATAGTTACTTGTTTTGATTGTCTTCACCACTGCTGAGAGGGCAAGGGCTTGTGTCTATTCTATTTATTTCTGTATCCTCAACATCGAGCAATGCCTGGCGCATAGTAGGCACACAATAAAATCTATATAAAGGAGTATATAGGTCACAAGGGGAATTTGAATTACAGTAAAATCATTCAGGCCACTATTTTGGTATTGTAGTAATTAGTACTGGAGTGTCTCTGACACTATGGAGAAAGAATTTGTCAAATAAATTAAAATCAAATGAGCTGGCATTAAAAAAACAAACTTTCCAGCATATGAAAAGGATTTGACCAAGTAGGGTTTATCCCAGGAATGAAAGGTTGGTTTAATATCTGAAAATCAGATAATATACCATGTTAACAAAATAAAGGAGAAAAATCGTATGATCATCTCAATAGACACAGAAAAAATATTTGACGAAATCCAAGACCCGTCCATGATAAAAAGTGAATTAGAAAGAGAAGGAAATTTCCTCAATCTGATCAAGAATATCTATGAAAAACCCACAGCTAATATCATACTTAACGCTGAAAGACTAAAAACTTTCCCCCTAAGATCAGGAACTAGACAAGGATGTCTGCTTTCATCACTTCTATTTGAAATTGTACTAGCCAGGGCATTAAGGCAAGAAAAAGAAAAGGCATATAGCTTAGAAAGAACTTTAAAAGAAAAAAAAAAGCTACTAGAACTAATAACTTAGTGAGGTCACAGGATACAAGATCAATATATAAAAGTAAAAATCAGTTGTATCTTATGTACTTATCAATTAACTATAAAAATTCCTTAACAATGACATTAAAAAAACATTTAGGGGGGCCGGCCCGGTGGCGCAAGCGGTTAAGTGCGCGCGCTCCGCTGCGGCGGCCCGGGGTTCGCTGGTTCGGATCCCGGGCGCGCACCGACGCACTGCTTGGTAAGCCATGCTGTGGCGGCGTCCCATATAAAGTGGAGGAAGATGGGCACGGATGTTAGCCCAGGGCCGTCTTCCTCAGCCAAAAAAAAAAAAAAAAAAAAAAGAGGAGAATTGGCGGATGTTAGCTCAGGGCTGATCTCCTCACAAAAAAAAAAAAAAAAAAAAAAAAAAAAAAAAAAAAAAAACATTTAGGAATAAATTTAACAAAGATGTATAAGACCTGTACACTGACAACTACACAACATTGCTGAGAGAAATTGAAGAAGACCTAAAGAAATGGAGAAAAATATCATGTTTATGGATTGGAAGAATTAATATTAAGATAGCTGTTCTCTCCAAATTGATCTACAGATTCAATGAAATCCCTAACAAAATGCCAGTACACTTTTTTTTCATAGAAATTGAAGAGCTGATTTTAAAATTTCTATAGAAAAGCAAAGGACCTGAAATAGCCAAAACCGTTAAGTTGGAGGACTTACACCAAAAAATTTTAAAATTTTACTACAAGGAAGACAATGTGGTACTGTGTAAGGATAAATATAAAGGGAATATAATAGAATCCAGAAATAGATTCTCATATGTGAATGGTCAATTTTTTGACAAAAGTGCCAAGGTAATTCAATAGAGAAAGGTAGTCTTTTCAGCAAATGATGCTTGAACAATTTGTTCATATTTATTTTTATGTGTATGAATATGTATACATAGACGTACTAGAAGAAACATGGATGAATTCTTCTATAACCAGGGAGTAGGGAAAACTTTCCTAATAGTTGCTCAAATTCCAGAAGCAATAAGATAAAATATAATTTTGCTTACAAAAAAAAAAAACTTTTGCATAGAGCAAGACACCATAGACAAAGTAAAAAGACAAATGACAAAATGGGGAAAAAAATATTTCCAAGTGTTAGTATCTCTAAATCTTTAAAGAGCTTTTAAAAATAAAAATACCAAGAACTCTACAGGAAATTGAACTTGTGAGATGAACAATGAACAGGAAAAGAAATAGCTCTTAACCATACGCTCACCTCCTTCATGTTAAGATAAACACAGAACAATAAAAATAAAACCAACACTGAGATACTAGTTCTCATATATTAAATTGGCAAAAATCCAAAACTTTGACATACTGTTTATGGAGAAACAGGCACACTCATATATTGCTGATGGTCCTGCAAATTATTACAGTAGTTGTGAGGGATTTGGCAATACTGGTAAAATTACCAATCCCTTTGACCAGCAACCCCATATCTAGGGATCTCGCCCAAAGGAAAACTGGCAAAAATATTTTTTAGACATATGCACAAGGCTGTTATTTCTTACAACAGTATTTGTAATGGCATAAAGACCAGAAACAACTCAAACGTCCATCAGTAGAGGATTGGGTTAAATAACATCAGATCCATACTGCAGATCTCCAGGATATATTAAACAGCAAGGTAGAGAAAAGTGTGTGTATGGTAAAATGTATAATATATTATTTATAATATTTACTTATGTGTTTAAAGTAGGAGGACATTTTTAAACATTTTTAAATGGTTAACTAGAGGGAAAGGGAAGGAACAGGATGAAGGATGAAAATAAAAGTCTTCTTTGGATATACTTTGTTTTGTAAATTTGACTTTGGAAATATAAATATTTTACATAATTATAAAACAAAATTAAATTAAAAAATTTTAAGATGAAGCAAATGAATCTAAATTAGTATGTAGTGGGTGGCATAACCACACAAAAAGTAACTTTTAATCAATTTAAAACAGTAATTTGTGCATCCCTAGCGGAATAAACTCTAACGAAAAAAGGAAAGAGAAAAAAATCTTTAACTATTTGACTAGTGGTAGTGTTGGTATTGTGAGACAGACTATTGTGTGTACTGGGGGTTACAGCAAAGGAGTAATAATCTAAGCTGTTATTACCAAAATATTTTTAGACCTGCGATTCTCTGTATAGGAGAAAGGAGATGCAGATATAAAATAAAAGAGGATAAGTAAAACCCTTGTGGTCCTGAGTTTGCAGTGCATCTGTATGAACTCACAATATATTTTATTTTAAACAAAGCAAAACATATTTTCTCCTTCCCTCTACTGCACAGGCCTGGAAAAAAATCACCAATCCTGTGGCAGTGAGCGTCCTAGCCCCTGGTTGTAGTCTTGAAATAATATTTCCTACTAAAGGAACCAAGGATTCTTGGAGAAAAGGCTGATTCCAGATGTGGGGCAAGAAATGTACAAAGGAGCCTAGAAACATCTTATTATACCAGATATCAAGGAAGCTATCAAAGACTATCAGAGTCATGTCAAAAGACTCGGGAACCAACTAGCCAACAAGAACCATTGGCCAGGCCTGACCAGGGCTCCATGGGATGGGAGACACCTAGGATTCCTGATTGCTGGACAGGCCCCAGGGCCCATAGGGGCAGCAGAGCCTTATGGGGTCTGACAGTAACCAGCATTCAAAACTCTTCATCAGCGGTGTAGTGTGGGGGAACTGCATGACCTGGTGGGCTAGGACAGGCCCTATCCAACACACCAGGAGGGCCTGATGCCCTCAGGCAGGTGCAGGGGAGCAAATTCCACGCATGCAGGCCTGACTCAGCATCCAGGCTCCTGGGAATCAGTCCCCAGGTCCCTGTCATGTAGGGATAGACCGGGCCACAGAAAAATTTAAAAAAAAAAGAAACATTGGCCAAAGAGAGGACAATATGAGCAACAACAAGAATAGTAACTCCAATAAGAGGAAGATAGATACATTAGTAATTTGTTGAAACTTAAAGCTTCTGAATTATAACACATTTCCTCTTCACTTATTGTAGTTACTTTTCCCTGTCATTTATCATTGTACCAGTAACCTTATTTTGAGGGGGGGAAAACAGTAAAATGCAAACATTAATATATGTATTTGAAAGAAGATATTTTTCCAATACCAACCGCATGTTGTGTCATATCTTCCATGTTGAAAATATTCCTCTCTCTGTGTGAGGGTGCCAGCTGTTTAATAGCACATAAAGGAACCTCTTTTACCATTAATCCACTGAACCTCCTAGGCAATACCACTGACAAATATGTCAATGGTTTTTTTTCTGGAAATGGTCTACTAAATATCTAATCTCTTCTCTTTATCTTCTTCAGAAAACTAAAATATTAGCATGAAAATTTTCAAACATTTTTTTAAAATTATTTTTATTTGGAAAAAATGTACCCATCAGAATATTTTAAATATTAAACCCTAAATAAGAGGACCTTATACCAAAAGAAATATCATCATTAATCATCTAATATAATGAATGTCAAAAATTCTATTCATGTTTTTTCTGCCAAAATATGGAAGCATTTATTTTTATTTTTGGTGAGGAAGATTAGCCCTGAGAAAACATCTGCTGCCAGTCCTCCTCTTTTTGCTGAGGAAGATTGGCCCTGGGATAACATCTGTGCCCATCTTCCTCTACTTTATATGTGTGATGCCTGCCACAGCATGGCTTGATAAGCGGCGTGTAGGTCCATGCCTGGGATCTGAACCTGCAGACCCTGGGCTGCCAAAGCAAAGCGTGTGAACTTAACCACTACACCACCAGGCTGGTCCCATGGAAACATTTTTAAAAACTGAAATATTACATAAAACAAGAATAATAACTCCAATAGATTAGAATATATTAAATACATTTAATCCATGAGTTCATCTTTAAAACCCACAAATTGTTGGTCATTGTTAGAGGATGATAATGAATCAATTCATTTTGAAAACTACTAAGTAAAGGGAAAGATTCAAGCATTTTATCCTTCCTTTTATATACAAACTGAATCATGCAGTAACAAAATAATTTAGGGCAATTTTTTTCTTTATACCCTAGTCTAGCTAATAAATAAAAAAGAAATGATAGAATTAGATTATCACTACTTCTCATTCCATAATGGATCTGGGCAATGATCATCCATGGCTGCTAATATCAAAAAAAGAGAGACAACTAGATATTGTGTTGGTAGAATAACAGCCTACCTGTAATGTAGTCTTGCCCTCCCCACATCAAGTCTGAATCTGATCAAGCCTCTATACCCAGCCACCAATTTATGAAACTATAGATGTTAGAAGAACATGTTAAATTACACCAAGAGGATGCAATCAACAAAATCCAGATTTTGGAAAACCGTACAGGACAAATGACTCAATTTCTTCAACAAATTGGAAAAAAATATAAAGTTGTGGAGGAGGAACCTATAGAGACTTAATAGATTTATCAACCAACGGCATTGTGTGGACTTTATTTTGGCCCTAATTCAAACAAACTCAAAATAAATATAGCTCCACACAAAAACTTGTACATAAGCGTTCATAACAGCATTATTCATAATAGCCAAAAAGTGGATAAACAAAAATTGGTATATCCGTACAATGGAATATTATTCAGCCATAAAAAGGAATGAAGTGCTTCTTCATGCTACAGTGTGGATCAACCCTGAAAACTTTATGCTAAGTCAAAGAAGCCAGACATAAAAGGCCACATATTGTATTATTCCCTTTATATGAAATGTTCAGAATAGGCAAATCCATAGAAAGTATATTAATAGTTGCCAGGGGCTGAGTGGGAAATAGGAAGTGACTGCTAGTGGATACAGAGTTTCTTTTTGGGGTGATATAATTAGATAGTAGTGATGATTGTACAACTTTGTGAAAATACTGTAAACCACTGAACTGTACACTTTAAAAGGGTGAATTTTATGGCATGTGAATTGTAGCTCAATAAAAAACATGGCATTCCTGAGACAAATGGAAATTTAAATACTGATTTGCTAATATTGATAAACTTGATAATATTGTCAGTTTATAATATTAAAAAATATTTCTTTTAGAGATACATTCTTCCACATTCTTCCATATTTACAGATGAAATGTGATGCTGAGATTTGCTTCAAAAATAATGCAGGATAGTTGGAAAATCATTATTTTGCAGCTATCAGAGTAAAGATTGAATCAGGCAAGAATCATCAAAGGATGCTGTGATGGTCCTAAAAATACATCCACAAATTCTTTGATATTACCCCTTCAAGAGTTGGAGCTTTTTTAAAAAGAATGTTGGAGCTTAATTCCCCTTCCTTGGAATGTGGGCTGTACTTAGTCACTCACTTCTAATGAGTAGACCGTAGTGGCAGTGACAGAGTGTGACCCGCAAGACTAGGTCACAAAAGGCATTGCTCTCTTTGCTCTCTCAAGGATCACTTGCTCTAGAAGAAGCCAGTGCCACATGATGAGGAAACACAGGCAACCCTACGGAGAGGTCCTTGTGGCAAAGAACTGACATCACTAACTTGCCAGGCGTGTGAATGAACCATCTTGGAAGTGGATTCCCCAGCCCCAGGCAAGCCTTCAGACGATGGCAGCTTCTGGCAGCCAATTGTAATCTCACAAGCGACTCTGAGGCAGAACCATCCAGCCAAGGCACTGCCAATTTCCTGACCCACAGAAACTGTCTGAGACCATAAATACTAAGTTTGGCATAATCTATTACTCAGCAATAGGTAACTAAATACAGATGCTGAATCTAGGGGAAATTTTGATGATAAACAGAATATGTGCATGATCTCAAAGTGTCTCCCCACAGACTGTTTATTATTTGCAAGGGAAGGGGGGAAAACCCCAATAATTGTACAGTGATGAAATTGGGCAGCAACAAGATGAACATCACCAGTAAAGGGCAGATGGACACCATATGCCTCCAGATGTGATACCCTGAGAGCAACACAACATCACCCAGGCAGTATTCCGGACAAGAATGCACATCTTGAATCTAATCATAAGGAAACAGCAGACAAAACCCAAATGAGGCACATCCTATTAAAAAAAGGAAGAGGATTTTATTTTTCTAAAATGTCAATGTCATAAAAGACAAAGGCTCTGGAAATGTTCCTGATTAAAGGAGGCTGACTACTAAATGCACTAAATCCAAACAGCATCCAAACTGGATCCTGTCCTGGAGGGGAAATAAATGCTATAGAGAACACAGTGGACAAAATTGGAATTCGAATTGTGAAGTAGATAAAATTATTGAATCAATGTTAAATTTACTGAAATTGATAACAGTAGTATGTTATATAAGAGAATATCCTTATTCTTAGAAAATACACAATGAAGTATTCAGGGATAAAGAGCTATGGTGTATGCAACTTACTCTCAAATGGTTCAGAAAAAAAAATTGTGTGTGTAGGGAGGGTGTATGTGTGTGCAAGTGTGCGTGTGTGTGTGTGTGTGAGAGAGAATGTACAAATAAAGCAAATGGAATAAAATGTTAATAGGTGAATCTGGGTAAAATGTAATGGGTGTTGTTATTTTTTACTATTTTTATTTTTGCAACTTATATGTATGTTTGAAGTTATTTCCAAATAAAAAGTTTAAAAAATAAAAATTCCATGGGATGGAGGAAAATAAGTGGGAGTAAGGATGAAATAAGACTGACTATAGGGCCGGCCCCGTGGCTTAGGGGTTAAGTGTGCGAGCTCCGCTGCTGGCGGCCTGGGTTCGGATCCCGGGTGTGCACCGACGCACTGCTTCTCCGGCCATGCTGAGGCCGCATCCCACATACAGCAACTAGAAGGATGTGCAACTATGACATACAACTATCTACTGGGGCTTTGGGGGGAAAATAAATAAAATCTTGAAAAAAAAAAAAAAGACTGACTATAAATTGATAATTACTGAAGTGAATGGTTTATTATATTATAAAAGGAAGTTTATTATACTCTTCTGACTACTTTTGTATATATTTGAAATTTTCCATAATAAAAGAAGGTAAACAACGAGGGAATTGAACTTGAAGATCCCAAGTGTTTCTTCCAGCTGCATAGTTAGTTCTATGGTCTTTTTTGAGTGTGGTGGATTATGTGAATTTGAGTTCCACCTTGGTTCAAGTTTTTCCTCCCCAAATTGGGGATAATAATAATTTATACTAATAAGATTATTAAATATATATTACACATGTTAAAGAAGTTAGCATATTTCCTGGAACATAGCAGTTGTTCAATATATGTTAGTAATAACTGTTATTATTGGATGAATACATGAAACAAAAAGATGAATTTCCACTTGATGGTTAAAAGATGGAGTATTGTCCCATGGAGTGTGTTGGTAAGGAATTAGACCTGCATAACCACTATCATTATTGGCATGAAGTATTGGAAGAAGTTCATTGAGGGTGCTACAGAAAGAATGTTTTTATCATTAATTAGCTAGACGCCTATGTATTAAAATATATATATATATTTTAACAGCATGTAACAGAGTCCTCTATTTCCCCAAAATAACATGTATAGAGAATAATTTGTGTAGTACCCTCAGTAAAAGTAGAAGGCATAAAATTAGGGGCTCTTCCATCATTAAACAGAGGATCTGGGGCCGGCCCCGTGGCATAGTGATTAAGTGTGTGCGATCCGCTGCTGGCGGCCCAGGTTCGGATCCCGGGCGCGCACCGATGCACCGCTTGTCAGGCCATGCTGTGGTGGCATCCCATATAAAGTAGAGGAAGATGGGCTCAGATGTTAGCCCAGGGCTAGTCTTCTCAGCAAAAAGAGGAGGATTGGCATGGATGTTACTGATCTTCCTCACACACAAAAAAAACAAAAAACAAACAAACAAAAACCAAACAAACAAAAAAAGAGAGGGTCTGTGGAATCATGCCTGGATTTTTAAAAACATTGTGGTAAAATACACATAACATAAAACTGACCATTTTAATTATTATTAAGTGTATAGTTCAGTGGCATTAAGTACATTCACGTTATGTGCAACCATTACCACCATCCATCTTGCAAAACTGAAACTCTGTACCCATTAAACCACAACTCCCCATTCTCTCCCCTCCTCCCTGCCCCGGGCAACCACCATTCTACTTTCCGTCCCTACGAGTTTGACTACTCTAGGTACCTCTTATAGGCAGAATCATGCAATATTTGCCTTTTGTGACTGACTTATTTCACTTAAGATAACGTCTTCAAGGTTCATCCATGTTATAGTTTGTATCAGAATTTCCCCCTCCTTTTTAAAATTGAATAATATTCCATTGCATGTTCATATTACATTTTATTTATCCATTCATCCGTTGATGGACACTTGGGTTGCTTGTACCCCTTGAGTTCTGTGAAAAATGCTGCTATGAACATAGGTGTTCATATATCTCTTCAAGTCCTTGCTTTCAATTTTAAGTCTGGACTTTTACAATTCGTTGGAGAGAGAAAGTTACACTTTCAATTCCTCTCACCATCTGGGATTAAGTTTGTTGGTTTGATGTTTTTAAGTGACCTTCAAGGTGACAATGATAATCCTTTTCCTGATAAAACACTAACATGAATGGTCTTGACCTGTTCGTAATAACTATGCTTGTTTCATTTTAAATGAGTTCCTTCACATGCAATGCTATTCACACGACTATTTGAAAATTGTTTCTATTGGAGGGATTTGATAATAGAAACCTTGTTTTAGGCTTTGGACGCTGGGTGAGCATGGGGAAAGCTGACTGAGGTTGGTCAAGTTCATGAGAAAGGGCACATGAGCCTGGTTTCTCTTCAGTAACAAAGTCTGCTTCTTTGAGGCCTGAGAATTGCTATTTTCTCACATTTGATTTTCCTCATGCATTCCAATACGATGGCACTTCTTCCCTCTTTCCTAAAGGGTTACATAATTATGCAGATCAGCATCGTGGGCCTTTTTCCCCTTGGACAGTGCTTTCTGGAACTGCTAGATTTCCAGATGAGAACTGTTTATTCTGGATCAGACTTAATTTGGTCAGCTGAATTCTCTTGGGTATGGAGAGTTTTTCTTACTCTTGGCCTACTTTTCGTGGTACTAAATATCCTTTTACAGTTTCACCAAGCACTTTGTAAAACAGAGAGTTGAAAGCACTGCTTTCTTAGTTCCTTTTGCTTTTTCAGTATGTCAGTTACATTGTGCTTCTTGAAAAGCCACAACCACAGAGACTTGCTTTGGAAAGGTTTTGTTCATGTCACCATATTCATCAAGTGCCTACTGTGTGCCAGGTTCCCCGTCCTGGTAGTTCATTACAAAACCAAATAGTTACCCCAGAACAGTAAGGATGGTGAAGGACATATACTCAGAGCCCAATGGGGCAAAAAAGGCACTGGCCTAGCTGAAGGCCTGAGAGGCTTTCACTCAGAGGCAGCGTCTTCTCTACCTCTATTTGTGCTTGGATTCTGTCCCCTCCCAGGGCAGTAACAGTTCAGAGGCAGAAGATAATCACCATAGTGTCATTGACCACATAAATCAACTCATTTTTTCATGTTCTCATAGCAACGGGGAAGAAACTGAGAGAAGACACAGGAAGGAGGAAGAAGAAATGCAGAGGAAGCAAGTTGGACTTCTACCCTCCTGCGATTGCCTCTCTTTGTATGATTTTATATTCTGCGTTTCCTCGTCTCCATTTTCCTCTTACCCCAGTTTTCAGTGATTGTTTTAATAGCTAACATTACAAATGAGCATCTAAGTGTGATTAGTATTACACGTAAGTATCATAACTCAGCCCTCTGTTGGTTGTTCCCAATTTTGCATTACTCGTTGTAATGAAAAATGCCATGACAGAGAAGTCCATGCACACAGCTTTTTCCTTCTTTTGAATTATTTCCTTGATGTTAACTCATAGGAATGGAATGCTAGTCAGGATTAGGATGGGATTAAGTCCATTTAAAATGAGATATATGCTCTCCTAATTAAGGTACAGGGCCATAAAAATGTGCACTCCTGCTTTATGGACCATGCTTCTTAAAAGCACATCTCTTTTAAAGTGTTAGCTTAACATTCAAACACACTCAAAAAAGAACTCCGTTGGAGTGTGGGAGCAGATACAGGGCAGGAAGCACTGAGTCATGGAGACCTAAATAAGGAAGGAATAAATGGTCAAGTGCTGGGGATGTGTCCACTTCAGTCAGAGCCGGCTTACTCATCATTCATTCGGGGTAGGATTGTTTGAGCAGAGTTTCCCAGCCAAGAGAGTTATTTGAAATCCACTAATCCATCTCCTTTATTTTATTGAGAACATAGGCCCAGAGAGGTCTTTTTTTTAACTTGCCCACGGTCACCAACAATGTAGGACTGTATTCTGCCTTCTCCTTTTGGGGTTCTCTGTACACAGAAATCCTCCCCTAGTCAATGTGGGAAACTGAGGTAGTGATTGGACCGGGAGCCCGAGGGAGGAGGTCCACGTGGGAGGAGTCCGACATGCTTCCCTCTGCACTTCTCTCTTCTTCCCTTCTCTTTCCTGGCTTAGAGGGATGAGAAACACCATCTTAAGTTGGGTGGTGGAGTGTTCATTTTATTGTTATCCTTTATACTCTACACATTAGATAAAAATTCATTTGAATCTCAATTGTTAATATAAAGAATTAAAAATGATAGTAATAGCAAATGTGTATTCAGAGCTAACCATGTATCAGATATAATGCCAGTCTGAGGAAGCATATAAGTACACACTTCCTATTTATATCCAACTCTGTCATTCAATTCTGGTCGCCCTCCTTGAACCCCAGGAACTCACACCATCCTCTTCATTCTCCTATGTTCTGCCAGTTACAGAAACCTTCTCTCTTCTTCCCCAGTTACAAATCAGAACTGTCTATCCATCCATTCATCTAACGTTTACTAAGTGTTTACTATGTGCCAGGTACTGTTCTAGTCCCTGACGGTACAGCAGTGAATACATCAGACAAAAATCCCTCCTCACATCCTATGGGTGAAGATGGGCAATAAACAAATTAGGAACACAAACAAATGCGTCTACATGTTCGTCATCTAAACCCAGTGCATGCAAGAAAAGCCCAAGGTTCAGGGGCCGGCCCCATGGCATAGCGGTTAAGTGCACACGCCCCGCTGCTGGCGGCCCGGGTTCGGATCCTGGGCGCGCACCGATGCACCCTTTGTCAGGCCATGCTGTGGCGGCGTCCCATAGAAAGTGGAGGAAGATGGGCACAGATGTTATCCCAGGGCCCGTCGTCCTCAGCAAAAAGAGGACGATTGGCATGGATGTTAGCTCAGGGCTGATCTTCCTCACCAAAAAAAAACAAAAAAACAAAAACCCAGGGTTCAGAGAGGTTAAATAACCAGCAAGTGTGGGTGCTGGATTTCAAACTCAAGTCTGTCTACCTCCAATTTATGGGGTCCTAATTTGTAAATTATAAAGCCCTGAGCAAATGCAGAGGGGGATGCTGATTACTGTTGCCAAAGTCTAGCGAAATGAAAATGCACGCCCCTTTTTGTAATTCTCACTTGTCAGAGACGCCAGCCTTTTTGAATTTGCAGTTTTCTTGCAAGATGTACCTGAAAAATGTAAACCGTCTTCCTTCCATTCGCCATGCCTACCTAACTCCAGAAATAAATTACATTTTGAAATGTTTAGGTTTTTTTAATGATTAAAAAATTTTTTAATACGTCTTATGTATACAACTTGATTTTAACTATGTGTATTCCTGTATAACCACCCAGATCAAGAGAAACAGTTGATTTTAATCAGCATTACGCTTGGCCTGGAAATCTGTCACAGTTTGAAAGTGGATAAAACATCTTTTGGTCTCCAAAGAAAAGAAATTGGTATTTCTTTTCAAAATGTTTTGGTTTGTGAAGTTGATATAAAGATAATTGCAGTTTCCAAAACTTTCCAGCTTACTTGATGGAAGGTATTTCGTACTCCTGATCCTGGAAAGGCAGCCATCTAACAGAAGTCCTCAACACAGATGAGCACTTCCTTTTCTTCCTGTATCTGCACTAGGGGTTTTCCCCTCCTCACTCTCTTTTCCTTAATCCTTGTGTTCTCACCAAGAGTAACCTCAGGGGTGGTTTCTATACTTCTCAGTTTTCTTCTGGCACCAGTATCCTCCGAGACTGTTTTCTTCCTTAGTTCTCCTCTATCATCACTCCTTACCCCCTTCCAAGAGCTTCACTCACTCTGACTTGGTCCCCTCCTGCATCACAGGCCATGGCCCCCTCTAGGGTGGACTGAATATCTGCTGTTATCTTTACTGACTCTATTCAGAATGTTACCATCTTAACTCAAGGAGCAACGGGAATGCCACTTCCTCCAGGAAGCTTTCTCTGATTGTCCCAGCTGAAAGGACTGCCATGGCACTTAACTGGACCTCTCAAGACACTCAGCACTTTCTTTATATCAAATTTTTGAGCAGATCTCTTGTCTTCTGGACGCCAGACAGCATCTCATCCATAGTGTGTGATTTTGTGACTGAGTGAATCTTATTCCTGCTGGGGCTGCAACAGAGGGAGTATGTTTTTAGCTGTCACGTTGAAGTTAACACACTTGTCTGTTGTTTGGAGCATTTCAGGTCTCTAGCACCTTCATACTATACTTTGGTATATACCCTGGCTCTCTGACATGCAAGTTTCTATGAACTGAGACACAGCTCCCATAAACAACATGTCCATATAGGAAGCCCATTCCACATTCCCTAGGAATTGTATTAGAAGCTTTGGAAACACAGCCTGCTCTTCAAGGGAGAACAGTCACAGGATTTAACCTGATCACTTAAAAAGAAAAAAAAACGTGTTTTCCAACCAGAGGAGTAGTGACTAGTATCCTTCATTTCCAACAAAGCCCGAAAGAAAAATTCTAAGGATTTATTAAGCCCAGATCCTCAAAGGATTGGAATTAATGGCACCCAAAAATATTTTAAACTTCGAGTCTCAAAATGAGCGATCTATCACTAAAGGAAAAGCACACTTTAAATGTTGTAAAATATGTAGGATTTAAAAATTCCAGTCTTGCTGGCCTTGAGCTTTTAAATGACCATAAAATGGGTGACACAAAAAGTATACTCATTCATCTTCATATGTTAAAATTTTACCTGGGAATTTCCATTTTGAAGGCATTTAGTGGGAGTGAATGATCTATTGAGGGCACAGAAGCTTTGGTGTCTAATGGATGATCTTGTACAAAGAACCAATTCAGGATTACCGCAGCTGAGGATGGTGTTGTTACCTTCTGTCTCCGTGGTCTCTAGGAAGTGCTGCGGAGTGACTGTTTTCTAGGGCAGAGCCAGGAGGGGCAGGTGGAAAGCCTACTTTTCAAATTCTCCACTGTCCTACTTTGCCCTAATCATTTCCCAGAGCATGTGGTTCATTTGGTAAAGTTTATCAGGAAAAAAATGCGATGGATTGGATCGAATATAAATGAAAATCCAGATGTTAACCGCAGACGGACTTCTTGACTATAAAGTACTCCATTCCTGCTTGTAAACTACAAGAAAAAGT
Organism: Diceros bicornis minor; assembly: GCF_020826845.1. Lineage (NCBI taxonomy): Eukaryota > Metazoa > Chordata > Mammalia > Perissodactyla > Rhinocerotidae > Diceros > Diceros bicornis. The sequence goes on along the minus strand of NC_080742.1, from coordinate 56,631,379 downwards.
GAGTTTTACCTAAGTTTAAACATATCAACACAGTGCTGCTGGCATGTCTCCTGGGTCTCCACTTTGCCAGAAAAGAGTGACTTAAACAGATGCTCAACTGTCCTCTGTGCTATCCCTGCACTGCTCACCATCACTTTATAGTTGCTTTTCATTGACAAGCCCCAATAATCTAATCTCTGACGAAACCAAAGGAAAACACATGTTCTCATGGGGACTGGCTTTTGACAGAGGGCCGTGTTACAGGAGTTTTGTTCTTGGGCCTATCGTTTGGGGCAAATGTGATCTAAAGTCAGTGGAAAGCTGTGAGATGAGCCACTGGGTTGTTGAGTTCAGAAAAACAACCTGAATTCATAGGTAAGGGCAGTGCGAAGGCAGTGGTACCCCAATCCAGAAAGAACTTTCTAAAATGCAGCACCCACCCTGTCACTTGCCCTCAGGGAAGCCCTTCAAGGTTTCCCCTTGCTTTTGAGGTCAGGTCCACACTCCCTCGCCAGGCTGATAGGGCTCTCCCCATCCTGACCTGGCCTTCTTTTCCAGCCTCATCTCTTGTCCGACCCTCCCTGCCATTTAGGTTCCATAACACCAAAGAACATTGAGGGCTTCCTAGTCTTTGCCTGTGCTCTTCTCCCAGGCCCTGGAGACCTTCATATCTTACAACCTCTTCCCCCACCCCCACCTTACCCCTAAAGCTAACACTTAGCCTTCGGGTCTCAACTTAGGCTTCCAGGGGAAGAGACACCTACTCGTCCTTGTCAAAAAGGAGTTGGCCGCCACAATGTGCTCATACCTTGGCTTACCCTCGACCCGCTTGTCTTTACCCTCTAAGGTAAGTGCCCATCTCCCTGTCCTGAACAGCAGGCTCCAAGGGGGCCAGGAACTGGATGTGTGGCATGTACTATGCGTGTATGTAGTAGGCACTCAAATACTTGATAGGGAGAAGGCAGGGTTTAAAATGCAGTGTGAGGGACTTGGGTTAGTCTTAAGAGTGACTTCCCAGTGCAAGTAGCCAAAGATGTACAAATCTTGGGTCTCTGGAGGCCATTGTAGGTCTCTGGCACAGTGTTAAAAGTCTTAGGCTTTGTGGCTGCCCAGGACAGTTCTGAAAACACTGGACATTTATGTGATTGTTAGGCTTGGAGAATGTCAGCCCTTCAGAGTAAAAAAATAAAGCTCCTTCATCCAACTCCATGAACTGGTGCTGAGGCCAAGCTTTGCACAGGACCTATAATAAAGTGAGAAAAATATGGACAAATTAAACAAGTACAACTAACTCAAACAGTTAATTACTTGATTTAAAGGATTCTCCTTTATTCTCACCCCTATGCTCTTCCCATGTTATGGTATTAAAATGTCTTTGTATGAAGCGATAATGATAAGAGAAGGTAGTTTAAAAGGGTCCTTACTTGGCAAAACAAGAAGTGCCAAAACTTTCTAGCTCTATCAGGGGGGGGGGGGTCAGCATTTGACCCCTACTCCACACCGTTCTAAAAAAGAAATTCCAGGTGGATAAAGTCCTAAATGTGAAAGGCAAAACTGAAAAACTTCTAGAAGATTAGAGAGAATATCTTCATGATCTCGAGGTAGAAAAGGGTTTCTTAAATAAGACACAAAAAGATATTATTTCCTCTAATCATAAGAGGAAAGATAAATTTGACTACATTAAGAACTCCATGCATCAAAAGACACCAAAAAGAATGAAGAGATTTGCAAAGTCATAGAATGAGATATTTGCAACATATATATTTGACAAATAAATAGTATTCAGAATATATATATATATATATGTACATATAAAAACTCAAGCAAATAAGAAACAGACAACCTGATAGAAAAATGAGTAAAAGATCTGAATGGGCATTTCACAAAAGTGGCAATCCAAATGGTCGATAAATAAATGAAAAAGTACTCAACCTTATTAGTACTCAGGGAAATACAAATTAAAACCCACAATGAGATACGATTTCACACCCACCAGATCAACAAAAATTTAAACTCCTGGTGTTACCAAAGCCTTGGAGACAATGTGGAACAATGACATTCTCATGCCCTGCTGGTGGGAGGGTAAAGTGGTAGCACCACTTTGAAAAACAAGTTGGCATTAACTAAAAAGGTTGAAGATGTACATATTCCCATGACCCCGCCGTTTCACTCCCACACACATGCCCTAGAGAAGCACGCAGAGGTGCACTGAGATACACATACTGGAATGGTCAGAGCAGCACCACTGTTCACATTGGCCTCAAACCAGAAACAGCCAATGTCCACATACAGCATGCTGGATACACTGTGGTACAGCCATACAATGGAATAGTATTATAAAGCAATGAGAGAAGATGATCTCCTGAAAATAAAAAATATGCAGAAAAAGACATAATACAAATGGTGTGATTCTGTTTATACAAGTTCAAAATAGGCAAAAAATGAACTTTGTTGTTTGGGATACACACACAGGAGGAAGGAGGTAAAATTATAAAGAAACGAGTATCACAGTAGTCAGAATACCAAATACCTCTGGGGGAGGAAGAGTCGTGATCTGGTAGAGACACAGGGGGTGTGGCCTTTTAGGTGCTGGCAGTATCTTATTTTTTAATTTTTTTGTGAGGAAGATCAGCCCTGAGCTAACATCCGTGCTAATCCTCCTCTTTTTTTGCTGAGGAAGACTGGCTCTGAGCTAACATCTATTGCCAATCCTCCTCCTTTTTTCTCCCCAAAGCCCCAGTAGATAGTTGTATGTCATAGTTGCACATCCTTCTAGTTGCTGTATGTGGGACGTGGCCTCAGCATGGCCGGAGAAGCGGTGCGTCGGTGCTCACCCGGGATCCGAACCTGGGCCGCCAGTAGCGGAGCGCATGCACTTGACCGCTAAGCCACGGGCCGGCCCCAGCAGTATCCTATTTCTTAGTTGGGTTGTGGTAGCACGAATGGTTGCTTTGTATTTATTTTAACATATATGCTTTTTGCTCTTTTCTGTATGTGGACTTCGCATTTCAGTTGCCCAACTTAAGATAGACAACTTAAGTTGCCCATCTCCTTTCTTAAAGAAGTTTACTAATTGCAAATCTCTGTGACTGGGAAGCACCTATCTATGTAGTGCTCAATAAATGCTGAGGCAAAGTATTTTAGAAAGAACTCAAAGTAGCCCTGGGGGAGACTTTAAGGAGGAAGAAAGGCTGGAGCTGGGTCTTTGGTTAGTGTCTATTATGGGTTGTCTCAATAATGCTTCTGCAACAACTAGAAGGGTGGGAAAGCGATAGAGCAAAGGTTGGCCAGGAGGCTTGTGGAGGTCAGGGCAACAGGGGAGAAGCAAACAGGGCCCAGGTTACTGTGTGGTGGACCCTGATCACCTTATTTAGGAATCTGGATTTAATAAAGTACACAATAAGTAGACATTGAGGGTTACCATGCAGTGAAATGACAATGAAAAATACCCTAACGTTTTGGGGAGATGAATCTGGGTGGGGGGGTAGGGTAGACTGAAAATAGGGAAACCAGTTAAGGGTCAGGCACAATACACTGGAATGATGGAAGTGAAGCTAGAGATACGAAACTGACATGTTACCGGGGAAGAACAGTGAGAACTTAGTGACTGAATAACAAACTTTTCCAAAAACTGATTTCCTGTTCTTCTCTAGCCCTTCCATTCTAAAGCTAACTCTAGGGGTACAAAGAAGAACTCAAGATAGATTCTGCTTTACAAGGACAAGTGACTGGAACCACACAAGGTCAGAATTGGACTAGCAGACACACTGATTTGATGCTGAGAGCCCAATCTAAGGCTTTAACATTCCCTACAACTATCGAAGAGAACTGCCTGGGCAGGAATAAGCAGGAAAATTAAAGAGTGGCGGTGGTGTTGGTGTTGTGGCATGGAGCCTTGTCACCAGCAACAGAGTTGTTTAATGGCTAGCAAGTAGTTTTTAACCTTCACTATTGAAATTCTCAAACATACACAAAACTAGAAGAGTCTAACAAACCCCTATGTACTCATCACCTGGCTTCAACAATGATCAATCTCTCATCAAGTGGTTTTCATCATTTTTCCACAGTCCCAGTCTACACCTATGTGCTCCAGGAGCATAGCCTGGTCCAGTGAAGGATAAAACACATACATTTAAAAATATCTGAATCTTAGTTTTTGTGTTATGTTGGGATGTTAAGTTTCAAATGCAGGTGTTCATGGGATCAAGAGCAAAGAGCATGACCATTCTGATCTCTTGTCCCAGTTGTTCCTTGGCTTCTGACGCCATGACCATACAAAGTGTGTTTACGTGTGCTGAGTGGCTGCCAGTTATGTGACTTGAAGGTCACTTGGGGATTTGTTGATTGTGAACTTGGACAGGTCAGTCGTGCCCCAGCGTGGTTCCCCAAACCTGTGTAGATTACCCCAGCAGAGGTAAACCCTTCATGAGGGGCTGTTCTTTGGAAAAAACTGGCTCCACAATCACACTCCTTCTAGATGTAACCAGATTCAGTAACTGCAACTCCCATCCCATCAGAGGGAAGAACAGGCAGCTCTGACCTGGGAGATGATGGGGAACCATACCATCACCTCACCACCATGTCAAAGCCCAAAGCACAGCCAGAGCAGATCCTCAGAAAAGGGGAGATGCCAGCAGTGCAGAGTTCTACTGCCCAAGTCAAGTCAACAGCCACAGGGCACTAACGGTCCATGTCAGAGAACACTGGTACCTTCAATTTAATGCTGCACTCAATGCTTTCCCAGGGGGCAAAGTTTGTCTGCTTCTTCCGTGAAGACATCACAAAGCTCCCGTTTGGTAGAAAAGTTGTAGGAAAACCATAGTACATGGAAATATACATGAAAATGTGCTAAGAGTCCTCAGTGGAAATGTCAAGGCTATTTTGAAGCTTAGCAGTCCAGGTGGAAAAATGTCCTATTCCCCTGGGTATTCTGTCAGTGAGCACATGATGAGATATTATTGCACGACCACCTCTGTTTGATTATACTTCGTGCAGCCCCGTGCACTTAGCATTCCACAGAAACTACAGGGCCCTTCCTGTGGGGTCACCACCTTAAAAACTGAGGCACCACTGTAAGCAATGTCAAAACGAGAGGGTAAATGAGAAATGAGTCCTCTAGTTCATTCTGTGTGCTGGTTTCTTAATAAATGAAGCTGGCACTGCTGTCCAACTGTGAAGCAGGCCAGAAACCACTCTGACAACATGAAGGGTATTTCTAGAAAGACAAGCCAAGTCTAGCAGTATGTAGGACAAACAGGATAATTTTATTCTCATTTTTCCTTAAAATAAAGACAGCAGAAGTTTTACAATTCAGTATGATTAGACGTGATTTATAATTTTAACATTTTTTTAAACAAATGACAACAGAAACGAAGAACTAGTACAAATTATAAAACTACTAGAGCAAAGAGAAACTATCTTTCTGATCAAAACATGTGTCACAGCTAAACTTTCTTAGAAAACTTTCTAAGATTTCTAAGCTAAACTTTCTTAGAAAGGGTTTGTAGAAAGCCTTTAATCTCAAATATTTAAACTATTTTTGTAACCACTAAATACCTTCACCAACTTGTTAATCAAATGCTTTCCTAAACTTAGGAACCAATGACCAAGCGGCCTGAAACCCCTAAGTCTTGATCCTATTTTTCCAGCTATAAATTATTAATATTTCAATAAAACAAAATATTTTCTAAGCACAGAAGCTTTGTAAAAACTTCAATTACCTTTTCTGGCTCAGTACCTGACTGAAATGTTCAAATGTTTATATTGCACACAAAAAAATTTGAGCAGCATACTATGTGTGTGAGAAGCTGACGAAAAATAAGATTGGGAAAAAATCCTAAATTGTGTCCCATTTACATGATTTAAATATAGTTTCTCTATCTTTAATTAATACAAGTAAAAAGGTAAACTTTAGAACAGCACAGAAATACAAATGCATTAGAGTTTTACAAAATATATTCAACCCCTTATACGTGCACCATCTTTTAATTCTGGAGTTACCATACAAGGGAGCTAGTTTCTTCTCCTTCAGATGAAAGCAGGAAATCATGTGTACAAAATTATTTATATGAAAAGAATAAAGATCCACATTTCCTTTCTTTGTCCTTGACAAATATTTATGGAATGTTGGAAATTATGAAAAAACAATCCCAATGTTATGAAGTCCAAAGACCTGGAATGAGAAAACTCCTAGTGGCACACTGCACTGCATGGAATGACAATCATCATCTACAAACTAGGGCTGCATTCTCTATCAAGTTTAAAGGCTCCTACAGAACTGAGTGGAAAGGCCACGAACGCTGTGCCACCTCTGGTCAGAATGAGAGCATGCAAATGCTGATGTCATTTCAAGAGCGCCAACCAACTCCCCAATAAAATAACAGGCAACATTTAGCAGCTACTGTCCTAACAGGCTACTTTCCAGGATCAGGATTCAGGATCAGTCCACTGGCCCCTTACAGAAGCTCAGCGCTCCCAAACTCATCACTAGGCCTGGAGGGAAATGGACCACTAAGTGTAACTTGCACAAAACATAAAAGAAAAACAATCCTGTCTGCCAGGGAGATAATGTTACAGCTTCATTTTAAAACTTATAACTAGCAGATTAATATTCTAACTTCTTTGTAAAAGAATTCTTATAACCTTTAGCATATTAAATACTGCTCTCAAAATACTTTCATTCAGATATTATGTACTTGGTTCCTCAGCCTTGCAACAACTTCTTCTCTCCTTTCCTGATTTGCTTTCTCCTTGCCTTTCCAAAGTAAATTATTCTAAAAAAAATAATTCAATGCTTAATATAGAATTTGAAAAGCAAGATAAGGTTGAGGAAATCATGTCATATGCTCTGGTTTGCTGCCCAAGGATATCGTTGCTGTGTTTCTTCAAGAAAAAAAGATGAGAATTGTTTTAGGGCTCGGGAGCTAGTAAATCATGAATGGATTTGGGGATAGACTATTCACACTGGTTATGTGAGCCAAATGCATAGGCAAAATAACTCTAAGCCTCACTGTGACATGCAACTTTTTCCATTTGCCTAGGCCAGGACACAGTAGCTTTAATTCTCTTTTCCTTACCTATGTCATTGCCATTACAGTGCCTAGCAGGAATTAAAGTATGCCAGGGACTTTTTCTAACTGCTACTTTTAAGTCACCTAGACAGCAGTGAGGCCACCACCAAGCTACAGATGCAGTCTGTGCGCCTGGCACACCCTGAAAAAGCCTGTCTGACCCTACATCCCTCAGGCCTACTTATAAATACTCAGTTCTTAGTCACCAAAGCACTGGAGCAAGAGCGGCCAATGCAAACACACACCTTTCCCAGTGATATGTCTGACAATGGCCCAGCGCTGGCTCCTATGTCTCACAGAGCCAGTGACTGGAGGGAGGCTACTGCCCCTGGGCTGGCCACTCAGCTGGAGCCTGGAATCTAAGCAAGAAGCATGAGGGCTCCCAGGACAAGGGGTCAGGCTCCTGCTTTCAAGTATGCTGGCTGCCCCTGGGGCCCTGTCAACAACATAACAGCCTATGCTCCCTGAAAACTCCAATACCTCCCAGAACCTTAAGGAAAGACAGTTATGGTCTTTTGACCATTTCTATGACAAAGGTTCTATCTTCTGAGATATTTATTTCATGTTGAAAGCCAGTTATATGACCACTTTAAGAGCTGAACTCTTAACTAAAAACATTAATAGAAAGTTCAATTGAGGTGTATGTTAAAATGGGGAATCAGTGATCCTAAAGCAAAATTAAATTTCATGTAACTATTTTTATTTTAGTGGCATTCCAAAGGGTGGTTGGACTGCTTTTGAATAGTGAGAGATGGGAATTTACCCCAAGCATACAAACCATACAAACTAAAGGATGAACGAGCAGCATGCTTGCTGATCCCTCACAGTGCTCTTAGCATTGTGAACTTCTGGCAGTTGAGAGGTAACAATTGCACACCTATACACTATCACACTCCAAATAATGACTTGGCCTCATGAAACAAGATGTTAGAATGAATTCTTCATAGTGTCAGTGCAAAACTGATTAAAGTATCTTTTAAGGTTTTGTTTGGTATTACTTTCTTCTCTTCAAATAATATTTCCTGAGAAGGTTAACTTTCCTAGCAGAAGTGGAAATAATGGAGTGCTCCACAATAAGCCCTTTATTATCACTGAATTCTTGTGTTATTATGCTCAAATGGAAGTATGCTTTTAGATTTGCTGGACTTGTGTTAAAACACAAATTGAAAAATCTAGGGATATTTAGATTATGTCCCTATGTCCATTTCATAAGCCCTATAAGGATATACTTCTTATACAAACATTTATGAAGGGATAAATTGAAATAATCAAGTGTTCTCCTTAATTAGGCCGCTTATTTTCCCAATACTCTACATCATATGTAGATTATACTCATAATGTATTCTCCAAGTATCTTTTGTTACTGAAAAAGCAGTCTGTCCCCTGTAAGTACTCCCTGAGAACACCCATCCAAAGTCCCCTTGAAAAGCAAATGAGAGCTGAGCATGGCAGATACATGAGGTCCAGTTGTGTAAAAGTCTTCAGTAGACAGCACACTCATGCAGGGTCTACACTGAAACCCGATGTCCTTTATGAAACATGACTGATATCATGGTAGTTTTCTTCTTTTGCCTCTTGCTTTTCTAAATGTGAGCTAAGATGAGATTTCTTTTCAATATTTATGGATCATCTTGTTTTTCTTTTATAAATACTTTCAGAAGGGGGTAGGGATTGATTACAGGAGGATTTTCCATCAGGAAAGTAGGAAGGCCAAGTGCCTCGAAAAGCTTTATGAAGAATAAGACAGAAAAAACCTGTAGGTCTGTAAACACCCAATGGAAAACTGTTCAAAAGAGAAAATAGAAGGCACAAACTTTGGGTTAAAAAATGCTTGTGAAAGACTGCAACATGACTAGAGTTGACGAAACTAACACCTAGGTCTTTTAAAGTCTTGCCCTAAATACACATTCATGTTAAACTGCTCAAACACCACTGTAACTGTCACTATGCTGTTTCTCTGCACATCTACTTGCACAATTAGGAAGAGGAAGAAAGCACAGTGACATTCTTTCATGCTTGAAACCAAGTGTCTAGGATTGGGAAAGAATAAATTAAAAACATGAAACAAAACACTCCATCCTCAGAACTACCACCTCTGACTTTCACGTTTCTGGGAGGCAGTGAATTGATAAACGTGTTTTGTGGGTAGAAAACCAAGAAACAAAAAATAATCATATAACTCAGTAAAATAATAACAAAGAGCTGGATTGTATGGCCTCTTAACTCTTAAGCACATTTTAGGGCCAACTTTAGAGAAATTAAAATAGTAATATAACTTAATTTTAGCACATATAAATTACAGTGACCATCTGCATATTCAAACAGCAAACAAAACCAAATTTACATAAGTAAAAACTTTTCTAAAGTAAACAAATGTATAATATTAGAACTCAAAATTCATTACAAGATTCACTGTGTGTTTTAATCAGGCTCAGACTGAAAAAAAACTAGTCAATTTAAACCCCAACCTGGAAAGCCATCCCTGCTATCATTGTGATTTCATCTTCTCAGCATCCTGCAACATTCATTTAGACAGAGGGCAACCGTCCATGTAAACAGTTTGACATAATGGTACCCTGCTGTGGACCTGTGGCTGATGAAGAGGAACAGTCTGGCAGCAGCAGACAGACAGGGAACACTTAAACCGAAGAAAGCAACAGCAGCCTCTGGACGCCTTGCTCAGGGCTTCCCATCAGGGGGCTCAGTGAGACTCTGGGGGGTGGAATTGGTGAAAGTAGAAAGCCACGAAGACATAGCTGTCTTTGCACTGGAAAAAGCTCCTCCAACTGACTGGCCTGGATGGAAAGGAGGGGAAAAACAAAAGGAAAAATGTCTTCACTTTTGTTAAGAGACAGTGAAAGACTAATGTTAATTAACAAATGTTAATTTACTGTAACACATAAATGTGTTAATAGTTACTAAATTATTTAAATTTCTAGTTTCAAAACAGTCTCTTTCCTATTTATCCAAAGAACATGAAATCAATAATTCAAAAGATATATGCATCCCTATGCTCATTGCTGCATTATTCACAATAGCCAAGACGTGGAAGCAACCCAAATGTCCACCACCGGATGAACAGATAAAGAAGATGTGGTATATATATATGCAATGGAATACCACTACGCCATAAAAAAAGGACAAAATCGTTGCCATTTGCGACAACATGGATGGACCTTGAGGGTATTATGCTAAGTGAAATAAGTCAGAAAGAGAAAGACAAATACCTTATGATTTCACTCATGTGAAAGATAAACCTACACATAGATAAGGAGAACAGATTGGTGGTTACCAGAGGGGAAGGGGGTGGGGGAGGGTGAAAAGGATAAAGGGGCACATATGTATGGTGACGATTAAAAACTAGACTATTGGTGGTGAACATGATGCAGTCTATACAGAAACTGAAATATAGTGATGTACTCTTGAAATTTACACAATTATAAGCCAATATGACCTCAATAAAATAATTTAAAAACAAACAAACAAAACAAAATCAATCCCTTTCCATGGGAATGCCTAAAAGGAAATTGGATAATTTCTGGGTGTAAGAGCCTGCTCTCCTAAGCATTCTGAAAGTATTCAGCAAATTCCTTCCTCAGTAGCCACTGTGCTAGGCCAGTGGTTCTCAGCACTGGCTGTGCATCAGAATCACTTAGAGAGTGAAAAAGTCCTATGTGCTCTCTGTACCCTAAATCCAAGTTAGATAACTGATAACCACCTACACAGGGAAGAGTGCTTAGGCTGCGTTAGGGAAATTCGCTTTTGTCATCTAAAACAACGTTACATTACTGAACACATACAGAGCTCTATCTGCCTCAGGTCTGTTTTATTTTAAAGAACATCATTTCAAAAGTTGATGCTAAAGTGAAATTATTTAAGTTGAATCATATACTCCCACTCTTCTTGGAGAGGGAAGTGTGGAAGAGGAGAACTGGCCTTAGAATTTAAATATCATCAGCAGCATCACTAAAAATGAAGTTAACAATTGACATCATATACTCTGATGAAGTAGAATTTTTCTACTAAAAAATAACAATTCAAAATAAGTCAAATGCATAAAATATTGTATGGAAATAAATGCTTATATATCAAATTCCATTCCCTTGTAATAGGGCTGTGAGCTCTGTGTCTGTCTTCTAAGATGAGTCTGTAGAGCAGTTCTCTCACCCTGTCTGTCTCTAGATACACAGAATGTTAGAGCTATGAGAATCCCTGCACAGAAACCACCTAGTTCCAGGGCTTCTGAATTGTGTTCAGTAAGGGTTAGTCAGTCTTTCTCAGGAACTAAGGAAGGAGATGGGTCCTATTTTTACGCACTGATATGACAAAGCAAATGTGGCAAAATGTAAATAATTGGTGAATATGAGATCATTGGGAGTTCCTTGTACACTGTTGCACCATTTCTTTAAGTTTGAAATTATATAAAAATAAAAAGTTAAAACTACAGAAAAGAAGGAATGAGAAATTTCTTTGGAATGGATATGGAACAGTCTTCAAAATATTTTAAGTGAGAAAAGTGAGGTGCAGAAGAGTGTATACGACAGCATGCTACCATTTGTCTGGCTTTGGTGTCAGGGTAATATGGCCTCATTAAATGAGTTGGGGAGTATTACCTCAACCACTACTTTCTGAAAGAGTTTGTATAAAATCAGTACTATTTTTTAAACATTTGATAAAATTCGTAAGTGAAGCCATCTGGGTCTGGATTAAATTAAAAACCTGGTGGTAAGCTTTTAAATTTTTAATTCAATTTATTTAATAGATATAGGGCTGCTCAGATTTTCTATTTCTTATTGCATCAGTTTTGGCCACTTTAACACTTTAACAGTGTCAAGTACAATTTGAGTTAACACTTTAACAGTGTCAAGTACAATTTGAGTCTTTCAAAGAATCTGTATACTTCATCTAAGTCGTCAAAAAATTGGCATCAAGTTATTCACAATATTCCCTTATTATCCTTTTAATTTCTGGAAGATCTATAGTCATGTCCCCTCTTTCATTCCCAAGACTGGTAATCTGTATCTTTCTTTTTCTCTTTATTAGTCTATAAAGGTTTACTAATATTGTTGATCTTTTCAAAAAACCAACTGTTGGTTTCACTGATTTTCTTCATTTTGTGATGCTACTTTAGAAGACAGCAGCTCCTAATGCCTACGTTGTTACAGCTCTCTGCTATCTAGAAAGAACTATGGGAGCTCAGGGAACGGCGAGAAAACTCCAGTGAAGCTTGAATCCTGGGAACAGAACAGTGAACTCAGCAGGAAACTTTGTCACTCTCCAACAGAAGCAGCAAAATTTGCTGAATTTTGTTTGATATTATCTGATGATATAAGAATTTTTTTAATAAGATAAAAATTAAAAAAAAAATCTCTGTATTTGACCACGTCATATTACTATGTGATATACAGATCTCTACAACTTTATGTTCTTATCAATGACATATTGAGGATAGAAAAGAAATGTGTTAGATTCCAATCTGTTCCTGGCTAAAGGCATGCCTTACCAACAGCTTTTCCTGTTTGTACAACATTCCGGCTGGTTGTGACCATGACGTTTCCAATTTTTTTGCCACGTTCACTGTTTTGAACAGAACTGAGTAAAGGAAAGAAGTGTTAAGTACAATTTTTAAAAATCACACACACACACACACACACCACACTTTATAGCCATCCCCCAAATGAAAATTATTGAGAAAAGAAGCTAAATTATTCATTATTTGTTATGCATCAATTAATTTACTGACCTTTTAAGCATGTGAATTTTCAGAAAATACTAGAATAACATGCAGATGAACCAAAAAGTGATAAGGACATAAGGATGTATGGTTAATTCTCCCTACAGTCATGATTGCTAAAGCTACTTCACCAGAATAAAAACTAGGAAATCTTATTAGTTCACACCATTCTCCATGAAGCAGCAGTGTTTCCACTTTGAAACATACACACTGCTGAGCTAGAGAATGTTATGCACATATTTGGTTACTATTTGAAGCACAAGTCTATCAAGTGGAGAAAACAATTCCCAATTAGCAATGAAACACATGGCATAAATTCAGACATAAGAATTTTCCTAGTATTTTCTCTAAATACTCACTGTGAGAATCTTAACTTCATGTCTGACACTGAGTACTGGCCTTGAAAAGGATGGCTGTAAAACAAAGTCAGAGTCCAGATTATGAGTATTTCACCAATAAAGCTGCAAATCAGGGTTATGACAAGGAAGTACTGGTAAACCTGGCAGGGGTGACTCAACTGGGTGGTGGTGCTCTGAATGTGGTACCAGGAAATGGGGCTTTGATTCCAGCTCTCCACTTACAGTTATGGGAGCCTCTCTGAGCTTATTTCCTCATTTGTAAAATAGGTGTTTTTTTCTTGGGTGGGGAGGTTTGCGTTAGTGCTACTCTGATGTTCTGATTTATTTGGTCTGGGGTGAGGCCCAAGTATCAACATTTTTAAAAAGCTCCCAGGACAGCCTAGTACTATCTTAGGCCATGGCGATGGCTTGTATCTTGATTCCAGCCATCTCATGAATGTGTGTTATTGGTCATATGAAGATTTGTACATGGATCAGTAACATCTGTACTTTCTATGAGAAAAGCAACTCCAACTGCAGGTCTTCAAAATATACAAAAGGGGAAAAAATTATATATATATATAAAAGTCAGGCAACTTGACCAAAGCTACACTAAAAGAAGTAGTCAACAAATATCCAACTCCTTATCTCATACTCCGGGGTCACTCTGCCAATGTTTAACAAAGAAAGTGACTCGAGTGAAATCTACAGCTACTTATAAAAACATCAGAATGCTATACATGGCTTTTTGGATGACAACAAATTTCCTTATTGGCCATATTAAGCATATGTAAGACTTTTCTTTTTCTGGATTCCTGAATCACAAGTTGAAAGAGCTGAGAGATAACTTAATCACTCCTGGAAACCATGTGTTTAAAGGATGAAATATTCCGGTAGTTTATTTTATTTATTTATTTTTTTGTGAGGAAGATCAGCCCTGAGCTAACATCTGACGCTAATCCTTCTCTTTTTTCTGAGGAAGACTGGCCCTAAGCTAACATCTGTGCCCATCTTCCTCTACTTTATATGGGATGCCGCCACAGCATGGCTCAACAAGCAGTGCGTCGGTGCACAGCCGGGATCCGAACTGGCGAACCCCGGGCCGCTACAGCGGAGCGCGCACACTTAACCGCTTGCGCCACCGGGCCGGCCCTGCCTCGTTGTTTATTAAGGCAAGTTAGAGGACTGCCTTCTCTGATCTTGAGTTAGAGGAAGAAAGGGTTTCATAGATCTCAAATCTTACAATTAGTTTGGAATATTTCTAAATTATACCCCCGGATAACTACTGAATATTATCATTTCTTGTTTTTTGTTTTTTTTTTTTGTGAGGAAGATCAGCACTGAGCTAACATCTGATGCCAATCCTCCTCTTTTTGCTGAGGAAGATTGGCCCTGAGCTAACATCCATGCCCATCTTCCTCTACTTTATATGGGATGCCGCTACAGCATGGCTCTACAAGCAGCGTGTTAGTGTGCGCCCGGGATCTGAACCGGTGAACCCTGGGCCGCTGCAGCAGAGCACGCACACTTAACCGCTTGCACCACTGGGGCGGCCTCCATTTCTTGTTTTTAATTTGGTAAAAATATTGAAAATCTGCTGACTATCATATCTCCATAATTTCCCTACCTATATATTTCAGGGCCTTCTTCAACCTTCTCTTCAATCTAAATAACCTCAATTTGTTTACGCATTTTTACAAGTACTGTTTTAGAATCCTTTAAAACCCATTCCAGCTAAGCCTCTTATGGACCTGCATTAACATCTGTAGAGCTGGTTCAGGTTAAAGGCACTACAGCAGATGCAGCGACTGGATAAAGATCTGACCACGTTACCTCTGTGGAGCACCGGGAGGAGACTGGATGGCCCCGCATGCTGTACTGTGACAGTCACAGCAGACCCTCCACCCCCTCAGCACCACTACAGTATAAGTGCCACCGGGCAAACAACTCACATCTGTTTCTCTCCATCATTCGTTAGAATACAGACCTTGTGGTTAGTGAGGAAAATACTTTGAACTCTTAGCCCTTTCATTTTTAAAATGTTTTTGACTTTCAATTCTCTGTTTTTCCACATTCAAATGGCAATATAGGTTTCTCCTACAGCCTAGTATGATGAATAATTCACCAAAATTGGTGCTAAACCTAGTCATTTTTCTTGATAGATACAAAGTTTAACAGACATGTTCTCCAAAACCCTTGCACATGCTTCACAAAGTTACTATGACATCAATATCTGGATTTGGTGTGTGTGGGGCAGGGGACGGAACGTCCTTTTCTAGCACCACTGAAATCACATCCCCAGTCTAGCTAAGTTGACTCTAGCTCCCGTGTAATATGGTAGTCAGTACAAAGTGAATTTTTGTCCAATTCTCATGAAGAAGTTTAAAATACAAATGAAAACATTCAGTGTATGCTTGTATTATAAAAAACCATCATTTTAACCTTTTAATTTAGAAAATAAGTTCCCAGGAGGCACACATTATATCATTTGATCTCCTTAGTCTCTACTCTGTTCTATTCACACAAAGAGGGTATTATTTCATAATGGCCCCACTCCACAGCATGTTTAAATGTTTTTTATGCCCACATGGGATAAAGTCTTTGTCTAGTAAACACATAATATTGTGACAGATTTTGCTGAATTTTAGAATCTGATGTGGAAACTAGACTTGACCACTTACCTAGGAGTTCAAATATCAACTTCAGTTTTACACTTCACGTTTTAAAATAACCTTTCAGGGCCGGCACCGTGGCTTAGTGGTTAAGTGTGCGCACTCCGCTACTGGGGGTCCGGGTTCGGATCCCGGGCGCGCACCGACGCACTGCTTCTCTGGCCATGCTGAGGCCGCATCCCACATACAGCAACTAGAAGGATGTGCAACAATGACATACAACTATCTACTGGGGCTTTGGGGAAAAAAAGAGGAGGACTGGCAATAGATGTTAGCTCAGGGCTGGTCTTCCTCAGCAAAAAGAGGAGGATTAGCACGGATGTTAGCTTAGGGCTGATCTTCCTCACACACACAAAAATAAATAAATAAAAATAAATAAATAAAATAACCTCTCAGTTTTAACCAGTGGTACTTCCTTCAAGATTTCTATCTCGTTTGACCATTCTGCTGAAGTACAGATGCAGGGAAAGGGAGAGAACTATCATGTTCTCTCCCCATCATGATCATCGACATGTGCTAGGACTTGCTCTCTAAATTACACCAAGAGCTGGGAGAAATGTTAGTGTTTCCAAAAATGACTTGTGCTTTTTGTGTAAAAAGTGTGAACAGGGAAGCAGTCTTCAGCTGCTCCTCTGTAACTGGGAGCCTCTCTATAATCTATTTAAGAAGATTCTTGAAGATACTATATCATCCAAGTTATGATATGATTTTCTTTATATTGGGGCACACTTAGTAAATCAACCATTTTATGTCTATCAATCTCCACAGGATGTGCTTACTTTGGATTTATTTCTGCAAGTGCTGGATGCTTGTTGCTGTTCCAGACCCTGTAGTTGTGAGTATTCTTCCATGCTGTAACAAAGGTTGTCCCATAGTCTGATAGTATCTTTTCATTATCTGTCAAGTAAACATCTGAAAGTTGAGCTGGACTGTAGGCAGTCAGGGATGTGAAGATTAACAACCAAAAAGGGTAAACGAATGGCTTTATTTCCCCCACCCCCTGCTCTTTTGGGGAGACAGCCTACCAGACGTCAGGAAACTTGGGTCTAGATCCAGAAATCCTGTTAAGAAGCTACGTGGCCTTTAGTAAGTCACTTATTCACTCAGAACTTCATTTTCCTAACCAGAAAATAAGATGGTTGAGTTGAATATTTTCTAAGGTTCTTTACAACTCCAAAATGTTTCCAGGTTCTCCTTACCAAGGTTAGGACACATAGTATTATTTATTAAACAAAAACTACAGGCTGGACAGTGAGTACACATACTGATGTATACATATGGGGTATGCAATCAGGGTAATCGTTCTCTCTTTTCGCGAATGTCATTTTTCTATGAAAAAAGATTAGAATGAATATGTGAATTGATTCTTTTAGCCACTATTTTTATTTTCTCTTCTTTGGACTTTGTCATTTGGTGAAACTCACTCTTGAGCTTTCATGTATTTCACTGTCAAAATATTTAAAATAAAAAGGTGAATTTTCATATTTAATGTTTAAAACTTTTCAGCTTTATCAATATCATGGGGGAGCTTCAGTGCAGAGTGTTTCTTCTAGCTGGAAGAAAAGAAAAGGTTTTGAGAACTGATTCAAATGGCTATTGCTTCATATATTAATTGCAAGCTACCTGCTTCGAAGGTGAAACATGTGACTTTTCTTGCTGGGAAAGGAAGAGATGGATATACATGGTGTCACATGCACCATAAGAAAGTTCTTTTAAGGACATATTCCTCAAACATTTCATTGGGCTGAATTTTCTTTAACAGCATGGGCATGAGCCAGACTATTTGGCTTTAAATCCCAGCTCAGCCTCTTACCAGATGGATGAGCAAGCTATTTAACTTTTCTGTGCCTCATTTTCTTTTCTGTAAAATGAGGATGACAAGGTATCTACCTCCAGGATTGTTGTGAGGATGAAATGAGTTAGTAGATGTAAAGTGCTCAAAGCAGGTCCCTGCACAAATTAAGTGTTCAAAACAAAAAAAGTTAGCTCTTTTATAATTTGCTATTCAGTGCTTACAGCTACCTGGGAAAATATTTTTAAGAAGTAAATTAATCACTCTTAAAGCTACATGACTGATGGAGACTGTGGTTTTCTTACCAAATTACTGAATGGTTCTGGATTAAAGGATTTAATTTTGGTGTCTCAGCTGCTACATTTGTAGAAGAGGTAGACTTCTAAAAATATCCCATTAACAAATAAGGACTTGCTCCGTAGCTTTCCTTTACAACTGAAGAACATGCCTGAAGCCTGTGTTTAAAACTCCATACATACTACGTGAAGAACTAACCCTACAGGTGGTAGTGGTGGGGCTGATTAAAGAAATCTACTGATGCAACAATGTGAACGTACTTAATGCCACTGAGGAACTACACACTTATAAATGGTTAAGATGGTAAATTTTAGGGTTATATGTATTTTACAATTAAAAAAACCCCAAAAAACAGTGGCAGAGATAATTGAAAAAAAGGAAAAACAAAAGTTCAACAATCTTTTAACAACAACAACACATCTACTGAAGATTTGCTAAACACTAAATGTTCAGGGTGGTAGGTGTCCATGATGTGAAAACTCACTGCAGAGCTTCATTTCTCTTTTTATATATTTCTTTTCTGTGGGGAATGAGATAGTCAACACAGGAGTGATTCTATGTTTACTTGCTCCATTTTAACCACTTAATAGGAATAATATTTCTTAGAATGAGGAATAAGTTTCAAAGTTTAATCACTTAGAATGTGATTTACATTTTTATTTTATATTTCTCTTTTTTCCCTTTTTATACCTTAAAAACAATTAAGCAGTCTTTATAAATAACTCCCAAATACTGATATTTCCTTCCACATTGTGGAATACTAAGCAGCCACAGAAAAGTGACAAAGACCTGCATTTACTGTCTTGATATATGTATATGTTTCTATTATTAAAAAAAACTAAGTTTCAGCAAACATGTATAATGGGATCCATTTTTGTAAAAGGACCACCACAAATATCACAAAACTAAAATGCAAAACATATGCATAGAAAAAGGTCTGAAAGGATATAAAGTACTCAAAATGCTAAGAGTAGTTATCTCTGTATGAGGGAATAACGGGCAATTTTTCTACAATGAAAATGTGTTTCTTAAGCAATTCAAAACATCAGTGTTACAAAATGAAAAAGTGGCTATGTGCTCCTTACCTAAGTGCAGCGTGGCAGCCAGCAGAGCATGGATGTAGACTGCAAACTGGGCTCGGATCCACTCGTCACCTCCCTCCCAGCCCGTGCCATCCAGGAAGACATCATCCCGGTTCTCAGTCACGTGCCTCACTAGGTAATCTGCGAACCTTAGGTCTGCAGTGGTTGGGTTAAGCAGCTTCCTGAGTTCTGGATCATGGATCTGGATCAGAGCTTCTTCTACCTAGAGGGTACCCAGGTACAAGTCAGAGTCTGGGCATTCACGCAGATATCCATGCCACACTTTAAAGAGTAACTACTGGGAAGTTGGAGCTGGAAATAAAAAATATGAATAACAGCATTCTCAAAAGGTGAGTCTAAGAAAGAGATAGGTTTTTACACTAAAGTTTTTTTTCTTTCTCTATTTAAAAAATGCTCATTTTCTGTTTTTAGAAAACATACACATATTTAATTTTGATTTATAAAAGTAATTTGTGTTGATTATAAATATTTTGGAATATATAGAAATGTATCATAAAAATCACCTTTATCACACAACCAGAAATGAATACAGTAAGTATAATTCCTAAAAGTTTGTCCTTTGAGTGCACAGATACATTGGAATATTTTTATTACATAATATTTGATATACAAAGAAATATAGGTAACTTACAGGTTAACTGTGAAGTATAATAACAACACAAATACCCATGAACCCACCAACCAACTTCAGAACTAGAATATAACCAACAATGTTGAAGCAACTCTGTGGTCCTCCCATTTGTATCCTCCTGCCTTGGAAGGTATGTATATATATATTTTTCTTCCTCAAAATTGAGATCATAATACCTATAGCTTTGAAGCCCAGATTTTTCATTTATTATATTATAAACATTTTCCCAGGAAACCCATTTTGGTACTTTCTGTTAGAAATTACAAAAACCTTAGGGTGAATGAAATTTCCTTTTTGTTTTTAAATTACTTCAATTGTAAAACTGAACAAAAGGCTTAAATTTCTTATATACTGATAAGACATCAAATATTTATCTCTAGCTCCTTCTTCTTGATATCAGGAGCATATTAAACAGGCTAGAAGTATCGAAATTATTTAAACAACAAACACATTTTAATTGTGAGATCGTGGTAGGACCACACTGCCTGGGTTGAAATCCTGGCTCACCCACTTACTAGCTTTTTGATGTCTGTTCCTTAGCTTTTGCAGGTGTAAAATATGGACAGTAACAATATCTGTCTCACAGGTTGTTATGAGAATTAGATCAGTTAATATACCTAAGGTGCTTAGAATGCCTGGCACAGGAAGTAATTATTACCATTATTAGTGTTATTACTATGCCCTCATAATTCTATTTAAGAAAGGAAAATAGGGACCAGCAGTGTCAAAGACACGCACTCATACATAAACCTACTTCCACAATGGCATCACTGAGGTGTTTCTGTTGCCGAAAAAGGATGTTAGTAGCTCCAGCAACAAATCCCCGAACGGTGACATCAGAGAGAAGATGATGTTGCTGCAACGCCATATAAGGCAAACACAGATATCCCTATGAATTATAAGAATAACAGAAAATATCAGAAAAGTAATGGAAAAGCCACCTTTCTCTTCAAGCCTAGAGAGCTAACAGTAGGCAAAGAAATTCCCAATCCTCCCCTGCCCCCATGCCATCCCTAACGCAGCTGATCTCTGACTCACTACAATAACATTCCAGGGGAGCCTCAGGTCTCGACCGAGTTAAGTCCAGTTAATCACTAGTCTTCTCCACAAATGGTCACATCTTGGCAAGGTGGTCTAACATGAACGCTGTCCTACTTGATCACTTTGTTCTCTGGTCAACTTAAAAAAGCCTCCACAGTAACTAATGAACTGGACTTTTTCATTTAGGAAATGAAGTACTAAGCCCATTGAAAAGTACATTGTTTAGTAGAAAGCTGTTAGTTCTACCGGTATAATTTTAAAACGCATGCATCTGCACATAACCACCAAAGTACCATATGAGAACAGCAAAGCACTGCATTCCATTTGTTTTATTGTCCTTGTTAAAAATCATGCAAAAAATATTTCAAGATATTTGCTACTAAATGTTTAAAGCAAAAATGACACTGGCAGTACTTATATATTTAATTAATTTCCATTTGAATTGTATTTGAAAATACCACTGCCCTGAAAATTATAATTGAATTGCCAAACCACAGCAGGCAGCTAAGTATACAAAAAACAGCATGTTTCCTGAGAGTAAAAGTGTTAACACTGGAATGATGCACTGAAGGAAGAAGCAGAATTTCTGCTGAAAGATTCTAAATCAAGATAGATTGTCAACCAGTGGCACAATTTGTGTGCCAAGTCAGGAGTGCAGACTTGTTGAACCCCTGAACTTGTTTTTCAATCTCAAATCCTATGACAGCTTTATTCATTTATTTATTTTTTACTTCTCATCACTTTTTTAAAAAAACACTGAACTATAGTTATCTGGATGATGCCTTGTTTACATCATGACATGAATCTCTTTGAGGGCAGGAGATATCCCTTTTGCTGCTTCACGTTCTTTACTGCAGCTAGGATGTGCCTTGTACCTAACAGTGGTTGTTAAACATTTAATATGGGAGAGAAGACTTCCAAAAGTTAGAATATAGGTCTAGTAACTTGGTTTTATTCTTATTCTTGCCAGTGTCTTCCTCTGTTTGGTAAAATACTAACTAATAGAAGCAACAAAAACAAATCAATGTCTCTGCATTCGAGATACTCATTACTGCTTCTCAACCTACGCCCTCTTGTGACGAAAGGCTGACAGGACCCCTGGTTCCTCATTCCGAATCAGTCAGAACAGCTGGGTTCAGGGCTTGTGGTTCATGCTTTCACTTTGTGTGCTATGTATTTAAAAACAATAAACTCCTCCCTCGCCAACTACCTGTTTTTAAACATAAATATTACAATATTGAATGCTCTTTCAAACTTGATGTGGACTCCAGAATACCCACTCCCCCAACTAGGATTGAGAATCCTTCTTGATAAAGGCACTCTCAAGCTGCCAATTATTACAAAAGATTTATATTGCAAAATAGTAATAAGAGAACTTAATTGCTCACAGTATTACATTTCTTAATTGATTGTTAGAGAAGAAAAATCTTTTGTCAACAATGAAATTCTTGGCTAAATCTCTAACAGCATGAAAACTAAAAAGTCTTTTAAAAAAATCAATAGTTCAAAGCTTTTTAAAAATATGAAAAAATACATTCCTTAAAAAATTATACTTATACATACTCTTTGACCCAGCATTCTACTTCTTATAGTTGATCCCATGGATACACCTCCTCAGATGTGAGATTTGTAAAAAGTTATTTATTGCAGCATTGTTTATTATAGCAAAAGATTGGAATCCTAACTATTCACGAACAGGGACCTGAATAAACGATCATCTATACAATAGAACATTCTGCAGCAACAGAGTGATGAAGCTCATCTCCAAGGAGTATGTTGTAAAAAAGAATAAGGGGCATAAAAATGAGTATATTCTGCTACCATTTGTGTAAAAAGAAAGGGGAAAAATACCTATGCATTTGTTTATACATAAAATACTCCCAAAGGGAAAGAGAAGACACTGATAGGTTCGTTGTCACTGGAGAGGGCAACTGAGCAGCAAGGGATAGAATGAGAGAGATTTTTTTATTATAGATACTTTGGAACCTTTTGAATATTGAACCATGTGAAAGTATTACATATTTATATAAAATTATTTTAAATAGTTCAAAATAGCCTTAAAATTTTGCCTTCATTACTTTTTTGTGTGTGTGTGAGGAAGATCAGCCGTGAGCTAATAACATCCATGCCAATCCTCCTCTTTTTGCTGAGGATGACTGGCCATAGGCTAACATCTGTGCCCATCTTCCTCCACTTTATATGGGACGCTGCCACAGCATGGCCTGACAAGCGGTGCATGGGTGCGCACCGGGAATCCGAACCCGGGCTGCCAGCAGTGGAGCGCGCGCACTTAATCGCTACACCACGGGGATAGCCCCTTGCCTTCAGTACTTTTAATGATTATCAGTTTAGCCTAAAATTGGCTAAAGGTCAATTTAAAGGTCCTTAATCTGCAGTGACAGAAAGAGCATGGGTCCTATCACATAAAGCAGCCTCTATACTCAAGCCCACCCCGGCTTTCCACTTTTCTAGGGTACTTTAAATTCCATATTTGAAGCTGCAGTAGGTAATGGTAAAAAAAAAAAAAAACTGAAGAGATATTTGCACACCCATGTGCGTAGCAGCATTCCTCACAATAGACAAAGCGTGGAAGCAACCCAACTGTCCAGTGACAAATGAATGGATAAACAAAATGTGATATATGCATACAATGGAATACCATTCAGCCTTAAAAAGGAAGGAAATCCTGTGATATGCTACAAAACATGGATGAACCTTGAGGACATTATGTTAAGTGAAACAGGCCAGTCACAAAAAGATAAATACTGTATGATTTCACTTATATAAGGTACTTAAGGCAGTCAAATTCACAGAAACAATGGTGGTTGTCAGGGGCTAGGGTGAGGGGAGAATGGGGACTTGTTTACTGGGTAGAGAGTTTCAGTTTTGCTAGACGAAAAAGTTCTGGAGATCTGTAGCACAACAAATGTGAATATAACTTAACACTACTGAACTGTACAGTTAAAAATGATAAAGAGTAGGGGCCGGCCCGGTGGTGCAAGCGGTTAAGTGCGCGCGCTCCGCTGCGGCGGCCCGGGGTTCGCCAGTTTGGATCCCAGGCACACACTGATGCACTGCTTGGCAAGCCATGCTGTGGTGGCGTCCCATATAAAGTGGAGGAAGATTTGGGCACAGATGTTAGCCCAGGGCCAGTCTTCCTCAGCAAAAAAAGAGGAGGATTGACAGATGTTAGCATAGGGCTGATCTCCTCACACACACAAAAAATAATAAATAAATAAATAAAGAGGATAAATTTTATGTTATATGTTTTTTACAAGTAAAAAACAAATAAACAACCAGAGAAACACACTTCAGCTTGGTAAACCTTAGGTAGAACTACTGTGAGCTGATCTGCTAAAGAGCTGTAAAAGTAGTGTGCCTTCTTCTCTCTTGTAACTTGGAAAGGGCTACAATATGATTAGGACCAACTGCCATTTTCTCATCTCTCCAGGGATGTCAGTTCTCTCAAAAATTGATCTAGAGTTTAAAGGTAATCCCTATCAAAATTTCAACCTGTGTGAGTAAGAACTTAGGTTGATTCTAAAATTGATGTGGAAATGCAAATGACTAAGAAACTCCTGAAGAACAATAACAAGAGGGGAGGACTTTCCTCTGCCTGACATGACATACCTGGTAATTAACACACTGTGGGACTGCCCCAGGGATAGACAAACAGACCAATGGACAACAACAAAAAGAGTCCAGAAACACACTCTCTTCCTCAACCATACACAAAAATTAAATCCAGGTAGATTGGGCTGGCCCCGTGGCTTAGCAGTTAGGTGCGTGCACTCCGCTGCTGGCGGCCCGGGTTCGGATCCTGGACGTGCACCGACGCACTGCTTCTCTGGCCATGCTGAGGCCGTGTCTCACATACAGCGACTAGAAGGATGTGCAGCTATGACATATAACTATCTACTTGGGCTTTGGGGGGGAAAAAAATAAATAAATTAAAAAAAAAATTATAAATCCAGGTAGATAAAACCCAAAATGTGAAGGTCAAACTATAAAGCTTTAAAATGCAGGAGACTGTTTCTATGACCTTGAGGTAGGGGAAGATTTCTTAAATAAGGCCCCCAAAGTATTAACCATAAAGTAAAAAATTGATAAACAGAAAAGGTATCTAGAATATATGAAGTCCCACCAACCAGTGACAAGGGAGACAATCCAGAAGCTTTGAACAAATACTACACAAAGGGAAATCCAAATGTTAACAAGAATATGAAAAGATGCTCAGCCTCAGCAGTGATTACTGAAAAAAGGCAAATTAAGACCCATAAGATACCAATCGATTGGCTAAATATTTAGAAGTCTAACAATATTAAGTGTTGGTGAGAATATGGACCAATGGGAACTTCTATATACAGTGGGAATTGAAATTGTCACAACCACTTTAGAAAACAATTTGGAATTATTCTAGTAAAGCTGAAGAGACTCATCTCTATGTTCCAGTATTTCCGCTTCTAGGTAATGAATCCTAAAGAAACTCTTGCATGTATACAGCAAGATTCCTGAATAAGAACTTCACAGCAGTATTATTTGTAGCAGCCAGAAATTAGAGACAATGTAAATGTCCATCCATAGAAGTGATAAACTGCAGAATAGCCGAAAATTAAAAACTACACAGGAATAACAATATGCAACTTCATGCAAAAACATGGATGAAACTAAAAACAATGTCAAGAGAAAAAAAGGTATGGTTCCACTTAAATAAAATTCATAAACATGCATCCATGATTTTTTAGTTAGTCATTCATTATCTGTAGGTTCCCTAAATTTGAAAATGACAACTTGCAAGCAAGCAAACCAAATGTAAACTCAGAAGCAAAACTTAAAGGAGTTTAATACGTGTGGCAGATTCAGTGATCTGGTTGAGGCAATTACGTAAAAAAAAAAAAAAGTACTAGATACATATAATTAAAAAAACTAAGAAGTGGCTGCTGCTCTTTTAAAAAAGCAAAAAACTCAAAAGGAAATTTTTTTTTAGTGATTGGCAAATACTAAAAATCACTTTTTATTCAGTTACAGATTGAGGTAACTTTTCATCAGAGTTTCATTTATGGTAAGACTCAACTAATTTATTTTATTTATTTATTTATTTTGTGAGGAAGATCGGCTCTGAGCTAACATTCGCGCCAATCCTCCTCTTTTTGCTGAGGGAGACTGGTCCTGTGCTAACATCTGTGCCCATCTTCCTCCACCTTATGTGGGATGCCACCTCAGCATGGCCTGACAAGCGGTGCGTGAATGCGCGCCAGGGATCTGAACCCGGGCCGCCAGCAGAGGAGCACACGCACTTAACCGCTAAGCCACAGGGCCGGCCTCAAGACTCAACTAATTTAATATTTAACAATAAATATTATCTCATCACTGGAAAAGAGGAGGTGGAGAGCTGACTCACTAGATTAAAACAGGCAGGAATCCTAACTCCCAGGGCTCTAGTTCTTTCTCTCTGATCCTACTCTACCTACTTTGCTCCAGTGTGTGGCCAATTCCAGAAGTCTTTCAGCAGTAAGGCAGGAAGATTTAAAATCGGGGAAAAATGGAAGGAAAGCCCTCAGGACTGTCTTTTCACATCTGACAACAACTACCCCACCCTCCTCTTTATCTTTTTTCCATTTTCCTCATTCTCCTTGGACTTTTCTCTGGTTATAAAGTGGTAGAGTCCAGCAGAGCATACATATCACACAGGCACATTTTCTAATTTTCCTCCTTCTCCTTTGGTTTCCCATTCCCTTCCCCTCACCCCATAGGTATCCTACCTGAAAGTTGCCTCCAGTACCATCACCTCTCCCTCAGCACCCGTTTCTTCCCTATACTTCTTAAATCAGCTCTCAGGAAAGGTTCAAGCATATTTTAGAATCTGGTATCTACAGCTTTTATGTAGTAAGCCTTAGATCTCTAAGATGACAGGAAAGGCATCATCCTCAGGCAATTTCAAGTACCAGAGAGAAGACTGGGAAGCTGGAGAGCTGGAGAACCTCTTCCAGACATAATTGTTTTACTATGTAGAAATTTGTTTCCACGTATTTATATGCTGAGTCAGGGGACCAGTCAGCTTATTATTCTCTTTAAAGCTTGCTATCCTTCTTCAGTATTATTCTCCAGGCATCCAAGCTTCTCTCAGGCTATTTTTGAAACTACTTTTCAAGATGTTTTGCTAACCTAATTCCTTCTGTACAATTTAAGATTTCCAAGAGAAAAAAAACCTAAAGACAATTCACTTTTTTTGTGTGTGTGTGAGGAAGATCAGCCCTGAGCTAACATCTGCCAATCCTCTTTTTGCTGAGGAAGACTGGCCCTGGGCTAACATCTGTGCCCATCTTCCTCCACTTTATATGGGATGCTGCCACAGCATGGCCTGACAAGCGGTGTGTCGGTGCACGCCTGGGATCCCAACCCGGGCCGCCAGCAGCGGAGCGCACGCATTTAACCACTAGGCCACCAGGCCAGCCCCGACAATTCACTTTTAAGAATATTTCACATTCCAAAGTTACTGGCATGAAAGAATCAGCATTTGTATTTAAAATTGTGATTAAACAAATTAGATTTTAACCAGTACATAATAAAACATAAAACCAAAAAAACAAATGTTTTATTTACCATGATGATGGTGGTAAGCCTATCATATATTCAGTACTGGTATAATGCACACAAATAGAATATTCTGCCAAACACAGTTTATTGACAGCACACAAAAGACACGTTTATACTGCTCTGTTTAATTCAGCAACCTCACAGACAAAAACAAAATCCTTCCCCAGTTACTCTCCCTCTTGATATCTCTACAATGATAAAAATTAGAGAGTGGGTGGGTGAAGCAGCAAAGGAAGGCCTCCAAAAAGTAAAGGCAGTCATGGCATCCACATGCGAGTTCAGAGAACCCACGATTTGTGGCTACTGACTATACCCAGTAGTTTGAGAGCCCTGAGTTTTCTCTCCAGGTTCCTAAATCCCAGTTTTAAGAAACTGTGCATTAGTTCAATCATGAAACCAATTAAGATAATTTCAGAATCCCCCAACAGGTCACAAAATGAACAAAGACAGCATTCTCTGTTAACTATTCAGCAATACTGACACAGGGCAACTACTTATTTGTCAAGCAGGATAAGCCCAGAAAGAATTTATCATCGAGTCCAGTGGAGGAAGAAATACAAATTCAAGTCAATACTACCCGTCTTTCTTTCCATATAAAGTTTTATTTCACGCATAAAGGATGGTATTTAGAGAAAAACATAAGAATTTGCTCTAGTTACTGGAAAGATGTACCTGTCTTTCATGGTAGAGTACAAGATCATGGATGCAAGAATTTAGAACCTAGTAAGGTGCCTGGCACACAAGAAGGCAATAAATACTTGTTGACTAAGGAATTAAATGGAATTTCTTTTTT
This sequence comes from Diceros bicornis minor, assembly GCF_020826845.1. Classification (NCBI taxonomy): domain Eukaryota; kingdom Metazoa; phylum Chordata; class Mammalia; order Perissodactyla; family Rhinocerotidae; genus Diceros; species Diceros bicornis. The sequence continues at coordinate 56,603,332 of NC_080742.1, read as the reverse complement.
TCTGCTCCATTTTGAAAAATAATTCACGAGTGGCAATAAACTAAGTAGTTTTTCCTAAACAGGATGGAAAAACCAAAAAATCCAAATAATGTAGCTTCCAGAATCATAATGTATTACTGACATTAAGAAATAATATCCTGGGGCAGAGGGTAAAAGGGGTAAAGGGGCACATACGTATGGTGAGGGATAAAAACTAGGCTATTACTGGTGAACATGACGCAGTCTATACAGAAAACTGATATATAATAATATACACCTGAAATTTACACAATGTTATAAGCCAGTATGATCTCAATAAAATAATTAAAACAAAACAAAACAGAAATGATGTCCTGGGACATAAGATCCTGAATCAAAGATCCAATTTGATTTACTAAGTTGTGTTTAAGCTTTTAGAAAAATTACAAATACATTTTAAATGGTTTTTCATAAAAGGATTAAAAAATAGTTTCTAGGACAAGTTAACCAAAACATTATATTATATCTACGAGGTATACTAATATGTAACTTAGCCATCTAAGCATTTTTTTCTTATAAAACTATAGCTTTTGGAATTGCAGTATTTTAATATATATTCATTAAGTGTAATCAAGACTGTTGGAACTTTATCAACTCATCTTTTTTTCAAAGATAAACCTGAATAATTAAAAAGACCCACTTCAGTGATGGCCCACCTCATATCTACTAAGTTTCCAAAGTCTTGCCAATCAAAACTCCCTGAATTAATTCCCTACAGCCTTACACTATGGTTGCAGATGCCACAGCACTATTTGGTATGTATTTTACAGTTTTCAAGGAAAATTTTCAGACCTGAAAATGTGTTCAACACTAAAAGTTAAATTCTAAAAGGATTTTGTCAGATTCCTTAAGGCCCTCAATAAAGGACATTAAACTTTACCTTTGTGAAGATGGCCAGGGGCATGCCATACTGATCCTCTTCCAAACCGGAAATTAGCCCTGGTATCAGGACAACCTGGCCTGTGTTAGCTTGAGGTTGTACGGTAATCGGAGGACTGTCTGAGGGCACAGACTCCTTTGGAAATGAGTTGGTCTGTTCTGACCCCACCTGTTCCCTTTCTTTCAAGGTGGGGTCCTCTAAGACACTAGGATCCAAGGTCTCCCAGTCACTTTCTGAAGACTCTGGAGAGGGGTGACAAGGAGGTTTCAAATATTGATTGATATCATTTTGTTCCTGTCCTTTGCTGCTGTCATCTTCTACTTGGAATAAAAGCTCTTCAGTCTTGATGGCCGCATCTCCTCCACGGTTTCCTGTCATGATTTTCTTGACATTTCTCGAGCAGGTATTTGAAATGTCAGAGGCAGACATAGAAACAAAATCACTTGCAAGGGGATTACTTTCTTGAAGCCCAGCCTCTTCAGACATACTCTTTCGGGGTCTGTATTGAGAACAGTCACTGAGACCATGTTCAATCATGCCTAAAACATACAATATTGGAGAACAGCTTGGCTTGTAATAAGGTAGAAGACAATAAAAGTTGTATATTCTGTTATAAATAGTGCAACTGTCCTATAAAAATAAAGCTATGCTTGCACATGTTTTAATTAAAAAAATGAAAGAAAATCTCAGACAAAACCTATTGCCAAAAAAAGTCATATTAAAATAGAAATGTTAACCCTAATGAGTTTATCCTTGAAAACTCTTATCACTGAAAGTTCCAGGACAAGTTAAACAAAAGAAAGAGTAGATCCTGCTACCCTCTTACCTGGAAAAAGGGATAACACAGTCATCAGGGCACCCACCAATTTATTCACCGGAGAAATATAAAAGAGAACCTGAAATGGATTCAGTGAAAATTAAATTAGAAAATCCATGAGTCCACAATGATACTAAAAAAAAAGGGGGGGATGGGGGAGAGGGGAAACTCTTCTTTACAGAAGAATAACAACTAATAAATATAGAATTAATGATAGAATTAGAAAATCACCAAGCATACATCATGATTCAGGTAAAAATTACCAATGGATGCTAAAAGCTATTGTGAAAGGTTGTTGGGTAACAGGATATTCACACAGCTTAAAATTTATCATCCCACAGATTACCTATTAATTGCAAAGGGAAAAACAAGTACCTTAATATGAAGAAATCTGGCAACCACCACCTTAATTAAATGATCAAACTTCCTATGACCAGTAATAGTACAAACAGTTATGGGTCTCCTGATGTGATGTCCTGAGAAGGACACACCACCACCTGCATAGTATTCTTGCCAAAAAGAGTTCAATCTGAAACTAGCCACAAGAAACCAATCAGATAAATCTAAATCTTAAAGCACAATTAGTCTGGATTCTTAAAAAAACAAACAAACAAAAAGCCAATGTCATGAAAAACAAAAAGAAACAAATAAACAAAAAAGCAACGTGGTAGAACTGTTTGAGATTAAAGAGAGCTAACAATTTAATACATGATCGTTGGTCCCAGGATGAAAAAATAACCAGCTTATAGGACATTATTGAAAATGGACTATATATAAGATATCCTTTATTATACTAATGTTAAACTTCTTGTTTGTGAAATGACATTTTGGTTATGTAGGAATATACCCTTATTCTTAAGAAATATATCCTAAAGTATTTAGGGGTGAAGTACCATGAGTTCCACAATTACCTTAAAATTATTATGATTGGGGGAAAAAATGAACATATATAAAGCAATCTAATGCAGAAATGGCAAAATGTTAACAACTGGTAAATACAGATGAAGGGTGGGAAAGCATTCATTATATTACACTATCAACTTTTTGTAGGTTTGACATTTTTCAGAGTAAAAATTGAAAAAAAGTTAATTCAAAACAGGATTCAGTGAGATATCGCACTAAAACTAACACTGGCAATAATTAAATTAGTTGAAAAAAAACCCAAAGATTTGCTTAGGTAAGTTTTTTTTCTTTTTAAACAATTATTTGACAGATCACAATCATCTGGGCTCTCCTTTCACACTGGTCTTATTTAAGGAGTGCTTTACAAGTACAGAGAAACCAAGTGTTGCATTAAAACATGTCCTTATTTTACCAAATCAATATAAAAAGAGTGTACCAGTGATTTGCCACATTAAATAAAGTTTACTTGATCATAAATGCCACTGCACGTAGCTAGGCTAAGTATTATTTTGCAAAACTTTTGTTTCAGATATGTATATCCACGTGTGCTGCAAGCTGCAATGTAAAATATTTTTTATTATGAGTTGGCGATAAAAACGTTTGAAACCTATAACTCAACAACAAAAAAATAACCTGATGAAAAAATGAGCAAAGGACTTTAACAGACATTTCCCCAAGGAAGATATACAAACGGCCAACAAGTACATGAAAAGGTGCTCATCACTAATCATTAGGGAAATACAAATCAAAACCATGAGACCACCTCACACATATTAGGACAGCTACTATGAAAAAACCAGAAAATAACAAATGTTGGTAAGGATATGGAGAAACTGGAACCCTTGTGCACTGTGGATAAGAATGTAAAATGGTGCAGCTGCTATGGAAAACAATATGGTCGTTCCTCAAAAAATTAAAAATAGAACTACCATATGACCCAGCAATACCACTTCTGGGTACATACCCACAAGAATTGAAAGCAGGGTCTTGAAGAGATTATGTACACCCACGTTCATAGTACTATTATTCATGAGAGCCAAAAGGCGGAAGCAACCTAGGTGTCCACTGACAGATGAAGGGATAAACAAAATGTGGTATGTACAGACAATGAAATATTATTCAGCCTTGAAGAAGGAAATTCTTACACACGTTGTACATGGATGAACCTTGAGGACATGAAATAAGCCAGTCACAAAAAGACAAAGACAGCATGATTCCACTCATATGAGGAACCTAGAATAGCCAAATTCATAGAGGCAGAAAGCAGAAGGGTGGTTGCCAGGGGCTGGGAAAGGGGAGAATGCCGAGTTATTGTTTAATGCATTCAGAGTTTCAGTTTTGTACAATGAAAAGAGTTTTGTGGATGGATGTGATGATAACACCACAATGTAAATGTATGTTAACACTATTAAACTGTACACTTGAAAATGATCAAGATGGTAAATTATATGTTATATGTATTTTACAATTAAAAATTTTAAAAAAGGTTGAAACATCACACTAGTATATATTAGATTCACTCACTTTTTAAAAATTTACTTTTTTTCTGTTTGAAGAAGCAATACATATTCATCGCAGAAAACTAGAATACAAAAAAGTATCTCCTACTTAAAAATATAACCTACATTCTCACCAAACTGTTGATGTCTTTCCTTCCAGTCTCTTTTCAATGAATATATATATATTTCTAAAATTAGGATCATAGCCTTGATATGTAGTTGGACAAACTTCATTTGACATGCCATGAAACATCTTTACAACAATAAAAAATCTCAGATCTTTTTTGTTGTTTGGAATTTATACAAGATAAACTATTTCTTAGTTACTCACTGATAATTCATTATTAAAAATCATTCGGCAATAGAATCTCTTAGATAGAGCTTTGTGTCCAACTCCAATTAATTCTGGAAAATAAATCTCTTACAGAAGAATTAATGCGTCAAAGAAATAAACATTTTTAAGGTAGTGAACCATACTGGACATTATAAATGGTTGACTCTCCAACATCCATATCACCCCTACTCCACTGGGCACAGTAACATAGTATATAAAACTGGGCCCAGATCCAGGGATGGCTCCTGATTAGTCTAAACCAGAGATCAGCAAACTTTCTCTATAAAGGGTCAGATAGTAAGTATTTTTCCTTTGCGGGCCATATGGTCTCTATCTCAACTACTCGACACCACCACTGTAGTGTGAAAGCAGCTACAAACAATAAGTAGATAAATGGGTGTAACTGTGTTTCAATAAAATTTTATTTACAAAAACAGGTAGTGGGCCAGATTTGCCCCTGGGGCCTAGTTTGTAGAGCCTTGGTCTAAAATCTCTGATCTAAATCTTTGGTCTAAAATCATAGCAATCCTATCCCTTTGTACTAGAGAGCACGGCCTGGAACCCAAGTTTAAGCCAATCAGTACAGGCATTTCTTTGGCAACAATTATTGGTTCAGGGTAGGCAAAGAATATAACCTAATTACAGTTGGCAGTTATCCTACACTACAAGAGAAACCAGGCTCAGAATAAAGCTAGCACTGTGGACTGCAGAGCAAAGAGATCCAAAAAACGTAGGTATTTAATCATACGGTTGAACCATTCTGTCAACCGATTCTCAAATCTGAAGTGAGTCAATACATTTCCTTATTATTTAAGTCAGTTTAAATTGGATTTTCTGTTACCTGTAGTCAAAATCATTCTGATAATTGACTATCGTCAAACTGCCCCCAGAAAAGACAGCACAAATTTATACTTCCATGGTAGTGAACAAGAATATGTGCTTCAGCGTACCACAATTTAATAGGCAAAAAGTCTTAACTTATACTTTACCATTAGTTTTAATTTTATAAAGTATTTAAGAAATGTCAAAAAATGTTAAATATTCAATCCCTTCAAATTTCACCTTTTTTTCAAGAAGAATTAATTTAAACAGGATTAAGACCTGAAAAAAGAACAAAAAAGTTGTATTAAAATAAGAAACTCAAGCCTATTATTCATTTGCCTTTTCCCTTCTTCAAACATAACCATATACCATTTAATCATAATATTAAATAATTACAGTGCTTTAAAAAATACATCGAGGGGGCCCCAGCCCAGTGGCGCAGCAGTTAAGTGCATGCTCTGCTTCTGCAGACTGGGGTTCATGGGTTCAGATCCTGGGCAGGCACCAACACACTGCTCATCAAGCCATGCTGTGGTGGCATCCCATATACAGTAGAGGAAGATGGGCATGGATGTTAGCCCAGGGCCAATTTTCCTCAGCAAAAAAAAGGAGGATTGGCAACGGATGTTAGCTCAGGGCTGATCTTTCTCACACACACACAAAAATACATTGAAAATTATGAACTTATACTGAGAAATTAACTATTATCCATGTCCTCTAAAAAATGTGACAACCACTTAAATCTCTAACAAATTGTGCTTTTTGGAAGGAGTTGTGCCATTTTTGCTTGAAATATCTGAAAGCTCCTTAAAGGGCAGGGACTATTCATTTATTTCTGGATGTCCAGGGCATTCACACAGCACATACTCAATGAATGTTTGTTAAATGAATGGTCAATGTGTATGTCCTAGTCAACACAAGCTTTAATAATAAAGATTAGAAGATGTAAGTATAGATATTTTATTGGAAAATGTTTCACTCTCAGGGCAACATATTCTGTAAAATTAAAACATGTTTCTTTCCACTCTAAATTCATGATATCTGAAATTACAAAGATAACAGAAAAAATATCCTGTCTTGCACAGAAATAAACAGACAGTATTTCTATACTTTTAGAAATTTCTATTACACAAGCACTACCAACACTTTCAACTTCATATCATTATGAGAGCTGTCTTAGAAGAACTAACACATGGTTATGCCACAGTCTGAATTAGACCATGCAGCACAAGGAATCTGCCCAGTTAAATGAACATAATTTTAGTACATCATAAATTAAATAAGGCATCATACCTTGTGTCGAAAATGAAGCACAAGATCTCGAGGAGACAGACCTACAATGTTAACAAAAAAGCTAATCTGTGACTACAACCTACTGTTTTTATCAAAGCATGTTTTTCCCCCCTCTAAGGAAAGGCAGGTAAAAAAAGAAAATAAGAATATACAAATATTAAAATATTCAATATCTGATTATATACACATACAGTCAGAATTTATCAAATTACCGTTAATAGCAAAACACAGCAGTTCCAATAGAACTTTCTGCAACGATGGAAATGTTCTAAATCTGCATTGTCCAATACACTAGCCACATGTGGCCACTGAACACTAAAAGTGTGGCAAGGGTGACCGACGAACTGACTTCTTAATTTTATTTATTTATTTTATTATTTATTTTTTTGGGGGGGGGCGGTGAGGAAGACTGGCCCTGAGCCAACATCCGTGCCCATCCTCCTCTATTTTGTATGTGGGATGCCACCACAGCATGGCCTGATGAGCGGTGCGTAAGTCTGCGCCCAGGATCCGAACCTGCGAACCCTGGGCCGCCAAAGTGGAGCATGCGAACTTAACCACTACGCCACCTGGCTAGCGCCTAATTATATTTTTTATTAATCTTAATCTAAGTGTAAATAGTCACATGTGGCTAGTGGCTATAGTTGTGGACAGTGCAGCTCTAATACCTCGTCCCCGTTCTATAAACATCTTACTAACTATACAAATTTACAAATTATGTTAGGCTTATATTATAATGGCACTCAATCATTTAAACATGGCTTTTGGTCACTACACTCCATAGGCTATTATTTCTCAATCACAGTGTTCTCTGATAATCTGCCATAGGATAAGGGAAAAGAATTTAGGGAAAAATACATTCTCAGAATAGCAGTTTTGTAACCAGTTTACATTACACACAGGATTGCAAAAGTGAACTACCACAGTTTGGCTACTTCACGCTAAGATAGGAATTGAGTGAGTATAAACCATTATGTAATTAAAACTTTTTTTAAATCATGAAAAGGACATTTACTGACTGCCTATTGAGTACCGTGGACACCGATGGATATTCTGGGCTGTCAAAATAGTACAAATTAAACAAAACCCTCAACTTGAAAAATCTTAGAATAGAAAAGAGCTAAGCAGATCTCTCTCTCTTGCTCTCCCTCTCTGTTATGACAGGGAATTGACCTCGTCAGCATTAATGTAAAGAAAAGAAAAAACTTCCGTTAGTATTCTGAAAAGCAGAAATTAGCCTTATACAATAATAGTTGTAAACATTGGTACAAGCATGTTATAACCCTTCTCAATATAAATACTGGCTGAGGAGAATTTAAGGAAGTAGCAGCATCAAACGTTGAAGAATTTAGATCCTATACAGAAAGGTAATTCTGATCACGAAATTTTATATGCAAGTCAGTGTGCCAAACAAATGCCCGCATTTCTTCTGACTTGTAAAAAAGCTACTTACCAAGATATACTTGGGATCCTTCTAATGAAGTTCCTCCCAAGGAACTATTCATATGTTCATAAAGTTCCTATAAAATATAGATTCAGTTTAGAACATTCTACTATCATTTTAGACACTGAAGTAGAAATATGATGATCCGGAAAAAATTGGTTCTTTAATTAAGGCAGTTTGTTTTCCCAGGCCCTAAATTTGGAAATAACGTCTCTCTGAAACGTTGCCAGTTTCTGGCGCTCCTTCCTTGTCTTCCTCTACATTTTAGAGCTTGATTCATTCACGTGGTGGTATGGATTCCTAGGATAAGTTCCCTCTACATCCTTGCTAAATACCTAACTGTCCTACTCTCACTACAATTCAGGAGAGATCCATGTTCTACACATTCTTGGCAGCCTTGAGAAAAATATATTATCCATCTTCAGTAAAATAGTCACATAGTTTTCCGTTTTTTTACTATGGAAGTTAGAAACCAAAAGCCTGATATATAAACATACTGTGCAGTGTATCAATAAGATAAGCAAATTTAGAGAAGCAATGCCATAGCAAAAGGGCTATTATCCATTAATAGAAACATTTATGTTAGTTATAGTCATTTGTAGTCATTATTTCCTAATAAAAGACAGTTTGGTTAAATTTAATAAGTATGAACTATACATTTTGGATGGATCCCTGGCCCTTTAATGTTACTTTCACATAAGAATGTCTTTCTTAAGCTAGTAAATGATTATCTTTCATAATATTAGTGACAAAATTTACTTGATTCATGAATCTGTCTTCAGCCAAACACATCTAGAAAAGGGTATAAAGTTACCTTTAGAATGGAAATTTGGGAAAAATCCTTCTCTTCAAAATATGCATGTGTAATAAGCTCAAGTTTTGCCTGAAGTAAGCCATAGAGAGGCTTAAAGGAACAAAGAGAAATTACCATTAGTTTGATAATAGTAACAAACACTCTACAACTCCCCCCTCCCCCAAAGCCCCAGTAGATAGTTGTATGTCATAGTTGCACATCCCTCTAGTTGCTGTATGTGGGACACGGCCCCAGCATGGCCTGAGAAGCGGTGCGTCGGTGTGTGCCTGGTATCTGAACCCGGGCCGCCAGTAGCGGAGCGCGAGCACTTAACTGCTGAGCCACGAGGCCGGCCCCCCACTCTACAACTTTTTAACTTGAGGAGAACAGGGAGAAAAAAGTTGGTAAATGTTAACTTTAGTATCCTATTATTCACAGCTGAAAGCTGTTAGCCTTATACAATAATAGTTGTAAACACTGGTATAGGTTAAGTGACCTGTTCTAGCTCTGGCTGCAGTTGAAAAGTGCCTGACACACTCAAGAGTACAGTGGTTGAGATTGTGGGTGCAGACCTCCTGGGTCTGCTCCATCACTTGGCCACATAACTCTGGATGCTTAACCTCTCTACACCTGCTTGCTGATGTGAACGTGGGTATATGAAAAGACAGTACATTTTATGGGGCCCACTGAGTACCTTGGACACCAGTGGAGATTCAGAGCTGTCGAAATACTATAAATTAAACAAAACCTCCAACTTGAAAAATCTTAGAATAGAAAGGCACTTATGGGGTTGTTTTCAGAATTAAATAACACAGGTAAAAGCACTTAGCAGAGTAACTGGCACACAGAAAGCACTTAAATGTTAGCTATTATTATCATACAATTTAAAACGTATTCTAATTCTGCACACTGTTCAGCTGGCTTGTGGCAACATTTAATCATCTTTATAGCAGCCAGTTCTTATATCTAGTTGAACATTCATGATTAAGTTCATTTCCCCTTTTTGTCCTCTGTGGAGGCTTAGAACAACTAGTCTGTGTCCTCTATCATAATATTCTTTTGTATACTTGAACAAAGTTATTCCTTAATTCTTATTTTTCCTATTTAAGACCCTCTTCTACCATTTCCATCCTTTTATTTTTAATGTTCTTTTCTAGATGTTTTCTGATTTCTATGTCCTTTGTAGGATGCAGAGACCAATGCTGTATATATACTAAACTAGTCAAAACAAGTAATACTGGAATAGTTTTCTCCTCCCATATCCCTAGTTAATATATCGTTATTACCATCTAAGTATAAAATCATTATATTTTTATATATAGAGTACAATGCACTATGAATCCCTAAACCTTTCTGTGTGAGCTAGCTCTCCCCATCCTCTATGTCTGTTTAGAGACAGATAAGACTGGATTTTCACCCCAATTTTATCATTTAGTAATTACATGTCTATGAGAGACATTTTTTTCTCTGAGATATGTCTTTATTTGTAAATGAGAACAGTAAATACTTAGATCTCACTGTTGTTATGAGGATTAAAATGACAATTATATCTAAAAAGTGTCTGGTATAGAATTAATACCTGACATATAGGCACTTCATAAATGGCATTTATTATTATTATAACTGTTCTTTGAAGAATCATTACTCAGGAAGCTTTCCAACATGTTGTGTTTGCTTTAATACCTGGTACTCCTATGCTTTGGTCATCTGGCCCAGTATAAAAAATGTAATTCACTGATGTGTATTTTTCAGGCTACCCTTCTGGAAACTGTGTACAGGAGTCAGATTAGCAATCTACCAGTTTTCTGATATTGGGGTCTTTTATAACCAATCCTTTCCTAGGAGAATATTCTTGCCCTATATTTAAAATTACTATCTTGGAAAAAATATCTTGACTTTCAGAATCTTATTATTAAATGTCACAGTACTAAATTATTATTATTCAGGGTTTTTTTTTTTTAAGCTTAGTAATAAAAGCCAAAACAAATCCTATTTTGCAAAACTCGTATTAAGCAAACTACATTTAAATTGTCTGTGGATATAAGAAATTGGACAATTGCAGAAGAAATAAATAAACAAAATATATACATTTGGTGAAGAAATAAATAAACAAAATATATACATTTGGTGACCAGGCTAACAAAATATTCTCAATTTTGTTTTAGGTTCACTGCAGAAAAGTTTGCATTCAGTAATCACACAGATCTCAGATAATTAATATGACAGAGATCTGGATTTTTCCCCACAAAGGGGATTTGGGGGACTACATTTTACACAGAATTAGGCATTTGGTGTTACTGGTAAAGGTGTTATTATTCCATTAATAAAAATGGAACATCACAAACGATTTAATGAAGAGAGCTATGAAAAATATGAAATGTTATATATTTTATTTTTAAAAATAAAAAGTTAAAATGATTGTACACTTGCATCTGATCAACTTGTACTTAGAAGAAACAATTTTAAAGTATTGTTATAGTACAATTCATTATGTCATTTCCTTTCCTCAAACATTTTAAGTTTTTAAAGAGCAAGTTAAGGCTACAATTTTTGATTGCAAAAGAGTCATGTACTTCTATATTATCAATAAAATCTGAGTAATTATGATATTTTGAATTTTAGTAAAGTATTATTTATTCAAAGTCTTGAGAACAAAACAAAAATGGATAAACGAAATTTATCAGCTACCTCATTTTGGCCAAGTGTCAACCTCCTTCCCAAAAACCTATCTATTAGATCTCCCTCCTCTCATCTAGTTTTGGAGAGAGGTGCAAATGAGAGTAAAACTGCTGAAAGGCAAAGAGAAAGAGGAGATGCCGGAGCATAAATAATGAGCCCCCGACTAATTTTAACATATTACTGTTTTCATAAATCTCCCCTTATTCTAATAATGCCTTAACCTCAAATAAAAATCTGTCATGAATGTTTAACAAACACATTAACAAGTTATTTGGTCTCTTACCAGCTTGCTTAGAACACAGACACTTTTCTGAACGGTCTCTCTGGTGACATCTGCTTGCCGTACTTTTAATGCCTATTATAAACAAATAGTCATTATTAGAACTATTTCACAGAAATATTTAAAAACCATTATTTTTTAATATAAAACTAGCAATTAGATAGAAAAGATTTCTTGCATTTAGTTAATTTAATTCAAAAAGTATTTATTGAGAATCTCAGAAAATATTTATTGAATGAATAAGTGTCAGCCAGGGCACTATGCACCACAACCTGGCAGGCAATGGGAATATAACAGTGAGACAATCTCAACTCTCAAGGAACTTATAGTCGGCGGGGGAATACTTTATGTGTAAGCTGCCACACCCATAACAAATCAACGGTCCCTGGTTCTGGTTTTAAGATGGGCAGCCCTTTCAGAGACCACTGTTTCTGGTGAGAAGGGGATAGTTTAAGAGATGACAAAAACAGCTTGTTTCTCCACATGGAAGAATTGTCAGCAGCTCTGTTAAGCTGACTGTTCTATGGTACCGGGAGTCTAACCTGGCAGACTTGTATTGTAGCCCAGCTCCGAGCCATAACTCATGTCTTGGTGATGCTGAGGATGACCACGTGAGATTTCTACCGTTCTCGGCTAGTAGAAAACAAGCCTTGATTTGATCAACCTCAGGTGAGGCTGTGAGGGAAGTAAGAACAACCCTACTCCCTCTAGTGTACTGCCTGACATCTCCTTGGCTCTGTCTTAAGGAGTGAGGGGTCTCAGTGTCTTCAACTGACTGATGATTAGTCATCAAATTAAGTCAAGAGTAGAACCTTTCCTCAATCTGTTTTCTACCTTTCCACCTTAACTGAATTCATCCATCAGGTGCCACCTTCATTCAGAGGGAATCCTCTGAATCCTCTGAATGAATTCTCCTAGGCTCTAGATCTCTCTGATATCTGGAATATCTGCTTATCAGATGAGGCTAGAAAAACCTGGAGAAATGGGCAACCCCAATATACTCTGGAGTGGGTCAGACCCAGGGGGTAAGGGAGACAGGCAGTATGAAACGCCATTGAAAGAGCCATTTAAAGCTGTGCATGCTCTGCCATTGCAGAGCATGAGAACTGTTTTAATGACAACAGTTTTGGAGAAATAATTTTACTAGTGCTTACATAAGCTATAGGAGATAAAAGGTAGTAAAAGGAACAGATTTCCAAGAAAGGGCAACAGCTCAATTCATCTCATATAAAAGTATGTCAAGGTAACAGTATACAAAGAAATCAAATGCACAAAGCTACCAGACTAACTCTTATTCTCAGGTTTCTTTATCTTTATCTTTAAATTCAGTTATTCATTCCACAAACATTTACTGGGTGTGTCCTATGTTCCAGGCCCTGGGCATGGAGGGTTATTTCACGGTAGTTAACCACTTTGGGTATGCTGGAATTTACACTTGCAGTTTCCTTTCAAATAGTTCAGGGAAAAACACACACACACAACATTAAGAATTGTTGAATCTAGACAGTGGGTATATAGGTGTTCATTGTATGCTTCTTTTAATTTATCTGCATGTTTGAAATGTTCATTACAAAAAGTTAAAAAAATTTTTTTAAAGATTACTAAGTTAATTATTCACCTGAGAAAGTTTTTAAAACTTATAATTGCCTAGGCTCTACTCCCAGAGATTCTAATTCAGTCAGTAGAAGGAAAGGCCAGGCATATATATTTAAAAAAAAAAGTCTCCATGTAATTCCGGTTAAAAACCATTGTTTTAGGGGTCAGCCCAGTGGTGTAGTGGTTAAGTTCCCGCTTTCGGCTACAGCGGCCCGGGGTTTGCAGACCATCCTGGGCATGGACCTACACACCGCCTACCAAGCCATGCTGTAGCAGGTATCCCACATATAAAATAGAGGAATATGGGCACAGATGTTAGCTCAGGGCCAATCTTTCTCAGCAAAAAGAGGAGGATTGGCAGCAGATGTTAGCTCAGGGTTAATCTTGCTCACCAAAAAAAAAAAAAAAACAAAAAAAAGCCCCATTGTTTTAGAGCAGTGGTTCACAATCTTGGCTACATGTTAGAATCAGTTGGGGAGCTTTTAAAACTCCTGATGCCCAGAACATTAAATCAGAGTCTCTGGGGTTGACACGCAGTCATCCCTAGTATTTAAAGCTCCCCAGGTAATTCCAGTATGCAGCCAAGGTTGAGAGGCACTCACTACTTCAGAGTATTAGTGATCTCATGAGAAGAAAGACATTTTTATTCACAAAGAGTATCCCCACCAGAAAAAAACAGTGCTACTCAGAAGCAAACCATGAAAGGGAGAGCTACCTATCTTGGTTTATTTGAATTTATTAATTAGAGCTATTATAGTCAGTCAGGCATTAAACTGACAGGTAGTTTAAGAATTATCAAAATCTTAGTTATAAATAATAAAGATAACTTACGAGTAGTTTGAAGCTACCGTTAAGTACTTTCCAATACTTCTAAAATGCTGCTTAAAAAAAAAAATACAGGGGCTGGCCTGGTGGTGCAAGCGGTTAAGTGTGTGTGCTCCGCTGCAGTGGCCCGGGGTTCGCTGGTTCGGATCCCGGCTGTGCACCGACACACGGCTTGTTAAGCCATGCTGTGGCGGCGTCCCATATAAAGTAGAGGAAGATGGGCATGGATGTTAGCCCAGGGCCAGTCTTCCTCAGCAAAAAAGAGGAGGATTGGCATTGGATGGTAGCTCAGGGCTGGTGCTCCTCACACACACACACAATACAACAGGGGCCAGCCCGGTGGCATAGTGGTTAAGTTCACACGCTCCGCTTTGGCAGCCCAGGGTTCACAGGTTCGGATCGCAGGTGTGGAGCTACGCACCACTTATCAAGTCATGCTGTGGCAGTGTCTCATATACAAAACAGAGGAAGATGGGCACAGATGTTAGCTCATGGCCAATCCTCCTCACCAAAAAACAAAAAAACACAACAATACATTACCACCCCATTTTTCTAAGTTACATACCAAATAGTGGAAACAGAAAATTCAAGGACACCATGAAATTTAAATACAGTATTCTGAAGACATATGGATAATTGAGGTATCATTATCTAAGAATAATGTACAAAATATGATGATACAAATATAAATATAGTCACCAATGTCAACTTACAAAAACATTCATGTGAATAAACTGGTACTATTGGGAAAACAGCTACAAACTGTTCATAAAAATTTTAAACAATATCACAAGGACCATATGAAAAATAAAGACTACATATTTCCCCAAGTTTTACACTTTGTTAGAATTTGAATTGGTAAGAAAAGAATTTTGGAGTGTTTCTTTTTTTGTTCATAATAACTAGCATACCTTGGCTTCAATTTGTCGATAGCAAGAGATACCATATACTGTGGCTCCATTTCCATTTCTGGGTGGCAAGTGAAAAAACACAGTATCTAAGAGATACACAGAAAAATGTAAGTACCAAAGTGAATCACCCTTATTAATAAATAATGAAATTTGAAGTTATTATAATGCAGTCATTAAAACAAAAACGATGATGTAACAAGGAACCCATATCATACTTATTTCTAGTATCACAACCACTGGTTTCTCAGAATTCCTCTCACTGCCTTACAGTGTACACTCATCACAAAAAGCCCAGGGGCTGACTTAGAACAGGTCCAATTGAGACTATAATCACTTATCTCAGAAAATACTGCATCTATACAGGATTATTCCAGATTAAAAGAAAGCAGAGTATCATAAAAACCAAAGGCGACACATGAACCTTGAATAGATCCAAGAAATTCTTCAGACAATTGGGGAAATTTGAACATAGATTGGATATTAGATGGTATTATGGGATTACTGTTAAATCCCTTAGCTGTGATAACAGTACTGGAAGTTATCCTGGAGAATGATCTTATTCTTAGGAGATGCATGCTGAAGTATTTAGAAATAAAGTGTTAAGATGTTTGCAACTGAATTTCAAATAGTACAGGTAAAATTGTACACATACACAAATATAAAGAAAATCTGTGGAATATTGCTATACTATTCTTTGAACATTTCTTTATGTCTAAAAGTTTTC
This sequence comes from Diceros bicornis minor, assembly GCF_020826845.1. Taxonomy (NCBI): domain Eukaryota; kingdom Metazoa; phylum Chordata; class Mammalia; order Perissodactyla; family Rhinocerotidae; genus Diceros; species Diceros bicornis. The sequence goes on along the minus strand of NC_080742.1, from coordinate 56,587,514 downwards.
ATAATAAAAGAGTTATAAAAAAAGATTTGTGAGGTTAAAAATACTGTATTTAAATTTTATGTTAAACTGTACAGTAACATTTACTTCATTTCATATGAAGATTATTAAACATCAATAAAACAGGTAAGCAAACCAAATTTAATCTAGTGTTTTGGTAGAGCCTCTATAATACCATGACAAAATATAGTCCTTCATTAGGCCAGTCAAGGACTCATTTACAGGGTGGCAGGAGACTCAGTACTAACTCCACAGCATTGCTCTCTTTGAGGGTGTTAACATGCTCTGCATGCATGTAAGCAAACTTTTAAGCATAGCACTGTGATGGCAATGGCTCCAAGGGTGGAGAAGCAATCCCAGCTGCTTCCAGGTGGGCACTAGAGTACTAACCTAGTAAGTTTACAGCTAGAGTGCAATCAATGTGCAGCTGGTGCAAGTAAGCCCTTTAGTTTGCCTCTAAGAGGAGTCTGAAGTATAAATGCAGGAAGTGCTATCAATAGCTAATGTCCTAATCCAGCTAATCACTCACTTTGGCCAGGGCTCCTGGCAAGAGAGTGGACAAGGTTCACTAGCCATTACCAATATAAGCCTGGCCCCCTCTGGAGGTCCTCTAATTCATGACTAGTCATCTCCCAACAAAGATTTAACTATTTTATGAATAGTCACAATAGGCCAAAGGCTTTTCATTTACCAAAGTACTTAGAATCTAAGATATCTTGGCAAATTGAAAAAAAACAACATGGCATCTACTAATTGTTCCACTATCTGTTTACATACCTTCCTGGTAGTTGTGTGCGCCATCTGGTAAGGCAAGGAAGGGTAAATACTTCCATTCTTCAGGTAAAGTGTGACTGTCATGTCCATCTCCTGGAATCAGGGGCGGGTAAGAGAATTCAACCTAAAATGGTAAGGAATGTTAGCGAAAAGCTTGTTGATCAAAGGGCGCATTTTAACCTGACAGGCAAAAATGCTTTATACTCTGAATGACAGAAGTAAGGTTAAGCCAAACTTGTGGATGCCATTTGACATTATCAGCAAAACCTATACTGTAGAAGAGAAAAAGAAAAAAGGAGTAAAAGGAGGAAAGATTTGTAACTCTTTTCCCCTTTCTGATTTAAAGGTTGTAATTTAAATTTTAATGTGTATAAGAAGGCAGTGGGTAGTGGTGGTGATGACTGCATTGGAGACTTACATTTGGGAGTTGTCATCAAATAGATGGTAACTGAAACCATGGAACCCTGAGGAAAACCAAGTTCCTAATGAACTGAGTAGAAAAGGTCCAACAAAGGAGCCTGAAATGTTGAGCCAAGATCCAGGTTTACTACCCATCAATTGGCTCCCTTGCCCCCAATGCTGGTAGCTTTGAGCTTATGGTTTTTATGGGGAATTGGTAGGGGGGTTGAGTGGGCATTAATCAACATTCTAGGTTATATTTTTTAAGGCTGAGAATTGATAAACCAAAGTTCAATGAAGTCTCTCCAACACTGTCTTGTAGAAATAACAAAGTTTTTAGTATGCATCCCCAGTTTCTGGTGTTCCCCAAGTTTATTAGCATTTTCTCTGTGCTTCTATTTCTTTCTGTTATTTCAATGAGACTTTTGGAGAGGAAGGCAGAATTAAATGCACGGGACTTGGGTTATGATATTGACTTAGAAGTTCTAGGTGACTTATGTTTAATTTTCTTTTAAAGTATATTTAAGCAGGAATTTGATTGCATTAGTAACATATACACTAAGATTGGAACAACATAGTAATAAGAATCACTTTTAGATCCCATCTTTAATGTGGAAAGATATGATGGTTCATCTTCCCACATCTCAATGGAATCAAACTGCCACTTGAGTCACATTAGAGCCAATTATAAAAGGGCTTTAAAAATGATGATTATTTTTGAAATATGATCTAGTTCCATATTTGAAATGCTTGAAAATATCAAAAGGACTATAGGTGCAGTAAAAAGACTCCCTCTCACCCTCGACACTACCACTTTGGCTACCCAGTCATTTCCCTGGCCCCACCTCCAGATGCAATCAATGATTTCAGTTTTAAAGGACTTTTTAAAAGGTTTGGATTATGGAGTAAAACTTTTCTCTCAGAGATCAGTCATTTAAGATCAATTAATTGAAGGCTGGGCATAAATAATCTCAAATTACATTTCACATTTCTCTGTATCTTTATAAATCTTTCATAAAGGTTTTATATATTGACAATTCTTTAAAGTGTGAGGGAAGGAAGAATGTGACAAAGAGGTAGTACAGACACTTATAAATTCAAAGCTGATGCTATGAAGCTGGTAGTTATAGAGTTAAAAAAAACTTCCAACTCAGAATTCTTGCTTTAACATCAAAAAAACCAGAAACAAGGAAATAAATTATTGTATTTTATGTAATGAACACCAAAGTCCAATATATAACACTTACCGTAAGAAGTTTTTGTATTACAAAACGATTTCTTTCTGAAAACTGCTAATTTTAACGTATAGATATTTATTTAAAAAGCATTTAGCATAGAATAAACATGCTTTTAAATAAATATAAACAACCTGGACCCAAATTCTCATGAGTATATCACTTAGGATCCAAAGAGTTTAATCTAGAAAATTCTAAAAGAAAGTACTACAATGCTCAACCTCATTTTTATCATGGAAATGCAATTTGAAATAATAAAATTTTTACTCATATACCGAAAAACATGAAAAAGATTATTAATATTTTGTGTTGACAAGAGTATGGGGAAATAGGCTTGGCTGTGGGACTGTAATTGGTACAACAGTTTGAATGGCAATTTGGCAATATTATCAAAACAATAATACATTTACCCTTCGACTCAACAATTTCAGTTTTAGGAATTTATCTCACAGATATACTGATATATTCACTCAGATATGTACAAAAATGTTCACAGCAGCATGAAATGGTAGCACAAAAATTGGAAACGTAAATATTCATCAGAAGAGTGGTTAAATAAATTTTACATCACTTCTATCCAGCTGTTAAAAAGAATGTTAGATTCATATATATTGATAAAAAAAGATAGTTACAACATACTGTGTGTATGTAAAGTAAGAGCCCTCCAAAATGTGCATGTCCTAATCCCTGGAATCTGTCAATATGTTACCTTACAATACAAAGGAACTCTGCAGATATGATTATGGATCTCAAGATGGGGATTAACGAGGGGGCCCCAAGGTACTCAAAAAGGTCCTTATATGAGAGAAGCAGAGGAGACAGAGTCAGAGACATTTGAAGATGCTATGCTTCCAGATGCCTTGAAGATGGAGGAAGGGGCCATAAGCACCTTTCTTCTGCTGGTATATTTGCTACCAACAAATCCTTGCATTTGGAAACCGCTGAACTTGCTAATCAAGTTCAAAACCCCTCATACAAACTCCTATGTCTACACAACAACAATTTTAATGGCTACCTAGTATTGTTTCATTATTTAATCAATATTCTATTGTTGAACATTTTTTTCTAGTTTTCTTTTTTTTTACATTATTATAAACCACTCAGTATTATGCAAGTGTGGGATAATAAAAAATATACATATTTGGTCTTTGTCCCCAGTCTTGGCCCAGAGTTCTCAAAACCCTTGAAATTTCCTGAGTGAGGGGAGCATCTTTTGTTATTCATAACAAGACCCTTTCAACCATACCTGGGTTTATGCTAATGAGGTGACTCTTGGTAGTGATGGGGCTAAATAGCTTCAGGATGGGGCCTGGTCACCAGAAGGACCAAGCCTTGATTAGAGGGTTAGAACTTTCAGCTCGACCTCTTGCCCTCCAGGGAGAGGAGAGGGACTGGAGACTGAGTTCAATTACCAATGGCTAATGATTTAATCAATCCTGCCCATGTAATGAAACCTCCATAAAAACCCCTAAACGATGGGGTTCAGGGAACTTCGGGGTTGGCAAAGACATTGAGGTGCTGGGAGGGTGGTGTGCCCAGAGAGGGCATGAAAACTCCATGCCTTTTCCTCCATACCTTGTCCTATGCATTTCTTCCATTTGGCTATTTCAGAGTTGTATCCTTTATAACAAACCAGTAAAGGTAAACAGTGTGTTCCTGAGTTTTGTGAGTTGTTCTAGCAAATTATAGAACCTGAGACGGAGTCATGGGAACCTCTGAATTTGTCGCTAAGTTGGACAGAAGTGCAGGTAGCCTGGGGACTCAAGATTGGCATCTAAAGTGAGGGCACCTTGTGGAACTAAGCCCTTAAACTTATGGAGTCTGATGCTAACTCTCAGTAGTTAGTGCAGAATAGGATTGAATTGTAGGACACTCAGTTTGCGTCTGGGGAAAAACAAAACAAAAAAGAATGTTATTTCTTACTCAATGGGATTTTTAAATCTTAAGTTGTATATTCTTCATATTTTGAATATTGACTAAATATTCTTTATGCCCCCTTTCAATACGTTTAAAATAATCCAGACAAATAACTCATGGCACAGAGGCTTAAGAGGAATTCTCTTAGAAGCTACCTGAGACTCTTAAATAATACTCAGTTGAATCAAAAGGCAATTTAAACAATAACGCCAATTAAACTAAGCAGTACAAGAGAAAGCAGAGGTAGGTACAATATGCTGCCTCACTGCACAACTCCAGGGGGACCACTGACTCTACAGTTTACATGAAGGGCTCTCCCTGCACAGCTATGCTGTCCGAAGTCTATGCAGCTATACATGGCAGCCCTAAGTATATGTGAAAAATCATTGACAAAAATCAAAGTAAATCTCCAGAGATTAAGAAACATTTAGAATGAATTATCATCTGGTAAGGTTACTATTAAATAGTGAAAGTTCACAGCCCAAAGTCTAAGTTAAATTTGGGGATCAAAGATGGTGTCTGGTAGGGGTATTAGCACATGCAATGTGTGACAGATATATCAAATGTCTCCCCAAAGGATAAAGTTACTAAAATCATGCAAATTTCATATCTCTCTCTTTTTATGTCAACCAACATTCATGTGGCTGTATCTAATTTGATCCCAATTAGTAGCAAGAATTTACAAACTTATATGATTACAAAAGAAGAGAAGGGAAAAAGAAGACAATGGCTGATTTCTAAATGAAAGCCGAATAAAGATGCTCTAATCACAAGGAATAAAAAGGCAATTTTTCTAAATGCTAAATGAACTATGTAAGAAATGGTAACATAAATTTGTCTTCCAGGAATGGTAAAAATTACCACTCCTTTCCATAGTTTACAAATCAAACTGATGTCCTCTAGTCAGATTCCATTTACTTTGTCCTCAGAAACAAAAGACTGAAAAAACAACAAAGAAAAACTATAAAAAAAAAACAATAACACAGCAGCCTGTATGAACTTTGAGTACTTCAAAAGTACCCTTTGTTCACTTTCTAATAACGCATTCAACATCCATTCCACTATCAGAGAACCATACAAGTAATAGAAGCCACAATGCCAAACAGCACACGAACAAATTAAACACACCCATGGTCCCCACAGATGCTGATACAAAGGGGCTTACTGAGAGAAGGAGAGTGCTTCCTAGAAATTCTGAGCCAGTTGCTCTGTCTCTCCGTTCCCTTTCTAGGCACCTCAGGGATTTTTCCTCCTTCACTCAGAAGCATGGATTATTTGTTTTCTTAACAGTCAAAACATTTTAGGCACCAAAGTCAAGGCTCTGTCATGATGTTTTTCACTTTAAAGAAAACCTTGGACATAGAACACATGTCTTCTCTAAGTTACGTTTTCTCTCCCAGATCTCTTGAAGGGTCAACACTACAAAAGAACTGGCGCTCTTCCTCGTTACTCTCTTACAAAGCTGGCAGCAAATGATTCTATTTGTCAGCTGTTTACTTCTGAAACAGCTTGTGCTTAACACTCCTCTACCTCAGCATGACACATTATAGTTTCAGGAGTGCACTAGATGCCCAGAAAAGTAAAGTGTATACTGTAAAGGTACAATGGTACTATTGAGACTTACCAACTAAAGCCAAGTTATATTGTTTTTAAAATTAAATGGAAACAAGTTTAAAACATATGCTTTTATACATTTAAGTGAATAAAGGCTGCTAGTTCTATATTTTTCTAAAATTAAAGAGCTATTTTACTATTCCATATTCCTTTACTTAAGATGAGGTACTTGGATTACGAACAGGAAAACAGATGATACGTATTTTAATTTAAATCTAAAAATTTATTTTTTATATAATTGTGAATCCCACTACAATGAATCCAGAATCATATCAAGACTATTATATAGAAGAACATGATATTTTGTTGGTATCAATATAACTATATAATATGAGAGAAGTTAATTTTCATACTAAAGATACTTGAGGTACTAAAATTAAGACTTCATCATTCTATTTTTATACTTTAAAACCACTGGAACTTTACATATATATATGTTCATTAACACCAAACTGTATATACACAGCCAATAAAAACAAGACTTTATAGAGCCATGCTCCTTTTAGGAAGTTATTTCTTCTAGGAAGGAAGAATATTATCTACATATGAGTAGCGACATTGAGAAATTCTACTAAGTATTCACCTCCATTAATATTAAGGATACGAATATATCTGATATGAGAATAAACAGCACTGTTATAAGGATTTAGCATTCACTGAAATATCATTATTTGCAGATCTACAATTCACAAATCAGAAATGCCATCAGATATAGAGTCACTGCAGTCTGTTTTGTAAGTGTTTCAGACAAATAAGAAAGTGCCATTCATTTCTAATAGTATCAGGTTAGTTTTGGAGAGCTACTTTATGTAAAGCTAGATAGCTTCAAATGCGTTTACTAATTATGAGCTCTTACTTAAAAGTAAAAAATAGTTTTGAAGGATCTTAAATATATTTGACTTACTAGGATCTTTTACATTAAAGAAATTTAGAACTCCTATATTGTCCTAGGTTCCAAGTAAAATAAACACTTCGGTCATGTAGCACAAACGTGTATAACTACAGGGAAAAAAACCCAACTTTTATCAACTCAAACCCGATAATAAAAAAACAGACCATAGGGGTGGGCCCTGTGGCACAAGCGGTTAAGTGTGTGCTCCGCTGCGGCGGCCCGGGGTTCGCCGGTTGGGATCCCAGGTGCACACTGATGCACCGCTTGTTAAGCCATGCTGTGGCGGCGTCCCATATAAAGTGGAGGAAGATGGGCATGGATGTTGGCCCAGGGCCAGTCTTCCTCAGCAAAAAGAAGAGGATTGGTAGATGTTAGCTCAGGGCGGATCTTCCTCACCAAAAAAAAAAAAAAAGAAAGAAAAAAAAGACCATAACCACCTAACTTTTAAAATAAAATGCTTTTTGTTTTATTTGTAATAATCAAAAACTAGGAATAACTCACATGTCCATTAACAGGAGAATGGGTCAATAAATCACGGTATATTCATACAATGGAATACTATACAGAAACTACCGATATAAGCAACATGAATAAATCTCAGACATAACACTGAGTGAAATGAGTCAGACACAAAAGAGACAACACCAATCTATAGTGACATAGGTCAGAATAGTGGTTACCTTCAGGTGGGTAATGATTGCGAGGGGGCACATGTGGGGAATTTCTGAAGTGCTGGAATTATTCTATATCTTGATCTGGATGGTGGTTAAATGCACATATATGCATGTAAAAATTAATCAAGCTGTACCCTTACGTTTTGTGTACTTCATTGTTGATGTTACACCTCATTTGAAGAAAATGAAATACTTAAAAAAAATAAATGTGAAGACCAAGTGTTTAATTGCATGGACCTTTGAAATTGGATAAGCCTTGAGTTCTAGTCCCACTTTGCTACTCAGCCATGTGTCCTTGAGCAAGTCACTTATCTCTAAACCTCAATTTCCTTATTTATAAAAGAGGGCTAATAAAACCTTGGTGTTTTGTGAAGAATAAATGAGATAATAAACATATATCTAACATGCTGAGTATACAGTAAACATTCAATAAATGGCAGCTATTATTATTGCTAATAACAACATCTTCATAGAACAGCAATGATGAATTGCACAGTAACTAAACCTTATATTGGTATAAGCTCCCATGAACAGTTTTTAAATAGTCCGCAATAGGCAGGAATTAAATTTAGGCCACAGTTTATGGAATTTAGAATCTTTGCTATAATTTGTTTGCAAAGAGTGGAGAAAGGGGCCGGCCCAGTGGCGTAGTGGTTAAGTTCATGCATTCTGCTTCAGTGGCCCAGGGTTCCCTGGTTCGGATCCTGGGCGTGGACCTACTCACCACTCATCAAGCCATGCTGAGGCAGCGTCCCACACAGAAGAACTAGAAGGACCTACAACTAGGATATACAACTATGTACTGGGGTTTTGGGGAGAAAACAGAAAAAGAGGAAGATTGACAGATGTTAGCTCAGAGCCAATCTACCTCAAAAAAAAAAAGAGTGGAGAAAATCACTGCACTTAATGGAAATTTATGCTTTCAGTACATAAGTTACACTAATACCTAAGAGAGGTCTGGGTTCCTATATCAGACTGTGACTTTTATGTCTCCAAAGATATCACGCTTGTTTAGCATAATATGTGAAGATAGGGCACAAAAATGATTGAGCGATTGTTTCTTTGAGTTATTCTTTTTTTCTAAATTACATAATTTTAAGGCTCAAAATTTAAAGAATGCAAACGGAGAACTGTTAGCTAAGTCCTAGCTCTGCACAAATAGAAGTTTAAAGAAAATCAAATGAATAATAGACAGTTCTTGAAAAAGCTCTTTCAAAAGTATTGAAGGATGCAGAATTTTGTGATTTGTTACAAGGAGAAAGGTTTATTTAAAAAAAAACTTTTAAATTATTTAGATTTGAGGTGTAATTACAAAGTATAAAATGCAAAGATCTTAAGTGTACAGAGTTCATAGGTTTTGATGATTTGTGCAGCTATAGGCAACCACCCCTTCAAGACACAGAACCGGCATCATCCCAGAAAGTTCCTCTGTTCAGACTGCTAATAACACCAAACATTAGTTCTGCCTTTTGAATTTAAGGGCATGTTTCTGAATGTAGCCTCTGATGATGGGTCTTCAGCAAATGTTTGCTGATTTCATCTTAGAATCAAGAAGTGGAGGGAATCTTAACAATCATCTATTTTAAAACTCTCATTTTATGGGCCAGCCCCGTGGCTTAGCGGTTAAGTGCGTGTGCTCCGCTACTGGCGGCCCGGGTTCGGATCCCGGGCGCGCACCGACGCACCGCTTCTCCAGCCATGCTGAGGCCGCGTCCCACATACAGCAACTAGAAGGATGTGCAGCTATGACATACAACTATCTACTGGGGCTTTGGGGGAAAAAAATAAATAAATAAAATTATAAAAATAACAAAACCCTCATTTTACAGATGAAGAAATCCTCATTTTACAGATCCAAAAACATTAGGCAATGTGCCCCCAGGTTACACACCTAATAACCATTACCGTCAAACTGAAACTCAGGTCTCTTGATTACCAGATATATTTTGCTGTTGATCAAGTAGAGAGTGGTACAAGAGAATGTATCACAGCTAAAAGTACAAAGGAATACTTGGAATACTGTATATAAAGTTCCCTCTACCAGAAGAGAGATAGGACAAGGACTTATACAAAACACATGGTGCAAAGACAGACTGGCCTTCTGGATGAGATGATATAAATGGAACATTATTTATCTTTAGGTTACTGAAAATACATACAAACATGATACCAAAGCTACAAAAAATATTTTCTTGCAGGAAAAAATACTAATCAGAAACTTCCTAACAAATGATTTAAATTAATTTGTTTTAATGAACTCTACCCTAGAAATCTTTTATACATCAATTTATTTTTAACATTTCAATACTGGACTTTTACATGGCAAAAAAGATTCCAATTTCTAGGAGTGCACCATACCCACCAAGCAGAGCTAACAAATTAAGATCACCAGTGAAGGCCATGGGGGTGGGAACAGGTTTCATTAACAACCCTGTAGTCATTTCCTTATATATGAATACATAGCATACCTGTGACAATGAGCATCAGTTGGATGAAGAAAATACAAGTGCAGAGGGCCATATTTCAAATCTAATTGGACACCTAAACATAATTTATTCAGAAGTCAGACTTTCGACAATTTAATAACCTAGAACACTGCCAAGAACCAGAAATAAGTGACAAAGCATCTATCAGCCTAACCAGCTATCATGAAGCCCCAGATAATATACCAAAGAGATGGCTTTAGGTCTTCTTTCAAAAACTATGACTAAGTCATTTTATTGCATACATGGTTCTAATGCATTTAGTAGATGTGGTCTCTCAGTCCATGGAAGAAAGGAGAAACGCAAAATGAGAAAGCAGGGAGGAGAAGCTGAAAACCACAACGCAGTTTCGGGTCAACAATGAGAAGTAACTGCTAACTGCTCTGTCATCTCCCTCTCTGACTGGCTATCAAAAGCCCAGCTGAGTCACAGGCATGTGTGAAACACTCTATGTTAAAATAAACTGAGAATACCACAGTACAACAAGTGACATTTGTTATAAAGGCAGCATCATCCAGACTGACTTAAATTGTGTTCAGTATATTCTGCTCAAAATCCATTTTAACAAGATCTCCATGAAAAAATGTGGATTAAAATGAAGTCTCCACACTTAAGAAAAAAGGTGCAAACATTTAGTCACAAGGACGTTCTTTGCAGCACTATTCAAAATGGCAAAAAACTGAAATGCCACCTAAGTTCTAAAAAGGAAACCAGTTAAATAGTTCTACAAAATATTATTTAGCTATTTTTAAATGTTATAATTCAATATTTATTAATACAGAAACACATTAATGGTATATTGTTACATAAAAAGGCAGGTCATAAAACTTGATTACAATATAATACATTTTTGGAAAAAGCTCTGTATATTCATAAAAAATAACTGGAGAACTGGAGGGATATTCACCGAGGTGTTAAGAGCAGATTTATCTAGGATACAGGATTTTAAGTGTTAGTTTTCTTTATATTTTCTCACTTTTCAACTACAGTGAGTACATATTACTGCAGATCATAAGAAATATTATTTTTTTAAAACATGGAATATGATCTAAAAATTGTCAAAAATATCAATTTAAACAATATCCTCTAAAAATATTCTAGGGAGAAACCAAGTTTTGAATCTGATGGCATCTTAACCAAAGAATATAATAGGACCAGCCTTTCTCAAATTATTACGTAGATAAAGACTCCTCTCCCTATATGTTTTCATCTTCCTCCTGTGGTGCCATGCCTAGTGACCAGGGCCCATCTGCGGTCTTCCCTTATCTAGCAAAATCTGCGCTCAGCAAAGGATCTGAATCATCTTAATAACATGAAGGAAAGAGTTACCCATGACGCATAAGCATTTTACTAGGGATCAAAGACTTTAGCCAAAGGAAGAAATTTAGGCACTGTTAGGCACTTTCTAGCTACCTGGGGGGAATTATAAGAGGACAAAAGAATCTTCCTGATATTTCTAAATTTCCATTACACAGGCTGACACCCACTCTGCTTAGCTGTGATGCCAAGGCCCAAATGAAAAACTATTCCACTGCTCTGTGTTAATGTTGCAGCCTTGCAAACTCAAAGATTACCATCACTTCACCATATAAAAAGCATGGCTAAAATCAGGAAAAAACCAAAATATTCAAGTTCAAGAAATAAAAGTGCTATGGAGGGCCAGAAAATGCAATCTTGTTTCAGGACAGTTTCTCTGAGTAGCTCACAAGAATCTTTAGATATTATTCTTCCCTAACCTCTAACTCTCCAAAAGTTTGTTCTTTCTATTTCAAAGGCCTACTTATTTCAACAAGAATCACAAACAACACCTCCTCAATGTTTCATCATTGTCACCACAGGATTCCATCAATAGCAGGTCCAAACCTACATGCTTGCCAGTCAGCCATCTGTCACCAAAACCTCAATGGGCCAGGGCTTGACACTATCACTCTAACATAAACCAACCCCCTACCCCATCTCCTCAACCCACCCCTGAATTTGCAATGCAACATCCTGCTACTTATGGAGATTTTCCTGTGATCAGCTCCCTCAGACCAACAGGAATATATACTTCTAGTTGCTTTATGCACCGTTGAAACTAGTGTAAATATGTGTTCTAGTTCTTTCATAACTCGACTTTTTTAAGAATACAGTCTGGTAAAACCAGTTTACTCAAGAATTAAAACTGCTGGCAGTGTACTATAGAAAGCCATGAACTCTATCAGAACAGTGGTGAAAAATCAAGTAATTCCAACTTTTTATGACATCACTTTGCAAAGTAACTATTCCCTATTGAGCATTTAAAAAAAGTCCAATCTATCTATGGAAGAATCAAAAGGTTTATTTAATATACACTTGATTATATTATTTTGCCAAAAATTATGCTAATCGGACAAATACAGTTTATACATTTACTGCTACAAAGCAAATAAGGAACAAACAAAACTCTGGAACACACAATCTATAATACGCAAACTACTACAGAAAAGGTGTCCTTAGATTATCTCATGTCAAAGAGTCTAAGTGCAGGTTGAGTTTTTAAGGAAGAAGGGTCCTTTGCTAAATGCTAAATTAAAAAAAAAATTCAGGAAAAGAGTCAGACTGGATAAATATTTCAAAACTATTTTAAATGTTACAGTAGTACTTTAACTCACTCAAAATGTTCTAAATGTTAAGTATATCAACAAACGGTAATAATCACCGCTAGAAACATTTTATTTACAGAATTCATTCCCACAAAATTACCCAAATAAAAGTGAAAAAATGAAGTGATAAAGTTAATAGATGTTCATTTTAATATAAATGAAGAAATTTTTCATTTAAAATACATCTGAAGGCCTCAAAGATGAAAAAAATGTAGGAAACAAGATGAATGAACATCTATATGTCTAGTTTGGGGATCTTCAATACAGCTGTATTAGAAGATGGCTTTAACCTTGTGGTCCATGTGAAACGACCTGACTCCTTTATCATAACACTAGAGAGCACCTTAATAACAGAAGAGTCTACAAAGATTTAGTATATTCCCCTACGTAAAGTTATCACGCTTAACCCAGTAGACTGCTGAAAGGAATTACTTTTAAACCAAGGTTTTACTTTTGGTCACTTGAATCTAACAATTACAAATTACCACCACATACGGGAATTTTTGCTATGAATAATCTCACTGCACGGAAAGAACGGGTGATCAACATGACCCGTAGCATTTTGAATACTTACACCCTCACACATCTAAAACAATCTGAAGTCAGAGTCACAATTCAATGAGCCATGCACTTTTAATCCTTTACACCTGGAAGCAAAATCCTAAAATGGAGAATAAGGTAGCTGATTAATCTACCCAGAGGGAAATCTAACATAATTAGAGCCTCTGAAACACCTGATATACTGACTAAAAAAGAACAGCAGTCTCTAGATCAGTAATTCTAAGACTTAATGCATGTAACACACGCAATCTGCAAAACATAAAATGTATTTGGATTTTGAAGAAAGCAGAGTTATAGAACATCTAAAAAGACACTAATTTGCAGAAGTGAAGAACATCCTTTGAGAACTAATATAACATATATTGGAAATTTTAGTACACTTTCTTTTATAATACTCCTCTTTACCTGGCAAAATCAACATTGTTCTTGATATTTTATAAAAACTAAGACAAACAAGAGAAAAAGCAAGGCAACCAAAAATGAAAAAAATGTAGTCGAATAAACTATTTTCACATCTTTCCCAATACTATTATACATGCACTGAACCTCCTGTTCCACCTGGATGAACTACCATGAATTTATACAAATTATGTCTCCAGCAAAAGTGTCACCGTTTTTGACTGAATTAACCTGTCCATTTCACAACCAACTCAGTCTAAGAGACTTTTTTCATTCATTTGCTCTGTAGTCTGAGTGGACTGGCTGTGTTTGCAGCCCCTAGACACAACCTGGCTAATACCACAGAGGGTTTCCAATGGAGGTTTTTCAGATTATCCACTCACCCAACCTTAACTCTTTTAGAGTCCAGAAATCATAATAACATCTATCCAACCAACCTCCATTAGAGTAACAGATAATTAACAGATTACTAGTAAGCCAAAATTTTTCTCTGAGAAATACTAATAGTTCTATTAAAATTATAAATGTTTGACTCTTGCAAAAGCTACAGAATATGCAATAATTCAATCTAAACATCACCTTTTACTCACTTTGCATTTTGACTTTGAGTAGCTATAACAAATTCTCGTTTGATATGCACAACCAGGTTCTTAGCTCTTCATTTCTGCTTCGAGAGGTTAAGTGTAATTTTAGAAAGCTGCTTTCTTTCAGTCCGCAATAAGAAAATAACCCATACTAGGTTTCTCATCTTTCATTGCACTGTGGCAGAACCCTCTGCATTCTCAGACACTCAACAGGTATATTTATTAAAAAATAATTGCCCTTGTCTCTGCAAAGGACCATGTGGATTACAAAACAAACAAACAAACCAAGCATGTATTTTTCTTTTCTACGCAAAAGCCTACAACTTAAAAGTGTTATTAAAAGAGACGTGGTTATAAAGACTAGGGATATCTGGGTTTCGATATTAGTGCTGACAGTCTCTCCTTAACCAAACTTTAATCAAGCTCCTCTGAACTCTCTTCTCAACTAGGTCCTGACTTTTGGGCTTCCAATTTGTCTCTGCATTGTCTAATTTTAGCAAGAATTCTGTTAGGTGGGTTTAGCCAGAAACCCCCTTTACTGACTCTGACTCGCACTCTGCTCCTTGGCTATAAATTCCTGATTTTCCTTGTTGTATTTGGAGTTGAGCCCAATTGTATACTGAGGTCTCTTTCCCCCTATTGCAATAGCTTCTCTGAATAAAATCTGTTTTTACCGCTTTAACTGTTGTCAAGCTCTGGTTTTCCTGATAGCACCAAACTATCTGTGTAAATATGCTTAAGTCACTTAACCTTTCTGGGTTTCAGTTTACTCATCTGTAAATTTAAGGGAGATGGAGTAGTTGGTCTCTAAGGATCCCTGCCAGGTCTAAAATTCTCACGAAGAAATTTGGTGGAGGAAAAGGAGGTACAGAAAAATTAAGCCATTGGGATTTGCTGGAGGTCATGGGAGCTGTGAGGCCAGGATGTCACCCAGGTTCCTGAGTCCCAGCACAGTGTTCATTTTACAAAACCAGTCACCTTTACCTCAGTGCTGAAACCAAAAGCCAAATCTAGAGAAATGTTATAGCACCCAGGGTGCTACTTCAGCCCAAAGTGCGTCTTTCACCTTAAAATCTGTTGTTCAGTTTTCTTTAATCTCCAAGCAGCATTACATTTTGTTTCCTAAAATAAATAATTTTTCCTTTCTGGAAATATAAATTATATTACTTTTCCAACAAAACAGGTATAAAATGTCATAATTAATCTTTATTTTAGATGAGAGCAAAATTAAAAGATTTTATTCTATTTCCTACCAATATTTCCTTCTTTTTTGTCTTTAAAAGTCCCATTCCTGGTCGGCCCTGTGGCTTAGCAGTTAAGTGCGTGCGCCCCCCTACTGGCGGCCCAGGTTCGGATCCTGGGTGCGCACGGACGCACTGCTTCTCCAGCCATGCTGAGGCCGCGTCCCACATACAGCAACTAGAAGGATGTGCAACTATGACATACAACTGTCTACTGGGGCTTTGGGGAAAAAAAGGAGGAGGATTGGCAATAGATGTTAGCTCAGAGCTGGTCTTCCCCAGCAAAAAGAGGAGGATTAGCATGGATGTCAGCTCAGGGCTGATCTTCCTCACAAAACAAACAAACAAAAAGTTCCATTCATTTGGTTCAGAGGCAAGCCCCCACCTCTTACTTTACCCTAAAAGACTCCTAAATGCCACATGGCTTAGCAGAATGAACACATATGG
The DNA here is from genome assembly GCF_020826845.1 of Diceros bicornis minor. Lineage (NCBI taxonomy): Eukaryota > Metazoa > Chordata > Mammalia > Perissodactyla > Rhinocerotidae > Diceros > Diceros bicornis. The sequence goes on along the minus strand of NC_080742.1, from coordinate 56,571,673 downwards.
TGCCAGAAGCAATTTAAGTCTGACTCCAGGTCTGTTTTGCAGTGTGATCTCAGTAAGATCATTTTATCTGCTCCAAGTTTCAGTTACTTCACCCACAGCCAAAGTTATAAAATGACAATTAAGAACAAAGTTGTGAAGTCTTAAAACATTAAAAATCTAATGATGGGGCCGGGCGGTGGCATAGTGGTTAACTGCGTGTGCTCTGCTGCGGCGGCCCTGGCGTTTGTGGGTTCAGATCCTGAGCTCAGACCGATGTACTGCTTGTCAAGCCATGCTGTGGCGGCGTCCCATATAAAGTGGAGGAAGATGGGCACAGATGTTAGCCCAGGGCTGGTCTTCCTCAGGAAAAAAGAGGATTGGCGACAGGTGTTAGCTCAGGGCTAATCTTCCTCACACAGGGAAAAAAATCTAATGATGATGAACACTGTGTTTGCATGCCACGGTACAATCTCAAATATCTCTTCTCTTATCTCTAAATATAGGTCCACATTTAAAAAACTTATATTCTACTGCTGCTGCTCGGAATTTTTTTAATACCACACTGAATAATGCCACTTCCTCCTTGGTATGTTTCTATGCCATTTTTACCCGAGAGCTAAGGAATGTGGTATTTTGAAGTTAAGCAGTCTTTAAAACACATAAAACACAACCATCTTTTCACTCTCTTCATCACTTTTCTATCATTCTCTAACGAACTTAAATTTTTCCAATAAAAGTTCTAAAATGTTACATTTTCTGTGAAGAGCAAGAAGCGAAATGCTACATTATCTAGTGGTAGCAATCCGTATTTTTATTACTTTAAGCATTTCAATTGTTCACTAACACATGACATCATTGCCTTCCAGTGTCTGCTCTCATTAAATAATTCTGTTTCTATTTTGTTCCCTTGCCTTCAATACATAGACTGCAAATGTTCCACTGTTCTCGTTGACCATTTCAGCGAAGCAGCTTAAAAACGTACATCTCTTTGCTCGGTCAACACACTTTCTCTTACTGCAATTGAGCTAGAGAGAGGTCAATCTCTCACCAAAAGGCAAGATCTCGAGGAGACCAAACAGCAAAACCAAGGCTCAAAGGGAAGGGGGGCGGAGTCAATACACCATCCTAACACCGCGGACTCCAGGGCTTCCGCACATAAACAAAGGAAGTTGATTTTCCCACGACGCCGCATGTACTTGAACCAACCTGAGGCATTCGTGTGGAAAGAAGCCCACTGAGCTCATTACTTTGGAAACGCAGTCCAAGAGCTGAATTTTTCTAAAGGCTTCCATCATAGGTGGACACCCAGAAAGTCCATGGAAACAGAGATGGATGGGGAAGAGACTGGGGCCCATCTGCGATTCCTTCTTTCCACTCCACCCAAGAACCGAAACGCCTACCAACCCCAACATACCAACACATAGCTCCTCCGCCGCTCAAAATACAATTTCCAGAGGCAGGAGAAAGAAGGGAGGGTGGGGGGATGGACTTCAGGGAGGGCGAGTTCGAGGAGCGGGAGAGAGGAGTCAAGTCCAGAGGCGGAGAGCCGACCGGAAGGGAGTGGGCGCCGGCGGCGCGCGAACGCCCGAACGGCCGGGGGCGGGCTCGGGCCCCTCCCTCACCTGGCAACCCTTCTTGTGGTGAAAGCCGACCACCACGATGTGCAGGACGGGCCCCCGTGGGGCGCCGTCGCCGCCCCGCCCGGCCTTCTCCATGGGCAGCCGCCGCGGGCCCGCACGACGACGACTTTAACCGCCAAGGGCGGCGGGCCGGGCGACCCCGCGGTCCCCAGGAGGACAGCGAGCGGCGGCTTTCAGGTGTCAGCGAGGGCGCCGCATGAGGGCCTCGCAGAAGGCCCGGCGGAGGCCGACGCTCCGGCAGCGCGGCCGCGCTTCCCTCATCCGCTTCCGCTGCTTCCGGGCTGTCACCTGACCCGGCGGCCGCCGCCGGCCAGGCGGGGCTCGGCAGAACCGGGGGGGACCTGGCGGGGGCGCGGGCTGAAGGGGGCGGGGCCTGGGGAGCTGAGCCGGGCCCCAGGGGAGGGGGCTGGGGGGGCGGAGTCCGGGGGGCCGCCCCACGCACCTGTCTCTTGGTGCCCCGGTGCGGCTGCAACCCGCTTCGTGGGTGCTGTCTGCTTCCTCCTTCACATCTCCGTCGTTCCCCTTTTCTTTCCTCAGCTTTCCTTCGTTTTTAACTTGTTTTCCGTTCACTCTCCGGGTATCCAATTCCTTCACTTCCTTTCCTTCGCCTTTCTGGCCTGGGGTCTCTTTGCCGTTTACTCTTAAATGTTTGATAACACGGAGGCATATTGGTGCGGCTCTATATTTGTGTATTCAACCTTTAAATTAATTGTTTACCCGACGTTGCTTCGTTCTAGGTTTTTGTTTTCTTCTTATGTAAGTATTACGTATAGGAGTTTGGAAGCGTTTTAAGGCCTCAAGCAGAATATCCTTGACAATAAAGGAAGTTTACAGGGAGACCTGTAAAATGATTATTCTAGTCCTGCTGTTTTAAGAAAATATTTTCATTCTGTCTTTTTCTGGGTTTAGTACACTGGTCAGCACAAAATATATGGGGTCTGTTGTCACCAGAGTTTTTAAATTCCTTACTGATTGTATTACTTCATTTTTAAAAAAAAAAGTATTGAATCTCAGCCTTTGTCGATTTAAAGTGAATAATGGAAATATTAACAGATTTAATAAGTCTTAGCCAGGGCAGTTTGGGGATAAACTAAAGGATAGGTGCCCGCTTTAAACAGAATTCGAGATTACTACAATACTTGGCTGTGAAGTTTACCATCGCTAGTTGCACATCCCTTAGTTTAGACAACCTTAGCAGTTATTATCCTGGCCTTGAAATTTAAGGACCTGCATTCTAATCTAAGTAGAGCTGAGAAAAACAATAGGCTTCCTGTAATCAAGGTTGGTTTCTATGATTCAGTAGAATTGTTTTAGTGCCAATAAAAATACTGTAGAAATTTTTCAAGATGTTGTTACAATTTCTTTTTTATATTACAAAATTCTTGGCATTGGCTCAGAACTGTGTGTGAAACTATATTATTCCCTGTATGCGTAATATGTTACTGTTTTCTTCCATCTGCCTTGATATTTTCCACAATTGGCATAGCTAAAATTAAAGTCTAACTGAACATCTTTTAAAAAATATGTAAGGGCAGAGCATCTTAGAATTCTATATCTACAGTGAACACCAACTGCTTAATTCATTGTGCAGGAGACCCAGTAATAGATTTATAAAAATCTGTGTCACTTTGCATCCTAGAGCTTCCAACAAAGATTAAATCATTTATTCATAACTATTATGTTGCTTAAATGTTTAAAAAAATTACTTAAAATAAATGCTATAAACAAAGAGGATATGTTACTGGGAAAATTGGGCAAGAAAGTAAGCAAGGGAATTTCCAGAATTTTTTCCATCTCTAAATATACAGACTGGTCCATTTAAGAGTTTAGAATAACAACTGTTACAGTAGTTTTTAATAAGTTGTATTATTATAGAATAAATTCATTAACAAGATATTGTCTATAAAGACAAATATCTATTGAGAAAAAAATAGATATTTCTCCTTTATTTTAAAAAGTGTCAGAAGGAGATTATCAAGATTGGAAATAACAATTTGACATAACAGAATACTTTCTGAATGTTATTTTGAAAGGAAACTTTTGTTTGTATTTTTATGATGACATTTGTCTCCAGGGAAAAAATTAGAAACACTTTTCTGAACATATAATACACTGAAGAGTCTTTTCTAGTTACATGTATTTTATGATGACTTGTAAATCCTATTTTATGTCTGCTCTATAAGAGCTAAAGGGAGAAAAACCCTGGAGACAGAGCTATGACATGTTTTCAAGTTCATTAAAAATGAACTTTCCATCTAGAATCGGCCCATTGTTTCTTTTTTCGTCTTGCCTCAGGAAAGAACATGGTAAAATAAAACCACTCCCTTCCTGCAATCCCCATTAACTTTACTGGGTAAATGAACTATTATCTCCTTTTTCAGAGTATAAAGAGACTTACTTTATTCTTCATCAATAGTATTGAAAATTGCTAATGTTCATTTTTTTCTTGTAATGGAAAATTTAAAGTACTGACTTTCTTAAAAGCATGTTTTTCTGAATTTTAAACTCTTATCAAGTAGCAACAATGCCTTGAATTTGGTCCCTACCCTCATTATGGTATGGTGAAAATAAAATAAGAATAGAGATAGAAAAGAAAAACGAGGAAAAGAAAAGGACTTTACAAAAAAATTTGGCATTACTTTGTCTTTAGAATCTTATGAAGATTAAGGGGGATGTTGATGGGTATGAATGAAATAGAATCAATTTAAAGAACATTCATTAGACCCTACAGTACACCTGGAACTGTGGTAGGCAGAGAGAAGAAAGAAAGAGGGGGGAGAGAGAGAGAGAAGGGGGGGAGAGAAAGCGGGGGGAGAGAGAGAGAAAGAAAAGAAAGTAAGAAAGAAAGGAAAGAAAGAAAAGCAAAGAAAGAAAGGGAAAGAGAAAGAAAGAAAGGGAAAGGGAAAGAAAGAAAGGGAAAGAGAAAGAAAGAAAGGGAAAGAGAAAGGGAAGGAAAGAAAGGGAAAGAGAAAGAAAGGCAGAGGGAAAGAAAGAAAGAAAAAGAAAGGGAAAGGGAAAGAAAGAAAGGGAAAGGGAAAGAAAGAAAGGGAAAGGGAAAGAAAGAAAGGGAAAGGGAAAGAAAGAAAGAGAAAGAGAAAGGAAGGAAGGGAAAGAGAAAGGAAGGAAGGGAAAGAGAAAGGAAGGAAGAAAGAAAAAAAGAGAGAGAGAGAAAGAAAGAAAGAGAAAGAAAGAAAGAAATTGCTGTCTTAAAGTGGCTTATGTCTGGTTATAAAAATAAGATAAACATGAAACCACCAGCTAGCAATGCTAGCCTTTGTAGCACCTACTCTAAGCCAACCATCATGTTGAGTATTAGGAAACATGGATAAATAAGCAATAACAGCTCACGTTTAATGAATAAGCACTATGTGCTAGTCCTCTGCTAACCACTTTTCATGGATTATCTCATTTAATCTTCACAACAATCCTATCAGTAGATACTATTATCCTATGGGTAAACTGAGAATTAGGAAGGTTAAATAACTTGCCCAAGGTCAAATAACTAGAAGGCATTGTGGTGGAGATGAGATTTGAACCAAAGTGATTTAACTTCAGAACCAATGGATTTAATCACTATATTGCTTCCCAAAATTCTTGACTTTCAGGAATTCACAGTCTTTTTGGGGAAGAGGTAACCCTGTAGATACATAATTATAAGAGAATACATTGAGAGCATTCTGAGAGCTGTTAACATCCTTGCTGGATAATGAGAGAGCCCACCAGGTCTGCAAGTCAGAGAAGCTTCACAAAGATGGTCACATTTGAGCAGGGTCTTGAAGGATGAGCAGGATTTATTAGAACTGGGGGCCAGAGCATCCTAAGTGTAATAAAGTAAAATCATTAAGGACTGGGGTTATTAAGGGAAAACATTTGGGAAGGGAAGGGTTTTACGCCAAACTTACCGAAAGTATGTAAGATTTAAATTGAAGTGCAAGAGATGTTCGGAGGTGGGCACATGCCAATTGCACACAGTATTCCCTTTACTTGGAATGCTGCTCCTGCCCCTTTTCTGCCTATCCAATTTTATTCATCCTCCAAGACTAGATTCCTGTCAATTCCTTTGTAAAGCTTCCCAAGCTATCTATGTGGCCAGTGGGCAAATTATTTAACCTCTGAGTATGAGGAACTTCATCCTAACATCTGTCTCAAAGGATAGTCATAAAGATTAGGAATAAATGTATCTGTCAGTTTCTTGGCATATAATAGGCGCTCAATATTTAAATATGCAAAAAAGCCAGGATTGGCTTGGTATTTAGAAGGAGGCTGAGCTCTAGGGTGCTTTGAACTGAAAGGCCCTTCTGTAAGAGCTTCTGAACCTCCTCACTGATGTTTCCCTTAAATCATACCTACGTGTCTAGTATTCTTGAAGCTAAAAAAGGTCTTTTTGCTTTATATATTAAATTTCATGTACCTTGTACATAATGTTTGTTGTCTTTCTCTCCCACTCATCCTTAAGCTCCTTAAAGGGCAGAAGACCTTGTAGTTTTGTTCTGTACACTGTTTTATACTGAGCAAAATGCCAGACAAATAGTGTGCAACTAATATATAGTTGTTTGCTGAATGAATGATGGGTGCTTTAAAAACATTTGTTGTATGAATGATGTTCTTTCTGGCCTTCGCTGTTCACAGTCTTTAGCTTTAAGTTCCTAGGATACAAATAGAAAATAGACTAAGGCAGAGAATTTGTTTGCTTTCTATTCTTTTCAAAACAAAAGTGCAAAAGTATTAAGGTTTCTTAAGTGTGATGACATTAACATACAGTGACATCTGGTGGTTGCCTGTTAGACAATGTTTGTTGAAGAAATACGGAATACGAAGTCTGTAAGAAACTAAGACTCCTAGATATAACAAGACAAGAACGATGAATTAAAGTAGTAAAAAATAAAGAGAAAACATATTTTAAATCTCTACCCTAGAAAAGTTTTAAAAAATGCCGGTTATGCGTTTTCAATCCACTGGACTTTTAAAAGAAAAGGTAGATTCTTGAAGATTGAACGGTTTTTACGAAAATTGCAACACAGTGAGTTGGTGGCAGGAAAAACAAATTGATTCATACGCGTCTGAAGAAAGATCCTGGCTTGGGTTAAGACGCAACTTTATAGAGGAAAATAAGACGACTCAAAAGTTTCCGTATTTTGCAAAGTCTTCCGGGTTAGAGGAAGAATTTATTCACAAGGCAGAACATCTTTAACGGTCTCCCGAAAATTTCTAAGGGAGAGTGAGTGAGTAGCCGCAGACACAGCAGAATACTCAGTGGATAAGAAATATTTCGCGATCTCACTGCCCCGGAAAGAAGCAACTGGGCGCGATCCACGCGGACTGGACCGATCGCACGCTCGGCCGCAGATTGGTCGAGCCTGCCCGGGCTGCGTGGGGGAGGAAAAAGAGGAAGCGTGCTTTTTCAAACTCGCCGACCCAACGTCGATGGACGCAGGCCACTTCCGGCGTAGCCATGGCTGCTAACGCTACCACTAACCCGTCGCAGCTGCTGCCTCTAGGTAATAGTTGCCCTGTGGGGCGCGCGGGCGGGGAGCTGAAGCTTAGGGTTGGGGGCCCAGGGGCTGCGGGGGAGGCTGCCCGTGTGAGAGCGTTAGGAAAATGTATCGGACCAACTGCTTTCCTTCTCCGCGGCTCGTCTCTGGTTTTAAGTCTTTGCGCCCTCAGGCCGCCCACGTCTCCTCAGCGTGGTAGGATTCCTTGAGGCAGGGACTTGTGACTCCCCAAACCAAACCGCCACTGGAAAAGGTTCACACTTGGTGAATGCGTCGCCAGCCGCCTCCGTTGTGAGCTCACCTCTATAGTCATGGGATTCAGTCCCGTTCCTCAACCTGGCATGTAAGCTCCCCAGATTGCACCCTGTCCTGTAGCTGGCCAGTTACTGCGAGAAGCACCGGGGTCTGGAATGAGCCTTAAAAGAGGAATCTGGGGGCAAGCCCGGTGGCGGTGGCTTAGTGGTTAAGTTCACACGCGGCGCTTTGGCGGCCTGAGCGTCTCCGGGTTGGAATCCCAGGCGTGGACCCACGCACTGCTCATCAAGCCATGCTGTGGCTGCGTGCCACATACAAAATAGAGGAAGATGAGCACAGATGTTAGCTCAGAGTCAATCTTCCTCAGCAAAAGGAGGAGGATTGGCAAGGGATCTTAGCTCAGGGCCAGTCTTCCTCACCAAAAAAAAAAAAAAAAAAAGAATCTGGAACTAGCTCTATTTGTCATTCATTCATTCAGCAAACAGTTATTGAGCATCTATGCACCAGACAATGTGGCCCGGCACAAGTCCACAAAATTTGTGTGTGTGTGTGTGTGAGAGAGAGAGAGAGAGGAAGATTAGCCCTGAGCTAACATCGGATGCCAATCCTTCTCTTTTTTTGCTAAGGAGGATTGGCCCTGGGCTGACATCCCTCTGCATCTTCCTCTATTTTATGTGGGACTCCGCCACAGCGTGACTTGACAAGCGCTGCATCCTCTGTGCCAGGGATCCAAACCCGCGAACACAGCCGCGTCTCCCCCCCCCCCCCCCCCCCCCCCCCCCCCGCTCGCCTCCTGCAGCCAGAAGGGAGCACGCAAACTTAACCATTAGGCCACTGGGTAGGCCCCGCTATTCAACAAATTTAAATCACGGCCATTGCCTGCGAATAGCACACAAACCAATGGAGGAGCTAGGATGCTGAACAAATAAACATCATACCAAATAACGCTAAGCCCGGTAAAGAGATGTTCGAGCTGCTATCAGAGTACAGAGGATAGACTTCTTAGGGTGAGGGAGGTAGTGACAAGAAGGAATCTCTGGTGAAGACAGTTATGCCTGTCTCTTCCTACGATTTTGTAGCTGAAGAGTGATTTAGTTAGTGGATGTGGCCGTGATTGAAAAGTTTTTTCCTTCATTCGACAAACTTTGAATCCCCAGCATATGCCAGGCACTGTCCATTGAGGGTAGAATGATCTGCCCTCATGGGGCTAAGAGTCTAGAGGGGTTCATATGTTAATCAAATAATCTAAAATAATATAAAACCACAGCCATGATAAATTGCTACAAAAGGGAAGTGGAGAACAGGGAGAGCTTTTTTGTTAATGTAGAGGTATATAGTATAAGATCTAAAGTTTTTGAATGAATTCTTTTCCTGGTTTGTATTTCACCATATACAAGTAATAAGTTCTGGTAGGCACTCAGATATTTGTGGAAGTAATGCATTGGTAAAATAATCTTTTTCCTCTCCCTCCCTTTTTTTTCTTTAAAAAAATATATCCATAGAACTTGTGGACAAGTGTATAGGATCAAGAATTCACATTGTGATGAAGAGTGATAAGGAAATTGTTGGCACGCTTCTAGGATTTGATGACTTTGTCAGTATCCTTTTAAAAGGTGGTGGTGGTATGGGTTTTTCTTCAGTATTTAAGAACAAAAGAACTATAGACAGTATTTACTGATTATTATAATAAAAATTAATTTGGGGCCTGCCGGTGGCATAGTGGTTAAGGTCATGCGCTCTGCTTTGGCAGCCCGGGTTCCAGGGTTCGGATCCCAGGTGCTGCCTGACGCACCGCTTGTCAAGCGATGCTTTGGCGGTGTCACATATAAAGTAGAGGAAGATGGGCACGGATGTTAGCCCAGGGCCAGTCTTCCTCAGCAAAAAGAGGGCAATTGGCAATGGATATTAGCTCAGGGCTCATCTTCCTCACCCACACCCACAAAAAAATTAATTCTCAGGGACGTTGTGATAGTGTTTTAAAAGTTGTTTGTGCTGGAAGAAGATTACCTACCTACCTACCAATCACAAGCATTTTGAATTTGAGTCATTGTGTTAGACGTTATAAGTAAAACTGAACAGAGGTAGAAGCCAGAGTAAATTCAACCTGGTATATTTATTTTCTTAACACAGAATTTCAGATATGGTACTGGAAGATGTCACTGAGTTGTGAGTAATGTTAAAAATTAAAGAATGGGGAGGGAGGATCTCTCAGTTTTTAATTTAAGGCAGTTTTAGTACTGTTGAGTCAGTAAAATGATATATGCGAAAACATTGCCTGTTGAAATTACCTTAAAATAGAAATTTTATCCACTGACGCTAGTGATTGGATCGGAAGGTTATTACCTCAATGTAATTATTACTAAATTGGTAGGAAATTAGTGGAGACAAAACTTTAAGGTTAAAGATACTTAAAAACAGCCAGGAATCTTAGGGCTCAGGTCACATCAAGGAACTGATAATAAGAACATTTAATGCTTTTGATTAAATTAATTGCTCTGTAATTTATATATAATATAAAATGTAAATGATGGCTAAATTATATTGATTATAATCGACCATTATTTCCGCTTTCAGAATTGAATTGAATACAGATTGGTTTAATGGGTAGGAATCAGTAGTAAGTAATAGTAACAAGAGTGAGGATAGTAAACGTTTCTTATTTGATCTCCTTGGCAAGTCAGCTTTTATGAAGATCAGCCTAGTGCATGTGAATCTTAGGCCAGTCAGTCCACTCTGTTGCCTTTGGGGAAGAATGTACATCACCCACTGGATAACCTTTGTCTCTGAAAACTGTTGATATAATTGACTGACCTCACATTCATTTATATACAATAATTAACTTTTTTAGGGATCAAAATGTTGGCTTCTATTATCACTGCTTATCCTGACTCTATTTTATCTATTCATTTAGTGAAATCACACCAGAAGGAAGAAGGATTACTAAATTAGATCAGATTTTGCTAAATGGAAATAATATAACAATGGTAAGACACAGTAAACCTGTTTTATTTAGCTACTAAACCATTTTTGAGGGGCACGGGTTACAGAACTAACTTGTTTGACTAAATATTCATGGCCCAGTGGTGCTTCAGATGGGAAAGGGGTGCTCTGGTGGTAACAGGCCCTAAAGCTGAGCTGTTGAAGATGGCATTGGGCCTAAAGATTAGTTTGCGCTTTTTAATATTTTATTTTTTTCATTGTTGAGACACTAAATATTAATTGATGATGTTGGAATTGTAAACAGCAGTGACATGGAGAAAATGGGGATATGAGGGAGGGGCAGAGGGCCAAAAGTGGCTTTGGTGGATGAGAAGCTCTCAGCAGGGGTTTTTAGATGATGTAGTGGTCATGTTATTAAACTTTTTCCTTCTTTGCAGCTGGTTCCTGGAGGAGAAGGCCCTGAAGTATGAATGGATTTCCTTGACACATGCTAGATTCTGTTTTGTCTCGTAATGACAACAAAATAGACATTTTTTTTTAACCTTTTAATATTTGGATTCTGTGAAACTAAGTTTCCCGTTAAAGGGAAGTGCTTTGAAGATGCATTGTAAATGCCCATTTTTAAGTTAATCATGATTATCTTGGAAAAAGAAGAACAGTTTGTTCTTTGAAGACTAAAATAAAGGTGTTTTTGGTTAACTCTCAATTTATTTATTATACTGCAATATCTAGTGGAACAAAGCCTGTAGTTATTTTGTCACTTGCTTTCCTGTCATTTTATTCCTGTTTGCTTCCTCATTTACTTCACCATTTGATTCTCAAACAAAAATTGTTCCAAACAAAATGATGAACTTTGACTTTGAACAAGTGCTTTTAAAATACCTGAAATGATTACGTACAAAATTCAATTCAAACTCTGATGCTTTGATAATTTTATTTATTTATTTATTTTCCCCCCCAGAGCCCCAGTAGATAGTTGTATGTCATAGCTGCTCATCCTTCTAGTTGCTGTATGTGGGACGCGGCCTCAGCATGGCCGGAGAAGCGGTGCATTGGTGCGCGCCCGGGATCCGAACCTGGGCCGCCAGCAGCGGAGCGTGCGCACTTAACCGCTAAGCCACGGGGCCGGCCCAAACTCTGATGCTTTGAAATGAGGATTTTTCTGCTGAACTCAAGTTCCATTAACTCTTGTTAAAAACAAACAAGCAGAGTACATGGGTAATATATGCACATTGTAGAAATACAGATAATTAAAAAGGAAAATATTCATCACACTTTGCTGTATATCCTCTTAGACTTTCTCGGTACGCTTTCAGTACGCATTTTATTTTTACAAAACTGACTCATCCTGAATATACTGTTTTGTAGCCTCCATTTAAGACTTTTTTGAGTTTGGTAAACATCTTTCCATGTCAAATATTTCAGCAACATTAATATGTGCATAGTATTTCATTAAATGGATTTATCATAACTTATTTAGCCTATTCTTAGTATTGGCCACAGTAAGTCCAACTAAATCTTGATACATTTTTATTTTTCTTAGAATAAATTCATAAATGTGTAAGGTCAATTATATTGTCATGTTGCCAACAAAAAATTTGTACCAACCTACACTTTTGCCAGCAGTTTTTCATAGTACCCTTTACATAGTTACCAACATTGGCTATGTTCTATCTTCTCCTCTCTGCCATTGTGATAGGCAAAACCTGGTATGTTTAAAATTTTCTTTATTAATTTTGAACTCATTTGTATTTTGTGAATTACTTTTATGAGGCTTTTGCCATTGAGATGTCTTTTTTGTACTAATTTGTAAGAATTCTAAATAGGTTACTCTTGTACTTTGCAGATAGCTTCCCCAGTTTGTTGTTTGCCTTTTAGTGGTACGTTTTTTTGACATAAATAATGTATTTTTATATAGTCATATGTTGGTCTCTTCCTTTATGGTTTTTGTCTGTGGTACATATGGATTAGAAAGACCTTTGCTCTGATTGTGTGTTTTTCTTGGTACTTTATATTTTCTTTATTTCATTTAAATCTTGAATCCATCTTCAATTTTAGTTTTTCCACGTGAAAAAAGGGCCAAACTTTATTTTCCAAAAAACAAGCACCGATTTATGGTATTTTTTGATTTTTGTGGTGTAAATACTCCTACTGTGGCTGGTTTCAAGCTGCTGAGAGTTTAAGAGCTGGCTTGCAAACTTCCCAAAGGTTTTAACTGTTGGTTCTCAGGAGCCAGTAGGAGCCTGTTGCCCCATATCACTGCCTCTGACCCTTGTTGGGTTGGTGGAGGAATGCTTTCCCTCCTGTTTCTTTCCCTTTGGAGGGAGGTAAAATGATGTCATAATACTGCACTTTTTCTACCCTTTTACTCGTTATCCTATGGGAGCTGGGTGGTCATGCTCAGCTCTTACTTTTTTCCTGCTAGGAGTTAGTAGCCTGCAGGGAGCACATGTTCTTAATTCCAACATGCTATGAGTTTTAGAGGAGCCTGACCTCACTTAGGGAGGCATACAGTTATCTAGTCTGTGGCTAGGTGGATGAGTTTACTCTGGGGATCAGTAATAGGAAGCTCACTTGCCTACAGATAAACTGTCTCAATCTGGTCTTTAGCAGTAATAAAAATGATGCTATGATTCCCATCTGCTTACGCTTTTGTCTTATATCACAATTCATTTAGAATGGGTACTATTCTAAATAAAGGTTTCTTAACCTTGGCACTATTGACATTTTTGTCTGGATAATTCTTAGTTTTGTGGGCTCTCCTGTGCACTGTAGAATGTTTAGCAGCATCCCTGGCCTCTAACCACTAGATGCCAGAAGCGTCACCATCTATTGCCAAGTGTTCCCTGAGGGCAAAACAATCCGCTCCCCCCCCCCCCCCCCCGCCCCGTGGTTGAGAACCAGTGTTCTAAATAATAGGGGTGCTATTTATTGGACTTTCTAAAATCTCCTAATATTTGGTATGTGGGCGAGGAGCACTGGATCTGGACAATGAGTAAAAATCGGGGAGAAAATGCTGTGATTGAGGATTCCGGCAGGGTAAAATGGGTAGTTTTAAGCTGAAATGATGTATTAGGTACTAACCATAGAGGATGTTCACTTTGGCAGATTGCTGGTGAGTGGCTGTTCTTATAGAGGTGTTTCATTTCTGTAGAAGCAGGGCTGTATGTGCTGGGCCCTGAAGTGAAGGTGAGACCTCAGCAAAAATGAGAGCAGAAAAGGCAAAAGCTATGCTGGTGTTGGTGACTTGGTCAGTTTTTCTCAAACTTTGGTTTGAAAACTGGTATCAGAATCATTTGGAGAGCTACTAAAGAACGCAGAGGCCCAGGCTCATTGAAGAGGATAGGACCTTGGGCCGTCATATTTTTATCAAGTTCCCAAGTTCCCCAGGTAATTCCATTCCTTACCAAAGCCTGAGAGCCACTGCCTTAGAGTGTAGGCTGCTGCAGGTGTAGCTTTTTAAAGTAGGTGTGCTGTAGAGCACTAGTGGAGTTCTAGTTTAAATTGTTAGTACCAGGTCTTGGCAGGGAATGATGCATCTCCTGCCCCGAATCCAGACTTCAGTGTGGACCAAGGAGGGACCCATTGTGGGGCAACCTTGGATTCACTTGGCTTGTCCATAGGCTTGAGAGTCACTTCCCATCAATGTAGTCTCAATTTTCTTCTTGAGGGTTGATTTGTTGATTACACAAACTGTAATCATGTCTTTAGATTTCAGGGTCCAAAATTGCACCTTCACCCATAGAGATATGTTAGATTTTTGTCAGTAAAGAAAAAAATGTGGGCCCTTATTTTAAAGAGAATATGCCATCTTCTAGCATTGAAGGTGAGGAAGATCGCGGTGAAATTATTGTAAACCAAAGGAGGAAAGGCCTGTGCTTGGGGCATTTTATTTTTCAAATCTTATTTTCTAACAATTTCACATTTACTGAAGAAGAGTTGCAAGAATATCAGAAAGAGCTCTTACATCCCCTCACTCAGACCCCACTCAAGTTTTTTGCTTCAGCAGTGTCCACAGCAAAAGGATCCAGTCCTGGGTCATGTGCTGTACTCAGTTGTCGTATGTCTCTAGTCTCCAATCTGAAACAGTTCTTCAGTCTTCCATTGACTGTCATGACCCCAACATTTCTGAAGATTGCAGATTAGCCCTTGTAGAATGTCCCTCAATTTGGGTTTGTTTGGTGTTTCCCCATGAGTAGGGTGGAGTATGCATTTCTGGCAGGTGTATCACAAGAGTAAAGCTATTCCTCCCAATGTGTCTCATCAGGTGGCACATAATATTGACTAGTTCCATTTCTGATGGTGTCAACTTTAAGTTTTGATGGATGATGTTCAGTAGCAGTTTCTGTTCAGCAGTCTGCTGGTGTGATTCTTCAGTTGAAACAAACGTAGAAAGCAGAAATCTTGCCTAGGAAGGAGATTGCCCAGGGTTAAGCCACTTTATAAGCAACGAAAGCAGAAACTGTGCAACAGGACTGGACTAATATTCCTGTTCCTGAGTGAGTGAGGTCATGTCACTGGACAGAGCCCACCTTAATGCAGCACCAAGGTGCCCCAAACTCAAAGTCATTTCCAAGGGTACATAGAAATTACGAGGTTTAAAATATATTGGATGAGAAAGAAAGGCTGTCTCAAATAAGACCTGGTGACTGGGTCTGCCACCTGTGCAAATTTCTCAACACTGCAAGAAGACAGTGTTATTGCGTATGCCAATTGCTGAGAAAGAGGGGAGACTGTTATCACACATGGAATTTCCCCCAGATAGGGCAACATAGTGCCATAATTAGCCTCTTAAGGTAACTAACCAGCTGAATTAAGTAAGCGATCCAGTGGAAATTCTCAGGTCACAGATTCCGAACAATTGGCAGAGACTGACTGGCATCCTGGCAAGGCCTAAACCTTCACTTAGCTACTTCTGAGTCTCTGCTATGGTCTTGGGCACTGCTAAGTTTTAGCTTATAAGGATATAATTTTACCTAAGAGAACCACTTTAGGGGCTGGTGGATACACAACTTCGTGAATATACTAAAAACCACTGAACTGTACATTTTATTTTTTATTTGGTGAGGAAGATTTGCTCTGCGCTAACATCTGTTGCCAATCTTCCTCTTTTTTTGCTTGAGGAAGATTAGCCCTGAGCTAACATCTGTGCCTTCCTTCCTGTATGTGGGTCACCACTCATCAGCCATGCTGTGGTGGACCTGGGTAGGTCCGTGCCTGGGATGCTAACCCAGGAACCTGGGCCCCTGAAGTGGAGCGTGCCGGACTTAACCACTATGCCACGGGGCCGGCCCCTGAACTGTACATTTTAAAAGGGTGGATTTTATGGTACATGAATTATATCTCAACTTTTAAAAAAGTGAGACCTATTTGAATCATATCTAATGTAACTTCTGAGGCTTTAAAAGAAACACTGACTTCTCTATAAGTGACAATCCGAGCTGTGGCTGCTGAAAGGACCCTACCTTCACCCAAGCATCAAAGTCCCCTGTGGTTAAGATTGAACAGAAGAATCTGGGGAAGATTGTTTTTGACCTGGATTTTGGTCTTCTAACTCACAAAGACAAGGTCTTTAGTTTCGGATTTTAATTGTAGTGGACTTAAACATTTTTGAATTTTGATTTGCAAGATTTAATTTTTGAACCTTAGTTTCTCCCTGTAAATTTGATAATAGGAGGGGATGATATTTAAATTTGGGCAGCTCTAAGTTGTTGGCATTTTATTATTGGGTTATAGTGCTCTGATACAGGGTAGAACATGTGGCTGGGAATACTTTGGGCTGGGAAATGAAGTAAATTTTCAGACTTGGAAGTATGGAAGCCTTGAAGTTGCCTTAATTAATGTATTATTCTAACCCATTGCAAAGCCTTTTGGGGCAAAATCTAAGTTGCTTCCAGTGATCCCAAGAAAATAACCAAAGGAACAGTGGTTGGTATTTGAGATGACTTAAAGATGATTTCATGATAGACTGCTCTGGTTCTCCATGGCTTTAATGGTTATGCCCAGTGGGTGAAAAGAACAAAAAGATGAGGAATGTAAGAGAGGAATGCTTCTTTTCCACTTCTGGTGTTTTTTTCCTACATGGAGAAAGATTAATTTGTATAATGCACCTGATTTCTCTCTGTCATTTTGTTCCCTTTGCCCCAGGAGACATGGAGTGACTTATCTGATTAAATGTGGGGAGAGGGAAATGGGGCATGCTTGCCTCAACTCCTTTTTCTTCTTGGGGTTCAGTTGCCTTCAAGTAGCATATGTTCTGCTCTGCTCTTTGCTGTAAGTTTTATAGGGCTCTATGTGAAGACATGAAATAGTCTGGGTGGTCCAGCAGTGCGTGTGGTTTGGTGGGTAAATCTGAATAATTTAGGAGTTCCATACTAAGAAGTTAACTACAGTCCACAGATATAACTACATCATCCACCTAGCATCTGTCAGTAATAAAAATATTTTGACCCCTGTCTGTTTACCATTTTGCCTTTTTTCTCAATTGGTTCAGAACTCAGTTGTGGAAGAGGGGTGCTAATTGTTGGTCCCTTCAAAGATTCTAATTAGCCCTGAAGTTTCTGCTGTACTAATATAACAACCTACAGGCAGTCTTCCTGACTGCCTCCTATCTCATCCCGTCACCTCTGTCCTCCACAGCCATTAGAACACTGGAGTGATTTATCTAAAATCCAGAGTATGGTTGACTTTGGCTTTCAAACCCTTTAGTAACTTACCCTCTATACAACAGAAGCCCAATTCCTGAGGAATACCTCTTGACCTTGTCAATCACATCTAGGTCTTGCCTTGGTAACAGAATTTTTAACACAGACTTCCCTCCCCTTGGATTTTTGGCTTTACCCATGTTGGATCCCTGTGGGAATACTCTTGTCTCTAAACTTCTTTTCACTTGGTTTACTTCTATTCAAACTTTAAGAGTAGGTTCTAGGGCCAGCCCTGTGGCTTAGCGGTTAAGTGCACGCGCTCCGCTACTGGCGGCCCAGGTTCGGATCCCGGTTGCGCACCGATGCACCGCTTCTCCGGCCATGCTGAGGCCTCGACCCACATACAGCAACTAGAAGGATGTGCGACTATGACATACAACTATCTACTGGGGTTTTGGGGAAAAAAAAGGAGGAGGATTGGCAATAGATGTTAGCTCAGAGCCGGTCTTCCTCAGCGAAAAGAAGATTAGCGTAGATGTTAGCTCAGGGCTGATCTTCCTCACAAAAAAAGAAAAAAAAAAAGTAGGTTCTACCACTTCTCAATACTTATGCATGACAGATCATGGAGACCTCAAAGTGCTTTTCCGTAACACTGTCTGGAATAGGTGCTCCCTTCTAAAGAAAACAGCCCCAAACAGTTCATGCCGTGCAAAGTTCTGGTTTCAAGGGAAACAAATCCTGTTACCCTATTGGACCAGAAACTAGAATCTGTGCCATCACCACCACCACCAGCACCACCATCATCTGAATATCTTTTATTTTTTAATTCTATAAACTGATGTTAGGGATATTCAAGGATCTTGTTCTTGAGTTTTTGTGAACCATATATTTTTTTAAATTTTTATCAATGAATTAATGATTTAATCGATACAAATTGTAGAAATGAACAAAGAAAAAGAGACCCAAATACAGACCAGTGGTGAAGATTGGTGGCATAGGAGTCATGGATGATGAAAACATATGTCTGAAACTCGGAGGTCCAACGTGGAGCATAGTTAGTCTATTCCCTTTGTTGAAATTTTGTACAGAGAGATGTTAGAACTATAGGAAGATCATGTTCTTGTATTGATTTTGTTAACATTAATTGAATAATGATAGAACCATTAAACAAATATATAAAAAACAGAGTGAAGCATTGCTCAACTATAACACCTGTGGTGAGGCAAAATATGTTATTGATAAGCACTGAAAACAGTGATGCCCATTAAGAAATAAATGGGTCAAGAGCTCACCTCTTCAGCTAGGGTTATAGAGATTCTGATAAGGAAGAGTCAATTTTATTGTTTTGTGTCAAGCTCAAGACTGAATTTTTCCTTTTGTTAAGATAAAAATAATATATAATAGGAAAAAATAATACATACCTAGCTATTGAGTCAATGAGATGTAGAAAGCAAGGATTAATGGTGATTAGGTGATTATCTGAATATTTTGAATTTGGCTGGCATAGTCTATCAACCCTTAGTGCAGTGATGAAATTGGGCTCTGGCTGTTAACAGGGAAGATCAGAGGCAGAAACCCGGGGAGCTCCAGCATGGTCCTTGTGCTCTGTGAGTCCCACTCGTTGACATCTCTAAGTGGTGGAGGTGGCACTTGATCTCAGGTCAGCCTGATGTCCAAATCATGCTCTGTATACTCCGGTCATGAGGAGTGTGAGGTCAGTGGGCATGAGGCTGGAGCAGAGAATGGCCGGGAAACATTTAATCTACTTTATCCAAGGTTGACCCTGATTGAATCTTCGGTGGTCAAACATTTCACTCTTGAATTTAATAAGAAAAACTGTGCATTACATCAGCTGGCCACCAGAGGGCACTGTGGAACAGGCAACTAGTTGCTAAAGCGAAGGCTTTTTAATTTTCCCACGGATCCTGCATTCGAACTCAGGTTTCTGGTCTTCCACTCTGCTTACTGTTGGATCACACCACAAGAGCAGGTAACGGGCTGAATCTATACTGTTTTACACTTATTTTTGAAAAAGAGGAATCTATTTTTCATTCATATTTTCTACATGAGCTGCCTTTTTTTGACTGTAAAAAATTATCTTTAAGTATAATGTTGTGGATAAAAACATGGGCTCTAGAATTAGACTTACTTGGACTCTAATCTCAGTCAATCATTTATTAGTTATGTGAGTCTAGGTGGCTACTCAATGTCTCTGGCCTCAATTCCCTCATTTGTAAATCGGGAAAAATAACCACCTCTCAGGGTTGTAAAAATTAACTAAGATAATATATGTAAAGCATTGGTGTAGTTTCCATCATATAGTAAGTGCTCAATAAATAGCAGTAGTTATTACTACTATTTAAAGAGCCTCCAGATCAACTTATTTTTATGTTTTTTCTCTGACAGCAATTCCATTTCAGCAATTCAAGCTGTCACTTAGTCCATAACATTTCCCCCAAGAATTGAGCCCCTAGTCATCTTTGAATCTTCTGTCACAAAGCACAGTACTTGGGCACAGAGGCTCAAATGAAATTTGTTGCATTAAGTGGTGACAATAGAGTAAGAAGCTTTTTTTTTTAAGGTGAGACTGAGAAAGTGGGCTTTATTACTCAGAAAATGGCTTAACTTACAAAGTAGTTAGCTTCAAGATTAGCAGGGGGAGTGAAATAAAGATGCAGGGAAATTTCAAAATATATTGATGGTTGTCATTAATAAAGCAATCCTTTCTTGAGCACCTGCTTTGTGCCTGTCCTCCAGAAGCTCACTGCCTGGCCAGGAGATGGATCTCCCTAGTTGTGATACAGTGTGATGAATATGTTAGCTTTTCAAGCATGCGGAGAGGAGAGGGATGGTCTCTGCTTGTGGTGGGAGTGGGAAACAAGGAAGGCATCTGTGCTAGTTATTCTTTTCTTTTTCCCTGCCCCCCCCCCATCCATTCTCTGCCCATCTCTGCCCTGCTCTGTGTCCTGGGATGCTGAATGCTGCATAAGCATGCCTGTGCTCTGTTGCCCTCTGACGTCTGGTTGGGTTCCTCCAAAGGGAGGCAACAGCAGGAGATCAGAGGGTGGGAGAGAGAGAGGCTAGGGTATTTCTTCCCTGTTTCAGCATCATATCTCTAGCAGTGACTGTGACTGTCCACAGAGCTCCTCCTTCATGCCTCTAGTTCTCAAAGGGCTCATGTAACAATATTTCCTCCCCTTGTCCCATTCAGTCTTGGGGTAGTAATGACTTCCTACATTTGGTGTTGTCTGGATGCCTCCCAATTCCTCATTCTTTTTTTTATATTGCCTGAAACTCTGTAAGTAATTTTTCCGTTTAATAAAATCTCTTCATCTGGACCTTGCTGGGACCCAGATCAATACAGCATCCTAGAAGAGGAGATACTGTAGCCGGGCCTTGGCAGATAAGCAGGCATGTTGTCCAGCAGAGAAGAGAGAAAAAGGCATTCCAGACAAAGGGGACAGGCATGGAGATGGGAGAGATTTGGCATTTGGGGCTGTGATGAGTGATGTTGGGTGGCTGGAATACGGGGTGCATCTGAAAATCATATCTGGCTGAGACAGAACTGAGCCTTGGCAACATCTGGAGTGTGGAGTTAAGGGATTCCCTTCTCTAAAAGATCTGTTTGCACCTTCCAATTTACAAGGAGGATAGGGAGTCTTTTGGAGGTTGCAGGTTCAGACCTATTCAGGTTTATCTTGCAGATTCGGAAGCGAAGTGCTGTGGAAGTCAAGTTGAAGGGAAGGATTTCAGAGGTCTTGAGATTTTATCACAAGGAAGAAAGAGTCACAAATATGATGAAGTGGCTTCAAAAAGAAGCATGAGGATCAGAAAGGAGTGATGGTCCTAGGAAAGCATGGCGACTATGCTTGAACTAATCCTAACTCGTCCCCTCGGGGGTGCACATCCTGAGGAGGAAAGGAGTTTTCCTTAGAAAGAGCTGTCTCTCTAAGCTCTGTATATCTTCAGGACCACACGTTTTCCCTTGGACACCTTGATAGGGGTCCTGTGTCACCAGGACTATCTCAGTCACACCCAGGCAGAGTAGGCAGCTGAACAGTTTGGAAAGAGGAATGGAAAGAAAATCAGGAAACCTGAGTTTGTTGCCAAGTGGCTGTGTAACCTTGGGCAAGTCACCCTTTTTTTTTTTAGGACTCCAATTTTCTCATCTAGAAAGCAAGAGTTGAGTTGCATGTTTGGGTTCCCTTCCAGGATTCAACTCTGCCTTTGGTTGTCTGCATTTCAGTGGAAGAGAAAATCAGCCAAAGGCCTGAGGCCCAAGTAGGGTGGAGAGGTGGTTGACCATGAGTGACAGGTCACATCCTCCAAGTCAAGCATGCTTACTCTTCCCTCCCGCCATCAGCCACCCTATCCCTGCCAGCTGTGTTGTGTGTTTTGAATCTGTTGAGCATTGGTAGCCATTGGGAACTTGGGGGCACGTTCCCACATCTGCTGATTGCCCATGACTTATTGTCCTGTGGGAATCTAGTGGTTTTGATACTGTGGCTAGTCTTTTAAAGCTGTCATGCTTCCTGTTCTCCTTGATGCCTCTTCCTTTTCTGTTCTGTTTCAATGAGAGTGAATCTGAAAACTATCAGAGTGGAAACCACATCGAGAGGAATCGTGGTCTGATGTAGAAGCTCTGTCGCTTACAGATTGAGTGAGCTCAGGCAAGCCATTTATCCTCTTTCGGTCTTGGTTTCCTCATCTTTTAAACTGAGGCAAGGACTCATGCCTTTCTATTCCACACACATATTCTGAAGATGCAGGGGGCTCACAGATGCGAAATGCTTTCATTTGACCAACTTTCCATATTGACTATGGATCCTTATTCATTCATCATTGGACACCAGCTGGTAACATCCTGGTTGACTTTTGAATCTGTACTCTACCACTTTCCAAAAAGAACTGTGGCATCTACAAGAATGCCTACAAAATAATTGGTCATTATATTTCCTATAAAATAGAGAAATATACTAGAATGAAGATCATGACCATGGGATGTGGTGAATCATAGGTATGTGGGTCATGGGCTCACCTGCTTCCCCTGCTCTCTGTGAAGGAGTCTATTTACTTCTTCTTAAGTATTTCATTTTGTCTCATAATTGCTGCTTCTTGTGCCATGGCCTCTATTAACACTTCTTCGTAGAAACCCTGTTATTTGTCATTGGTTTTAGCCAGCTTTATGGTCAGTGTCTCATGAGGGTAGTAGGAAATGGGAAGGACCTTATTTTTGCCACTAGTAAATTGCCTGGAGATCATCTCTAGGTGATTGTAGCTGGAAGTGTGATATTTAATTAGTAGAGAAAATTGAGTCAGGCAAGAGGCAGCCTGTGCCAGCAAGAGGGTGAGAAAAGGCTGGGGAAGAAGTGGTATGCTCAGTGGGGCAATTTGACCCAGGTTTTCTCCTAGATCCAGATCGGGTGTTCACATCACCACAGGTGGAGATTGCAGAAGCTTAAGGAATTTTCCATAGTGATGGGAACCACAAATGAGCCCCTACATATACCTAGTTTCTTATATTCTGCCCTTCATCTATTTGGGAATATAAATGATGAACTCCCAAGAGGTGAGGACCTCGCCCAATGAAGCCTCACCTCCTGCTGGCCTAGTGACTGCTGCTAGAGGATGACACAAGCTTGCACTGAGATTTGTGGCCTCTTGGATCACAGAACCCAAGGTGTGATGAGTTGGAAAGGAGCTTACAGCACCTCTAGACCCAGTCCTGCACTTCATAGATGACGAGACCAGGGCCCAGAGAGGAGCCTTGACTTGCCTAAGGGACTCAGGGGCTGAGCTAGAACCAGTGCATAGATCACTGGAACCTGGTTTGGAGCTCTTGGCTGTGTCACTCAGCTGCCATGACTGGATGGTGGTGGTTGGGTTACCCTGAGTAAAATTACCCACCTCTGCCCCAGAAACCAATTGAAATCACTTGTGTCTGAGCTGCTGCACTTCCCCATAGGTGTCCTAGAGATATGCATTCCCAGTTTATTTCCAAAGAACCGTCTTTTCCTTACAAGAGCAGTACTACTTGGAGTGATGCGTCATCTGCCTTTGGGCACCTGGCACCTTGAAAAAGGCTGACAATCAGCAGCAGGAGCCAAAGGGTGCAGAGGACAGGAGGAGGGGCTTAGATGGAGCAGGAGCCAGAAAGGAGGAGGGCCCAGGAAGGTATTTAAAGAAAGTGTAGGGATGGGGTGGATCTTGCTTTAATACCTGCTCGTCACTTCTCAGTGGTGTGACCTTGGAGAAGTTACTCCAAGGGCCCTTCTCTGTAAAATGGGAATGAAGACATAAACTTCAGGCCTATATGAGAATTAAGAGATAATGTATATGATAAATATATATTAT
Organism: Diceros bicornis minor; assembly: GCF_020826845.1. Taxonomy (NCBI): domain Eukaryota; kingdom Metazoa; phylum Chordata; class Mammalia; order Perissodactyla; family Rhinocerotidae; genus Diceros; species Diceros bicornis. Next base: position 56,548,369 of record NC_080742.1, on the reverse strand, counting down.
ATTACATATATATATGAGATAATATATATGAAATATATGAGATATGAAAGCGCCCCACAGTGCTGGATGTGCAGTAGGTGCTCCACAGGTTGGAGTTCCCTCCCTCCTTCCCTGGGACCAGCGGCAGCGCCTGGAGCCATTGCGTCTTCCACTCTTCACGGAGCTCTCTCCCCTCAGGGCTCCTCCACTTGTGCAGGTAGCGTGTTAAGTGACAAAGGTCAAAGCAGTTAGTGTTTTGTTATTGTTTTTAAGGAAAAAAAGGGGATATTTATTGTTTCACATAATTTAACGTTCCACTTACTGGCATGGCTAGATCTAGGGGTTCTAATGACATCAGCAGGATGCAGTCTCTCCATCTCTTAGCTCTGCTCTCCTCTGTGTTATGTCCATTCTCAAGCAAGCTCTTCCTTGATGGAGATGAGAGCAAGGATGCATCCCACGTTCTGATGTCAGCAGAAAGAGTGCCAATAGGAGTGATATTAAGATAATATTTTTGTAGGGGACCCTGGAAACCTGATTGTTGCCACCTCTTTCTAAGTGGTCCCCAGGAGAAACATATGCCCAGAGGGTAATAAACACCTTTTATTGCTTGGGCGTGGTAGTGGAAACTGCTGATTGTCGCCCATTTTTCACTCTCTCTTTACATGGTTGCCCAGCTGAAGATTACATTTCTAAGCTTCTCTTTCAGCAAAGTGGGGCCATGGAAGAATCATACACAAGATTCTGGCCAATGGCATGTGAATGAAGTGATAGACTATGAGATGGACACTACAGAGTAATAAGAAGTAGTTCCTGGCAATTGCGGAGCTACTGTCCCAGTCCTAGACCACCTACATGGGCATTTGTGTGAGTGAGAAATAAACTATCTTATATAATCCACTTGGTTAAGCCTAACCAATACAGGCACAAATGCAAAATACAGTGACCTAGTGAGCTAGATTAGACCATGCAGAGGACTCCATATGCCCAGGCTAGAGGCTGTCTTGGGCCTAGATTCAGAGCATGTTGAAGACAAGTCAGGATTTTCCAAAGCAAAAGTTGCAACAGCTTTGCTAGCAGGGAATTCCTGCCCTTAGTTGGTCCAGAGGTATATGGCCAACAAAGCCCTCAGCAGCTGGTTCTCAGACGCCTGGGAAAGGCTGCATGAATGAAATGAATCCAAAGATCATCTGGCATTAATTTTATCAATTCCTTTATATTTCCTTTTCCATCAAGCCTTTATAAAAATCGTTTTATTATGAAAACATTCAAACATTCACAAAGTTAGAATCTCCATTGCCCAGATTCAACAATTATCAACACTATGCCATATCTGCTTAATCTTTCTTTCATCCTCCTTCACAGCAACACCTAGATTAGTGTTAGATTTAATAACTGGCCACTGTAGCCTACTCTGGTTGACACATAAAACTAACCATCACATCCCCTTTTACAGATGAAGAAACTGAGGCAGAGTGTTAAGAATGCCCAAGGTCTAGGCTGGGATGTGGCACAGTCAGAATTCAGGCTCCACAGCTGTGCCCTTCACCCCTGTGTTGCTCTGTGGCCTAATTGGTTGCAATTTCCTCAAGTACAGATGAGGCTAATAATGCCTGCCTCTTTCTACTCACAGGATTCCTGTACTTATTTATGTGCTTTTATTCTGTCTCATTCCAAAATGGATTCGAAGAGGCTCTGAGAAATCAATGAGACAATTCCCATAAAGGTGTTTTGAAGAATATTAAGGGAAGGAAAAGGAAACCAACATTGACTTTGTACCTGTATGTGCCAGGCACAATGCCAGCATCTGCACATTTGTTGTCTAATTTAATACTCAGCAAAAAAATGCAAATCCTCCAACACTTGAGGTTCTTTGAGGGCAACTAGACCTTGCTCATATTGATATCCTTTCACAGGACTGGGAGTAGTGTAGACACCCAATAAGTGCCTATAAATCAATGGAATTATTGTCTAGGTGTGTAACATGAAAGCAAGGTGATAGTTGCTAAGAGCTTCTTGGGTGGGCAAGGGACTTTTTGTGGGATTCAATATCTTCCAGGAGGTGAAAGAATAATCCCAATGCATGTTGCCCTGGAGAGGGAAGGAGGAGTCTTCTCCAGAGACTCACTGGGGAAATCATATGCAAGTGAACTGGCTAAAATTATCCACTCCTTTTATGCAACATGCTCCCCAGACGGGAAAACACTGCCACATATGTCATCTGGACGCTTTAAAACTTGCTCCTCCTGTACGCAAAGTCTCTCCACTTAACAGGTACTGAATTCCTGTAATCCCCAGCCCTGGAAAGTGTCCCCCTGGAGGGAGGTAACGTGTAGGTTTCTGCCCTGTGGCTTATTCCACATCAATCCCTCCTCATATAAACTCAAAGCAGCAAAGTAGCCAGCCTGAGATGAGAAGGGCTTTGTGTTCAGTGGATGTATAATAAGGAGTGGTTTATATGTAGGCAGGGTTCAGGGACAATTTCAATATTAATGAAAGATATCCTAGCAGACAATCAGGTTTATTTCACCGTAGGCTCCAGGAGGGCTGGGGCTTTCTGAAGTTCCCAGGAATTCTTTAAACTTGGGTTTCTTGATCTAAGGGGAATGTTCTTCCTGAGAGGTGAAGAGGCACTGGCCTCTCTTCATTTGTTAGGAGGAAAGGATGTGAGGTTTTGGAGTTAACCACACATGGTGACACGGCTGTGTCACTTCCAGCTGTTTGAGATGGAGCAAATTACCTCCCTCTCAGGTCTCAGTTTCCATATGTATATACATATACATATACATATACGCAGAATTGGGGGGATATTGTGTACATGATAGGGCTGGTTTTTTTTTTGGTGAGGAAGATTGGCCCTGAGCTAACATCCATTGCCAGTCTTCCTTTTTTTTGCTGAGGAAGATTGTCCCTGAGCTAACATCTGTGCCAATCTTACTTTATTTTGTATGTGGGACGCTGCCACAGCATGACTTGATGGGCAGTGTGTAGGTCTGTGCCTGGATTCGAACCCGTAAACCCCGGGCTGCCAAAGCAGAGCATGCCAAAATTAACTACTACGCCACTGGGCTGGCCCCTCATAGGGCTGTTTTGAGCATTACTGTAAGATGATATGTATACAGAACCTGGCCTGCAGTAGGTACTCAGGACGTGTTGGGTCTCAAACCACTGCTGAGGGCTGGCCCAATGCACACTGTGGGGAGGCCACTCTTCCCCCATTGCTGATTGAATCCAGATGAAATCTAGTTAAAATGGACACCAGGAACATCTGAGAGGAGAGATTATGGCTGAAGATGTGGAAGTTGAGGGGTCTGCCTGTGGAGTGGGTTCTGGGGACTATAGTGGATGCTGTCAGTGCCTCCTGCAATAACCTCTTGGCCCACTCTGTAGGTCACCTGTGTCTTGGGTGGACAGTTTCCATATCACGCCAATGACCTCCTAGCTCAGGCATATGATTCTTTCTTTTTAAAGGTTTTCTCTGGCCTGTTGAGCATACTGTGCTTGGAAGTGCTGGGGAATTAATGCCCCCAGGAGTGACTCTCAACTGATGCGGATGGGAGTTGATGGATGAAAATCCCAGCAATTCTGGCTTGTGTTCTACACAGTCTTGCGGAGGGTCCCCAGTTGTCCATAGCAGCAATGCACTTATTAACACATCCTGTCAGACGCTGTAGCATACTTCTCTACACCCTCACTTGTGTACTCCAAGTACTCCAAAAGTACTTGTACACAAATCATATTCAGGATCTGCTTTTGGGAGAACTCCAACCAAGAGAGAAACCCATAGCCCTGTTGCCTTCTGAGATGTAAGCCCTGCTTGTTCACCTGGCACAGCTCCTGGGTATTCTCTTCTTCCTTTTTCATGAACTCCTGCTCCACTTCACAACTGCCATCTTTTTTAATGGGAGACAAAGTCTTCAATTCCCAGGATTATGGAAAATAACCAGTCTTTCTGATTCTCTCCTTCTTTCCTGTGCTTGAACCAAGCCAAGAATGTCCCTCATCCAGTGAGAAAGAAGGCACTTTTCTTTTGCTTTGCCAATCTTGACTGCAATTGTCAGAGTCTGTTTATTATCGATAATAATACCTGGTGGGGTTCTTTTTAAGAAATATTTTTGCAAATGAAGGAGCCCTCCCCTTGGAATGAGAACTCTATGTAGTTTATTATACAACTGAGCATAGCTATTGTAGTGGACACTTAGAATTGTCCTCCCAGGACCCCTTTTCTTGCAACTGCCTCTTCATCCATCTATGCAGTTAGAACAGAAGTTCCCGTGTTAGTACAGGGCGACTCCCAACCCCTGGCTTCCGTTGATTTGTCCAGGGAATCGCATCTAACTCAAGCTCAGCCAATGAAGGCTTTTCCAAAGATTTTTGACTTGAGACCAGAGAGAACTTGAATTCAGTTTCTCTACAGTGGCTGAAGCTGTGAGATATAAATCTTGGTTGCTGTCAGCATCCAAGTTTCCTGCTATGTGAAAAAAGCCAGCCTGAGTGGGAAAGAATGACATCAATGTGCAAAGAGGAACAGAGGTGAGTGATGGAGGGAGAGTCCTGGCAGCACTCACGGTCCTGTTCCAATCACGGCCCAGCTGCATCCCTGGATAGTCCCTCAGGTGGGAAGTTTAACATTTTCTTGGATGCAAAGAACCAAGCAGCAAAACAACAACAAAATAGAAAACCCAACCCAAATTAGCTAATTGTTCCATTTAGCTAATTGACTTGTGTTTCTGTTACTTGCAACCCAAAAGTCCTAACTAACACAAAGATAAGCTTCAGACTCTTAAGGCTATATGTGGGGGTCCAGCATCATTTCTAGTTCCTCAACTAAGGAATTATTGGGAAACCATGGTGGGCTTTATGGTATCTCTTCAACATCCATCATACCCCTCCACCATTGGGGAGCAGTCATGCTGTGGGGGAATTGTCTATAGCTCCAGGCCAGGGTCTGAACTGTTGAAGGCAATAATGGTAATCTCAACCCATTTGCAGTGATTTAGTCAGAAGTGGGCATGTGACTCAATTTTGGGACATTTTCTGCAGGATTCTGGGAAAAGTTTATTCACTCCTGAGAGATGCACAGGAAGAGCTATATTCTTCTTAGAGCTTTGTGGTGTATGGATGTGAGGCTGGAACCTGCTGTAGCTATCTCCTTGCCAGTCTCATGATGAAGCCAGGACTTGGAGGAGGTCAAAGAAATGGAGGTAGAGATACCCCATGTTTGGTCTTCCAGTTTAGTGGACCAACGCATTTCCTTATAATTTAAGCTAATTTGGGTTGGATTTTCTATTTTATTGTTGTTTTGCTGCTGAAAGCATGTTAACAAATACAGAACTCTCAGCCAATAAACCACGGGAATAATCCTGTTCAGATCAAGCCTTCTGTATAAGACTCTATCACCCCTCTTCCATTTGTCCCATGTTGTTCTCATTCTACTGGGATTAGTCCCAGTAGATGGTACCCTCGTATCAAGGCCTCTGGCTCGACTTTTGTGATTGTTTGCAAAAAGTTCGTGTTTACTCTGATTTTCATCAATTCATTTCTACAGAGGCTTGTTTCCTCCAATATGTGTTGCAAAATGCTGAGGTCATTCTATTTTTGCTTTTCTGGGAGTGGCTTCATCTTTTTGCTTGGCTAAGAAGTGCTGTCTCCATCTGGTGCTTTGTCTTGTGCTTGTTCTCAACCTCAATAAACTTTCTCTGCTTTGTTGCTCTAGTCTCTGTGGCAAGAAGAGATGCTTTCCGATGAGGTTCTTGGCTGGGCACAGAATTGCACCCCCACCATATCGTATAACAGAGTGACACTTCCTGTAACACAGTCTACATCCTCTCTGGCAGGAGTAGCACAGGGATGTGCCTAATGAACTCAGGGATTCTTAGTGCATGGGCCACAAAAGCACACAGGCCATTTTTGTTTTAAAGGTTTTCCTGCTAATCACAGGGAAGGAGTGAGTGGCCAAAGTAACACATGTTGGGAAATTACAATGGCTCAAGAAATCTCAAAAAGTTCTAAGAGTAGTGATTTTATTTTATTTATTTATTTATTTATTTAATTTTTTGTTTATTGCAGTAACATTGGTTTATAACATTGTAAAAATTTCAGGTGTACATCATTATACTTCTATTTCTGCATAGATTACATCATGTTCACCACCAAAATACTAATTACAACCCATCACCACACACACATACTGACTTATCCCTTTCACCCTCCTCCCTCCCCCCTTCCCCTCTGGTAACCACCAATCCAATCTCTGTCCCTATGTGTTTGTTTATTGTTGTTATTATCTACTACTTAATGAAGGAAATCATACGGTATTTGACCTTCTCCCTCTGACTTATTTCACTTTGCATTATACCCTCAATGTCCATCCATGTTGTCACAAATGGCTGGATTTCATCATTTCTTATGGCTGAGTAGTATTCCATTGTGTATATATACCACATCTTCTGTATCCATTCGTCCCTTGATGGGCACTTAGGTTGCTTCCAAGTCTTGGCTATTGTGAATAACGCTGCAATGAAGACGGGGGTGCATGTACCTTTACAAATTGGTGTTTTCAAGTTCTTTGGGTAAATACCCAACAGTGGAATAGCTGGATCATATGGTAGTTCTATCCTTGATTTTCTGAGGAATCTCCATACTGTTTTCCATAGTGGCTGCACCAGTTTGCACTCCCACCAGCAGTGTATGAGAGTTCCCTTCTCTCCACATCCTCTCCAACACATGTTGTTTCCTGTCTTGTTAATTATAGCCATTCTGACGGGCGTGAGGTGATATCTCATTGTAGTTTTGATTTGCATTTCCCTGATAGTTAGTGATTTTGAAGATCTTTTCATGTGTCTGTTGGCCATCTGTATATCTTCTTTGGAGAAATGTCTGTTCAGGTCTTTTACCCATATTTTAATTGGGTTGGTAGTTTTTTTGTTGTTGAGATGCATGAGTTCTTTATATATTTTGGAGATTAAGCCCTTATCAGAAGTATGGTTTGCAAATATCTTCTCCCAATTGTTAGGTTGTCTTTTCGTTTTGTTGATGGTTTCCTTTGCTGTGCAGAAGCTTTTTAGTTTGTTTCTCTTGCCCGGTCAAACATGGTGTTTGAAAAGATGTTGCTAAGACCGATGTCGAAGAGCGTACTGCCTACGTTTTCTTCTAGAAGTTTCACAGTTTCAGGTCTTACATTCAAGTCTTTAATCCATTTGGAGTTAATTTTTGTGTATGGTGTAAGGTAAGGGTCTACTTTCATTTTTTTGCATGTGGCTATCCAGTTTTCCCAACACCGTTTGTTGAAGAGACTTTCTTTTCCCCATTGTATGTTCTTGGCTCCTTTGTCAAACATTAGCTGTCCGTAGATGTGTGGGTTTATTTCTGGGCTTTCGATTCTATTCCATTGATCTGTGTGTCTGTTTTTTGCCAGTACCATGCTGTTTTGGTTATTATAGCTTTGTAGTATATTTTGAAATCAGGGAGTGTGATACCTCCAGCTTTGTTCTTTTTTCTGAGGATTCCTTTAGCTATTCGGGGTCTTTTGTTGTTCCATATAAATTTTAGGATTCTTTGTTCTATTTCTGTGAAAAATGTTGTTGGAACTTTGATAGGGATTGCATTGAATCTATAGATGGCTTTAGGAAGTACGGACATCTTAACTATGTTAATTCTTCCAATCCAAGAGCATGGAATATCTTTCCATTTCTTTGTGTCTTCTTCAATTTCTTTGAGAAATGTTTTATAGTTTTCGGTGTACAGATCTTTCACCTCTTTGGTTAAGTTTATTCCTAGGTATTTTATTCTTTTTGTTGCAATTGTAAATGGGATGGTATTCTTAATTTCTCTTTCTGCTACTTCGTTGTTAGTGTACAGAAATGCAACTGATTTTTGTATGTTGGTTTTGTATCCTGCAACTTTACCATATTCGTTTATTACTTCTAAAAGTTTTCTGGTGGATTCTTTAGGGTTTTCTGTATATAAAATCATGTCATCTGCAAATAGTGACAGTTTCACTTCTTCCTTTCCAATTTCGATCCCTTTTATTTCTATCTCTTGCCTGATTGCTCTGGCTAGGACTTCCAGTACTATGTTAAATAGGAGTGGTGAGAGTGGGCATCCTTGTCTGGTTCCTGTTCTTAGAGGGATAGCTTTCAGTTTTTCACCATTGAGGATGATATTAGCTGTGGGTTTCTCATATATGGTCTTTATTATGTTGAGGTACTTTCCTTCTATACCCATTTTATTCAGAGTTTTTATCATAAATGGATGCTGTATCTTGTCAAATGCTTTCTCTGCATCTATTGAGATGATCATGTGATTTTTATTCTTCATTTTATTAATGTGGTGTATCACGTTGATTGATTTGCGAACGTTAAACCATCCCTGCATCCCTGGAATAAATCCCACTTGATCATGGTGTATAATCTTTTTAACGTATTGTTGTATGTGATTTGCTAGTATTTTGTTGAGGATTTTTGCATTGATGTTCATCAGTGATATTGGCCTGTAATTTTCTTCTTTTTGTGTTGTCCTTGTCTGGTTTTGGTATCAGGGTAATGTCAGCTTCGTAGAATGAGTTAGGGAGTTTCCCCCCCTCCTCAATTTTTTGGAAGAGTTTGAGAAGGACAGGTATTAAGTCTTCTTTGAATGCTTGGTAGAATTCACCAGGGAAGCCGTCTGGTCCTGGACTTTTATTTTTGGGGAGGTTTGTGATTACTGTTTCGATCTCCTTACTGGTGATTGGTCTATTCAAATTCTCTACTTCTTCTTGATCCAGTTTTGGAAGGTTGTATGATTCTAAGAATTTATCCATTTCTTCCAGATTGTCGAGTTGGTTGGCATATAGCTTTTCATAGTATTCTCTTATAATCTTTTGTATTTCTGAGGTGTCTGTTGTAACCTCTCCTCTTTCATTTCTGATTTTACTTATTTGTGCCTTCTCTCTTTTTTTCTTGGTGAGTCTAGCTAAAGGTTTGTCAATTTTGTTGATCTTTTCAAAGAACCAGCTCTTGGTTTTATTAATTTTTTCTATTGTTTTTTTGGTCTCTATTTCATTAATTTCTGCTCTGATTTTTATTATTTCCCTTCTTCTACTGATTTTGGGCTTTGTTTGTTCTTCTTTTTCCAGTTCCTTTAGGTGCATTGTTAGATTGTTTGTTTGAGATTTTTCTTGTTTGTTGAGATAGGCCTGTATCGCTATAAACTTCCCTCTTAGAACCGCTTTTGCTGTATCCCATAAATTCTGGCATGTCGTATTTTCATTTTCATTTGTCTCCAGGTATTTTTTGATTTCTTCTTTGATTTCTTCGTTAACCCAGTCGTTGTTCAGTAGCATTTTGTTTAATCTCCACGTATTTGTGGCTTTTCTGATTTTCTTCCTATAGTTGATTTCTAGTTTCATACCGTTGTGGTCAGAAAAGATGCTTGGTATTATTTCAATCTTCTTAAATTTATGGAGACTTGTTTTGTGGCCTAATATGTGATCAATCCTGGAGAATGTTCCATGTGCATTTGAAAAGAACGTGTATTCTTCGGTTTTTGGATGGAATGCTCTGTATATATCTACGGGTCCATCTGTTCTAGTGTGTCGTTTAAGGCCAATGTTTCCCTATTGATCTTCTGTTTGGATGATCTATCCGTTGGTGTAAGTGGAGTGTTCAAGTCCCCTACTATTATTGTGTTACTGTCTATTTCTGTTTTTATGTCTGTTAATAATTGCTTTATATATTTAGGTGCACCTACATTGGGTGCGTAGATATTTGCAAGTGTTATATCCTCTTGTTGGATTGTGCCCTTGATCATTATGTAATGCCCTTCTTTGTCTCTTTTTACAGTTTTTGTTTTAAAGTCTATTTTGTCTGATATGAGTACTGCTACCCCAGCTTTCTTTTCATTGCCATTTGCGTGGAGTATCTTTTTCCATCCCTTCACTTTCAGTTTGTGAGTGTCTTTAGGTCTGAAGTGTGTCTCTTGTATGCAGCATATATATGGGCATTGTTTTTTTATCCAGTCAGCCACCCTATGCCGTTTAATTGGAGCATTTAGTCCATTGACGTTTAAAGTAGCTATTGATAAGTATGTACTTACTGCCATTTTTTAACTTTTTTTTTTTTTCTCAGTGTTTTAGTAGTCCTTCTCTGTTCCTTTCTTCTTCTGTACAGAATTGATGGTCACTTTAGTTTGGCCTCTGTCTGAAAGCTGTACTCTTTAACTCCCCTCCTCCCTCCTTTTATGTTTTTGATATCATATCTAACCTCTTTTTTGTGCATTTGTATCCATTATGTTCTTATCATGGAAATAGATAATTTTTCCTATTTGTGGTCTTCTCTTTTCCCCTTAAATCAGTCCCTTTAACATTTCTTGTAGCACTGGTTTCTTGGTGACAAACTCCTTTAATTTTTGCTTGTCTGGGACAGTTTTGATCTCTCCTTCCATTTTGAATGATAACCTTGCTGGGTAGAGTATTCTTGGCTGTAAGTTTTTTCCTTTTAGCACTTTAAATATATCGTGCCATTCTCTTCTAGCCTGTAAGGTTTCTGCTGAGAAGTCAGCTGATAGCCTTATGGGGTTTCCTTTGTATGTAACTTGACATTCTCTTGCGGCTTTTAGGATTCTCTCTTTATCTTTAATTCTGGACGTTTTGATTATGATGTGTCTTGGTGTGGGCCTCTTTGGGTTTATCTTGTTTGGGGCTCTCTGTGCTTCCTGTACCTGGATGTCTGTTTCCTTCCTTAGGTTAGGGAAGTTTTCATCTATTATTTCTTGAAATAGATTCTCTGCCCCCTTGTCTTGCTCTGCTCCTTCCGGGACACCTATAACACGGATGTTAGTGCGCTTGATGTTGTCCCAGAGGTCCCTTAGACTGTCCTCACTCTTTTTAATTCTTTTCTCTTTTACCTGTTCACCTTGGGTAATTTCTTCTAGTCTTTCGTCCAGCTCACAGATACGTTCTTCTGTATCCTCTACTCTGCTTTTGAGTCCCTCTAATGAATTTTTCATTTCCAGTATTGTATTCTTCATTTCTGATTGGTTCTTTTTTATATCTTCCATTTCTTTGTTGACATTCTCACTGAGTTCATGTATTCTTCTCCCCAGATCAGTGAGCATCCTTAACACTCTTAGTTTGAACTCTCTGTTGGGTAGGTTGCTCATTTCTGTTTCACTTAGTTCCTTGTGTGGGGTTTTGTCCTGTTCCCTTACTTGGAATGTCTTCTTTTACCTCCTCATTTTGCCTCTTTCCCTGTGCTTGTGTCTACGTATTAGGTATGTCAGCTATGTCTCCTGCTCTTGGATAGGTGACCTTATGTAAGTGATGCCTTCGGAGGCTTCCAGTGTGCTTCCCTCAGTTCTCAATGTTCCAGGGGTGACCCCTATGTGGGCTATGTGTGTCCTTCTGTTGTGGCCTGTTTGCTCTCCCTGTAGGCACCCAGGGAGGCCAAGTTATGCTCCTGGCCAGCTGTTGTAATGCTCAGCTGCTTGTAGTTGTTGTGGGCCCTTTGGTCTCTTTATCAGGTGTGGGGAGCCCCAGCACAGTTGGCTGCAAGTTCTAATACCACGTTTGTGTTGCAGTATTTCTTTTAAGTGAGTAGGCCCCCAGCGTGGCAGGTTGTTAGGCTCAGGGCCTTACAATTGCTGTAAGCCTCTAGCCTATTAGGTCTCTTGTCAGCTCTCTGAGGATTGCAGCTGGGTGGGGCTGGCCTCAGGCACAGGAGCACCCAACTGTTTCAGGCTTTGGAAGGTGGGGCAAACCCCCTATGTGGGTCTTTGGGAAGCACAAGTCTTCTGCAGTTGACAAGCCCTGCCGCCCACAGGTCCACACACACAGTCAACACAGTCCTGCCCCATGTGCACGCCCCGACCTCCCCAAGTGGACCCAGTCTCTCCACGGCGGGAGCCCCACACACTCCGCCACCGCCCCACACTCTCTACCCGCTCCTTGTGCACACCCTGCCCCACTAAAGTCCGCTCAGTTGCCAGGCTGCAGAGAATCCAGTCACCAATCTATGCAGGCCCACAAGTTGCCTGAGGGCTTGTTGTTGGGTGGGGCCAGTCTCTAGGGTGGGCTGCCTGCCCTGGCTGAGCTGGATTAAATCGGTGCTCTAGCGGGTGGGACAGACCCTGGGCTAGCAGGCCTCAGGGAGAACTCCAATGGCGTCTGTGTCAGCACACCCACACCAGGCCACAACAATGGCCGCTGCCAATGTCCCAGTCCCTGGAGAGGTCTCACCCCTCACCGAGATGCACTCAGGGCCTATTAGATGAGTCTCTTTTCACCACAGCACTGTACACCTTTCTTTCTGGTGATTTTAGGTTGCTTTCTGAAACGGGTGAGTTTGCGCGCGGGCCCTTTAAGAGCCGGTTTTAGTTTCTTTGTGAACCGGGTTTTCTGAGGGTGCTCCCCACTGCTTTAGTAGCAGGCAAAGTCAGATATTATGCCGCTGGTCTCGATTGTGCTGGGTCCACAAAATGCCCACAGCGGGGGCGCTCCCCGGCTCAGGGCCCCGCGCCTCCAGAGAGGGCTGCGGACCTGTGAGCCGCACCTGGGCGGCCGTGAAGCTGGCAGCTTGTGAAGGCGGCGTTTTTCCTCTCCAGAAGGGAGTCTCTGCCTCTTCCACCTCAGTTAGGATTGTCCGTTGTTGCAGGAGTTCCTCTCATCCAGTTTTCAGTTCTGTCTCAGGGGTAATTTTTCCACGAGTAGTTGTAAATTGGCTGTGTCCGCGGGAGGAGGTGAGTTCAGAGTCTGCTTACGCTGCCATCTTGACTTCGAGAATTCCTAAGAGTAGTGATTTTATAGTCTATACTAAAATGTTGGTGGAGTGATTTTTTTTTTTTTTACGTTAGAGTCTTTTTCCTTGCTCACGTGGCAAGAGAATGAATGAGAAAGAGGTGAAGCAACATGTGGCAGAAATAAGAATATCTCTTCCAGAGCTGGGTTCACTACCCCAGGCCAGCACCCCACCTCTTCCTCCTCCTCTTCCATCATCAGGGGTAGCTCTTTCCTGCTCCTACCATCACCACCTTGAGCATCCTCTGGCTCCACCAAGCCCCAGCCATGCCCAATATGGTGCTGTTCTGTGGCCGCTCACACCAGGACCTGTCCCAGAAAGTGATGGATAGACTGGGGCTGGAGCTGGGCAAGGTGGTCACTAAGAAGTTCAGCAACTAGATCAGCATAGAGATTGTTGAAAGTGTGAGAGGCCAAGCTGTCTATATTATTCAGAGTGGCTGTGGAAAAATTGACAGCTTGACAGAACTTATTATGATCAACAGGGCAAAGCCACATGGTCCTCCAGAGTGAAGACAGTACTCCCATGTTTTTCATGCTCCCGACAAGATAAAAAGGACAAGAGTCATGCTCCAGTTTCTGAAAAATTTGTAGCCAGTCTGTTTACAGTAGCTGGGGCAGATCACATCATTCACCTGGATCTGCATGCTGCTCAGATCCAGGGCTTCTTCGATATCCCTGTGGGTGACTTACATGCAGAACCAAGAGAATGTTGCAGACTGAAGGAGCTGTGTCATTGTTTCCCCCGAAGCAGGAGGCTACATCATTTACGGACAGACTGAAAGTGGAGTTTGCCTTGCTTCATTGAGAGAGAAGGAGAGCCATGGGGGTGAATAGGATGATTCCGGTTGGAGATGTTGAAGATCAGGTGGCCATCCTCGTGGACGACGTGACCGATACATGCAGCACAAAATACTGTGCTGCAGTCAAGCTGCTCTATGCCAGAGCCACTAAAGTTTACGCCATTTTTACTCATGAAATCTTCTCTGGGCCAGCTATTTCCGGAATTTATAATGCTGCCTCCGAAGCTGTCGATGACACAAACACCATTCCCCAAGAGGACAAGATGAAACACTGCTCTAAGATTCCAGTTATTGATATTTCAGTGGTTTTGGCTGAGACAATCCAAAGAGCAGACAGCAGCAAATGACTCTTACTTGTTTAGCCATGGCCCTCTATGCCTCCAGAATATTATTATTTCAAACATTTTACTCTGGATTTTAAAAATTATTTTGACTTTAGAACTCAGTAAAATCTAGAATGATGAATACTAAAGCATCAGATCTCTGTTTTAAACCTTGGAACATATCTTTATGGTTTTAGGAGACAATGTATAGGGATAAAGGACTGTTTGCTTGTTTTTAATGGGACTTGCCTTGAATGAGAAATGTCTGTTATTTTGCCTTCTTGTGATAGGTAAATTTTACCTTTTTTCTTATGATACTTTGAGGCCACAATCATATAATGTAATTGCATTGGTTTGATGCTTGTATACTTCAAGTTAAGGTCTAAAAAAACTCCAGCTGTGAAAGCAACATAAATGGATTCTAAACTGTACTTCAGCTAAGTTCCCTTGCCTGGAGAAAGTAATGTCGACTCATCATGTGAGCCTCAATTTGTACAATAAACTTTGAACCTGGGGAAAAAAAATAAAATAATGATCCTCAGATAGAAAACATGATTTAAAAGTCTGCATTGTCTTTCCCTGGCTTGAGAATTTGTTATTCTGTCATTACTTAACATGACTTTTGTGTTTTAAAAAGTGTTTTATACACCCTTGTGAATTAATGAGGCTGGATTTGGCCATACTAAGCAGCCGAATTTTTAAGGCAATTTGAGGGTTGTAATTCAGCCCAGTTGATAAAGATCCTGCATAAGCAGCTGATCCCACTGCTTGCCCATCTCTGGCTCCTCGCTGATCCAGAAGCCATGAGACCAACCACATTTTCTGGTTACTTTGAATAACTCTGTTGAATGTAGAAAGACTCAACCTCTATCTAGTCAAATAAAGGAGTCAGGGAAATATGAACATGCAGAAGTCATTGAACCCAAACTTATATCAACCAACTTACAGGTATTCATATTAGACTATATTATATGCTGACAATATCCAGAAATAGTGGTACTGTGGTGTCTGTATGGAATACAATGATCCTCCAGTACTATGCTAAACATTTTCAATAAAATCATGTAGCAAACTAAAAACAAAACGACAAAAAAGAACATCCTTTTCTTCTTAAAGAATATGTTATTCCTTTTTATTGAGTGTTTCTTGGAAGTTGTTCTAGTCATGAGCTGAAGGAGCAAAGAGGCATGTCAAAAATATCTGGGATCCACAGAAACTTGTACGAGAATATTTACAGCAGCATTATTCATGATTAGCAAAAGGTAGAAATAACTCAAATGTCCGTCAATAGATGAACAGACAAATTGTGGTATATCCATTTGTATGGATATTTTTCAGCCATAAAAAGGAATGAAGTACTGCTACATGCTACAACATGGATGAACCTTGAAAACATTGTGGTAAGGAAAGGAAGCCAGACACAAAAGGTCACATATTGTATGATTCCTTTTATATAATATTTCCAGAATTGGAAATCCATAGAGGCAGAAAGCAGATTAAAGGTTACCGAGGGATTTGGGTAGGGGAGAATGAAGAGTAATTACTTAACGGGTACAGAGTGTTTTCATGGGGTGATGAAAAGGTTTTGAAACTAGAGAGAACTGGTGGTTGCACAACATAGTGAATGCACTAAATACCACTGAATTGTATACTTTAAAATGGTTAATTGTATGTTATGTGAATTTCACCTCAATTAAAAAAAAGCAGCAGGAAAGGAAAAATCTGAGCCCCTACCTTTCCCAGCCTCACATTCCGATTTGCCTCCTAGGAAGCATATTGACGTGCAAGCTCACGTTATACGGGATGTGAGGTGACTACCTGGCTTAGGGTGACTCATCATCATTTATTAAGTAACCTGGAGGCTTGAATCCCTGATTCCTTTAGGCAGTCTTAACACTGAGCCCCGTGGGTAGCAAGAAATATCATGTGATTAGAGCAGAAGCAATTACTCTTAGAAAAGCATCATTAATTTCAAAAGCTCTTGTCCTGAGCTATGTGGCTAAGTGGAGACAAATTAGGATGCTATCTAGAGGAAGAAAAGTGAAGTTGTTTCCCCCTCTTTAGGACAAAAAGGAAACCTAAAGTTATCTGTTTCCAGTAGTTAATTCTTCCTCTGAGCGGTGGGAGTGGCGAGTTTGGGAGAGGGCGGTTCGTGGTAGGTTAGTCATAGGAGGCTTGGGGTTTGTATCAATTCTACTGCAAGCTGCTTTAGCTCTTTGTTCCTTTGTCTCCTATATGATAAAAAGCTGTTCATAGTTCCCATTTGTCTCCATCGTAGAGTCTTTCTGGGGTCTGATTAGTAAGATGGAAAGGGCAGTGGAGCTTTCTCAGGAGACCTGCTTTCTAGAGTCTGTCTGGGATCCACCGTGTCCAGCCAAGTCTCATCCTTTTTTTGAGCCTTGCTCTTTGGTGAGCTAAATCAAAGCAAAGCAAAGCAAGATCATCTCCCAGGTCTTTATTTAGAAACAGATCCTGAAACACGAATTCTTTTTTTTGTGTGTGTGAGGAAGATTAGCCCTGAGCTAACATCTGTTGCCAATGCTCCTCTTTTTGCTGAGGGAGATTGGCCCTGGGCTAACATCCGTGCCCATCTTCCTCTACTTTTTATATGTGGGACGCCTGCCACAGCATGGCTTGATAAGCGGTGTGTAGTCCGCACCCAGGATCTGAACCTGCAAACCCCAGGCTGCTGAAGTGGAGCAGGTGAACTCAACCACTACACCACTGGGCCGGGCCCTGAAACACAAATTCTTACTAACAAAGAGTTCAAAGCATTTGGACAGTGTGCTCTTTTACTCTTCAGTTCTGAAACCCTGCTTGGACAGGATATAAATACAGAACAAAACAAAACAAAAACCTCAATGAATGTCATAGGAATTTGTCAAGATTGTTGACGTGATTACCCAGGGTAGTAGTTGCTCTCTCTCTGAGGCATAAAATAACACATATTGGGCACATAGTATGTGCTAGGCTCTGTGCTATGTTTTATAAAAATTATGTCATTGAATGATATTTTGAGGTATTACTATCCCCACTTTACAGATGAGAAATCTAAGGTCCAAAGATATGCATAACAAGCCCCAAATCTCATAACCAGGATTCAAATGTTTTTTACTCCAAATCCAGGGTTCTTTCCACATCACAATATAGCTAACTTTTTTTAAGAAATGACTTAGCAGTTGTACCTCCTGTTTCTCTTCCCACCCTTCTCCCCTTTTTAGCTCCATAATAGACTCCCTGTTCCTTCAAAAGAAAAAAACACATTCAGTTTCTATAATTCTATATTCCTTATTTCATTTGCCAGAATAATATGACTTCTGCCTCTATCTTTCCATTGAAACACTATGCAAAGGTTGGTTTCCAAAACACATGAGCATATTTAGCTCACATTCTTACTGGACCTCTCTGTGGTGGTTGCATTGTTGACCACCCTTCCCTCCTCCTCTGGTTGCCTGTCCTGGTCTCTCCTGGTCCTTCTCCTTCTCTGAATGTTTTCCTCAGTTGCCTTTGAGGGTTCCTCTTTCACTCGGAATGGTTAACAGTGGAAATGTCCATGCACTGCACTCATCACCACTCAGTTACACAATGGTTGGACATCAGTGCATTTTCCGAAGTCGGAGGATTCAAGGTGAATGGCATCACTGAAAGTACAATTCCCAGTCTATGCTGGGACTTCATCTGTCGTCTTCACTTCTGAATCCTCACTGCTTGGCATATTATTGGTGTAGAAGGAAGTATATGCTGAATAAATTGAAAGAATGATGGATAAATCTCCAAATAAGGAGTGACTCCACTCCATGCAGAGGATGCAGAAAGTGCCCAGGAATGTGGCCAGAAGTGTGTGGAGCTTTCCTAGGCAACTGTGAGGAGGAGAGTGTGGCTACAGTGTAAGGTGGAGGGCTGGAGGAACTGCTGCTGCTGAGGCTGGAAAGTGTAGGAAAAAAATTGTCACAGACCTTGAAATGGAAAAAAAAAATTACTATGTGTGTTATTAAATTAAATTAAAAAGATTACTAGGTGTCTTATAGAATGCTAAGCATTATCTAGTGCACTCTTCAATATTATCTGGTCCTACAGTGGTCTGCACCTTTTACTGTCTGGGCTTTTTTACAACGCTGTAAGTTATAAAAATCCGTAAGTTTTACAACTCTGAGAACAATGCAAATGATTCTTATCTATAAAAATGAAAATGAATTTTGTCAGGTGGAGGTGCAATTGCTTTCCTACCTCCTCCACCCCCAAACTCTACAGGTGGAAGCATCCAGTTTTGCATCTGTTAAATTCATTCAGCATTCCTGAGTGCCTGTCTATGTTTCTGCTCTGTGGCCACTCCTTTGAAGGGTTTTAACACCTTACCAGTTCCTCATTCATTAGTGTGCTAAATAAAATCTTTGACATGTGTTCACTTTATATTTGTATGAGTCACGATTTTACCCTTTATAAAAATTATCCTTTAACAGAAAGTAGATGGGAGTTAGGTTCTGAAGGGCTTTGAAAGCCAGTCTAGAGGGCTTAGATTTTATACAGTGTCAGAGGTTTTTAAAGCAGAAACAAAGTGGGTTTAGGTTTGTGTTTTTGAACAAACACTTTGGAGCACATGTGGTTGGCATGGAGAGACCAGCTATTGGGCCACTGCCAGAGTCCAGGTAGAAAGTGAGAGATGGGATAGGCCCAGTACAAAGCCTTAGTATGTGAAGTGATGCCTGGTGTTTCATAAACACTTACTGGAGGAATAAAGAAATGGATGAACTAAGTACTAACTTTAGGAAAGAGGCAGATCAGAGAAGCATTTTTTTTTTTTTTTTTTTTTTTTGCTGAGGAAGATTCACCCTGAGCTAACATCTGTGCCAATCTTCCTCCACTTTGTGTGTGGGATGCCGCCACAGCATGGCTTGTGAGCAGTGTAGGTCTGTGCTCAGGATCTGAACCAGCAAACCTGGGCCGCTGAAGTGTAGTGCGCTAAACCCAACTGCTAGGCCATGGGACTGGCCCTGAGAGAAACATTTCTGAAGACAAGTTTCAATTAGGCATACCCACTACCTTCCAGACTCAATAATTTAAACCTTTCTGATTAAATTATCTAGGTTTGTATTTTTGCTGTCCCTTATATATATATATAAAATTATATATAAAATTTATATATAAATATATATATATTTTGATAACACAAGTACCAAGTCTTCTTAACACATATTCTAAAATCCTCTTTAGCTCAATCCTGTACTCCAGTTACAGGGTTATTTCTATTGACTCAGACAGTCTTTAGCCCACAGGGTCTCAGAATTGTCCTCCTGCCGTGTACTATGCTCCCCAGAGAGGTAAGTAAAGAAATTGGTGCTTTAAGGTTGTGGTGGACAGTTCCACTGGGGCCCCCAGTGAACCACCTGTGTAGTCTCCTTCCACATTGGCCCTGTGACTTTTATGGCCACTGGGACATTAGTAAGCACGATATAAGCAGAGGCTGGATACACAGTTGTACATCATCCTCTGGAGGACTTTTTCTTGGAAGCCAAGTACCAGGCTGTATTGAAGTCCAGGCTACTCTGTTGGAGAGAGACCCCATGGAGAGGAGCTGGAGTTGGAGACAGCACATGGAAAGAAAGACCATGTGAAGGAGAACTGGAGTCCCTATCTGAGCTCCCAGATAGATGCAGGCTGCGTGAGTGACCCCAGACACAGTCTCCCACAGACTTAGGTGAAATGATAAATCATTGTGGTTTTAAGCCACTACGTTTTGGGGTGTGTATGTGTGTGTTTCATACAGCAGTAGAAAACTGAAACAAGGTGAGAGCAGCTTGCCTAGAGGGCATCTAGGAAGGGTACATCTGAGCCAAGTTCTCTGTTTGAAAAATTCTCAATCAATGGCCCCAGCAATTCTGCTCAACCAAAGTTCCTATCTCCAGTAAAATAGCAAGGGCACCTCCTTTGTGAGCTGTCTCAGCCTCAGCTCTCAGCTGACTAAGGTCGGTGGGTCTTTGAGATCCTCATTTACTTTGTCCCCTGCCTGTTCTGCCTGGATCTCACCGGAGGGAATGATAGCCTGGCAAGTCCTCAGGTACAACTGGGATTTTAGAGGGATCCCAATAATTGGCTGTCTATGTCAGACAGACGCCTGTAAATTGGTTTCACCATAGCAAGCTCTCAAAGGATTTGGGGAATTGGGTCCATTTGGCTAATTATTCTTGATATTTAACACACACACATGCACACACACACACACCTGTATAGGAAAAGTTTGAACATGAAATTAGAGCTAATGAAAATAAGGTATGACAACCTAAAGTGACATTGCTTTGTTTTTGCTTTGGGTATATTTTTTATCTCACAGAGACAGGGATTTTAATTGTAAAAGTTAGCTGCCCTTGGGTGACCTAAAAAACGAATACTTGTCCAAAGATATGATAATCAACATTCTCCTAATATTCCCTGTCAGAAATTACTCACTTTAATCTCCACCCTTTATCCCTTGCTCTCCTACTCATTCTACTTATCAACATGTATAATATTGAATGATAATTTTAACCGCTTTGTTTGAGAAATAATATTTGGTTACAGATCCAGGAATGGCTGTTGGGCCCTTGGCTGAGTGGATAAAGTAAGCCGAAGGCAAGAGCAGACTGCTCAGGGCGAGTTTTGTGGAGGACGTATGAAGGAAGGGCAAAGAGGAAAAGTGTGAGCTACTAAAGAGGCAGGTCTGGAAGGGTTATTCGAGGGAGAATTG
The DNA here is from genome assembly GCF_020826845.1 of Diceros bicornis minor. Lineage (NCBI taxonomy): Eukaryota > Metazoa > Chordata > Mammalia > Perissodactyla > Rhinocerotidae > Diceros > Diceros bicornis. The sequence continues at coordinate 56,527,771 of NC_080742.1, read as the reverse complement.
ACGGGGTGAGGGGCTATGTGCTGAGGCTCTCCACTCCTCTGTTTCCATTTCTATGGAATCTTTAGTAAAATATCCATGACTAGTAAATTTGTTGTGGAATTGGTTTGTTTTGAGATGTGTTGAAGTGCTGAGTCCTTGGATGTGGGGAATAGCAGAAACTTCCTATGGAGATCCACACCATCTGGGTACCATGGGTAATGTTTGTGGCAAGAACTTCAGTGGTGTAATTAGTAGAAATTGGCCCTCACACAAGGAGCCTCCCCATTCATTAAGAAGAGCTTTCTTCTTTTCTTTTGTAAGCAGGCCAAATGGATTTGATTAATCAAGGACCAAGTTCTTGGGGAGGGAGGAGAGGTAAAGAGTAGGTTGGGAGTAGGAGATGGAGCCACTGCTGCTTGCCTAATCCTGTTAAAAGAAGCCCAATTTTATTTGGGAGGCAATTTCCAGCCCCAGGTGAGGAATCAGGATTGACTTAAGCTAATCATGGGATCTCATTTCTCTTTGCTGGTGATGGGTTTAGGGAACTGGGCATATGAGTCTGGCCAATGAGATGTAAGGGGGGCCATTTGCTGGGTGATTTCTAGGGGACAATTTTCTTCCCTAATAAAAGAGAGGTCTGCACTAAAGAGAAGGCCCTTTCCCACCAGTCCTCTTCCTTCCTGCTTGGATTGTTACTGTGTGAGGATGCCATGCTTGGAACTTTGGCAGCCATCTTATGATCATGAGAAGAGGACCAACATAAGCACAGAGGGGCTGAACAACCTTGGAACTATCTATCTCCAGACATTTTGTTAGGCGAGATGAATAAATATGCTTGTGGTTAAGCCACTGTTGGTGAGGTTATGTGCAGCTGATATAGAAACAAAGTATTTTCCAGCTCTTTGGTCATGGGTTAGATGAAATCGGATGCTTAGCTGTCCTCACCCTGAGTGTAGAGTTGGAGTTTCCAAGTTGCAGCCAGAGGCAGCTGCAAAATTGTGGTAGTGCTCTGGGGTCACTAAGAGTTTGCTCTGGTTGCTAGGCAGCACACCGGGGTCTGGTCCCTACAGAGCACTGTCTCTCTCTCTCTCTCTCCCCCATGGTTTCCTTTACCTTCATCTACACTCCCTCCCTACTTCCTCCAAGAACTGCCTGTTGAGGCAGCAGCGCCTAGCCTGGAGGGACACCCCAGAGGCAGCTCATGCTTCAATTGGACTTGACCGTGTTCCACTTTGGCTGGGATCCTTTCAGCCTAGACCAGGCTCCAAGAGCTCCCCAGAGCTCATCATGGGTGTAGAGGCAGTGTACCACCTGCAACCACCTCGGGTCATCTCTGATGAATGCTCTGTTGTTGTGTGATCTGGCCCCTTCCCTTCAGCCAACATCATCTTCTTCCACTCCATGCCCCACACCTTAAGCTCTAATACAAGGCCTGGTTAGAGCATTTACATGAAGGGCAAGTCATTTAACCTTTCTATGTTGCAGTTGCCACACTGCTAGATAATTGTACCTATATTTAAATGTTATTGTGGAGACCAGGGGGAGTGGAAATGCCCTGGTCTCTGTTGGGCTTTGCCGCTTCTCCTGCTCTGACCTCCTGTTCAGGTTATATTGCCACTGGTCTCCCCACTAGCTGCTGGGACCCAGCCCCCTCCTCATACAGCAGGACTGGTGACTTGTCCTTTGGTTGTCAGGCCATGGCTTGATAGTCTGTTGTGACCTTACTTCTATTCTGAATAAATGGCCCTTTAGACAAACTGGCGAAAAAGTTTTTCAAAAGTTAAAAAATAGAATAAATGCACACAGATCCAAAACAATTCTGTCATTTTCAAAATGCTGCAGATCTGATAAATGGTGGGAGTTTGGCGTAGCACAGTGGTTAAGAACATGCGTGGGTCTGAGTCAGAAAGACCTAGATTTGAACTTGCATAAACTTGGACAGGTAGCTTAACCTCCCTGAACCTGTTTCCTTGTCCGTAAAGTGGGATTAATACTGTACCGACCTCGCTGTGTTGTAGCGATGATGTGAGATGATGTGTACTAACATGTGTTAATATTTATTATGGGCCAGCACTTTATATAGAGAGTTCAGTGGCAAACATCTTATCGTCTTCCCCCATTTCACAGACGAAGAACCTAAAGAATAGAGAGGTGAGATAATCCCCCAACATCACACAGCTAGTAAATTTGGGACTGGGCTTTGAATCTAGGATATCTGTTATCAGAAGCCCTGCTCTAAACAGTAAGCTAAGTGCTGCATTTGACATCCCTCAGCACACAGGAAGTGCTCAAGAAAGACTACGTATCATTATTATTGTTTATAAATGCACATTAAGTCTGAAGTATCATTATATGGATTTGTTTAAAATTCCTTTAAATGCTCCAAAGATGGTAAAAGAAGAAGAATATGAGCTAGCAGTTGCAAAGACACTGAAAGTGTTAAAACTTAGTTTTAGTTTGTAACATAACTTGTAATCATTTATAAATTATTTTAGATGCACTGAGAAGAGCCCCAACTTCCTGTGGTCAGATGTGGCCTGGCTGCTTCTCCTTGTGTATGTCACCTTCTCGTAGCCTCCTGCTCACCATTGTTGCCTCCTGCTGGGCCCCACTCAGGCCGTTGACAAGCCTGCTAGACAGGCCCTGGGTAATAGGCTCCTCTGCCCGGCTTCTCTCTCTCCCAAGGCTGGTCACTGGGCCTGCCCCCCAGTGACCATGTGTAACACCCCTCCTAGTTTTGTTTGTTGCAGTTTCTGTGTTTCTGTTCTAGTGCACAAGTGCACAAATCTTAGTTTGAAATTTTGATGGCCAGTCTCAAATAAGTGAGTTTATTATGTGTAATTGTTAACTACTTCCTAGGCGTTAACCCATTTAATTTTCACAACGAAATAGATACTATTATAAATTCTAATCTTAGTATAGACCATAAAACTCTTTGTTTAAACAGAAAAAGCTAGCTAGAGTCATAGGTTTTATTTTAGCTTGTGCATGTGGGAGAAAAGGAAAGTGCCATTAGTCATTTCCTGGCTTAAAGAAAATTTACAAATATTTATACCTTCCAGAAAACAAAGATATCAATTGAAATATCATTACCAGGGCAATACATTATTAAGAAAGAAGACCAAGTAAAATTACAGACTTCAAGAGGTAAAAGCTTACTTTCACAGTCTGGCTGGCTTAGAAGAACTCCTTTGTTAGAAAAAGCATTTGCAGTGGCAATTTTGTGACATAGACTCCTCATTGCTTTTCTGCAGCTGGACGGGAGGCCTATCTTGCGGAGCTTTCCAGCACCAGCTGGAGGGAAGCATTTCTTTTTCATGGCCATGCCTAGTATTCTTCATTAGTTAGTACTGAGAGAAATAAAGCCTGGCCTGAGAAGCTCAGAACAAACAATAAGGAAAGGAAAAAGGTAGAACAGGATTACTAACAAAAGGAATATAGGCACTGTGCTGGCTAGTCTCATTTTGCCCCTCTAGATCCACCCTCCTCTCTTCTTTACCCGGCTCCGTGCCCTGGGATGTAGATGAAATACAGGATGCCCAGTTAAATTTGGACTTGAGTTTTAGTAAACAAATACTTTTTTAGTATATGTATGTCTCATGCAATAATTGGACATACTTATACTAAAAAAGTATTTGTTGTTTATCTGAAATTTAAATGTATCTGGGCTCCTGTATTTTTATTTGCTAAATCTGGCAGCACTACCTGGGAGGCTGTCCTGTCTTTGCTGCATCAACAGGTGCCTGTCCTCTGGCTTCTTACTGGGTTTGATCAATGGGAGGCACTGGCGGGAGAGAGGGGGACAGGAAGAGAAGGAGGTCGGTGTATTATTCTTTGGCTCACTGCACCATGTTCCTTGTTGGCCCTGGGATACTGCACTATCCATGTTTGGTTTCCCTAAACTCTGCCCACACTTTTACAGGTGAGACCCTTTACTAAACTCTTGTCAAATTGTCCATTTTGAGGGTGCCGTCTGCTTCCTGCTGTACCCCAACTGATAAAGACATGTAATGTTTTACATCTAAAGAAGATACTGTTAATATCTTTATTTTGCAGATGAAAACAATGAGGGTCAGAGAAGGGTTAAGTAACTTGCCCAAGGTTTTGGTGTTGTAAATGGTGAGAAGTAGGTAACAAACCTAAATCTGTCTATTCCAAAACTCAGTCCACTACTCTGCTGTGCTTTATTTTTTACTTTTTTGGTGAGGAAGATTAGCCCTGAACTAACATCCATTGCCAATCCTCCTCTTTTTGTTGAGGAAGATTGGCCCCAGGCTAACATTCGTGCCCATCTTCCTCTACTGTGTATGTGGGATGCCTGCCGTAGCATGGCTTGATAAGCAGTGTGTAGGTCTGCACCTGGGAACTGAACCTGCAAACCCTGGCCTGCTGAAGCGGAATGTGTGAAGTTAACCACTGTGCCACTGGGCTGGCCCCTCTATGCTGTGCTTTATTAATGAGTTTGAGGAGACTTGAGGCTGGAGCTGCAGGACAGGTGACATGAGCTTTATTGTTCATGCTTTTACACCAGCATGCAGAGGCAGAGACAGATGCTGTGAAGTAGACTACGTCACTGGCCCTGATTCTTGACTCCTCCCTGTGCTTGGGGCCCACTTCCCTGCCTTCTTGACTTGGGTTTGGCCATGTGACTTACTTTGGCCAATAGAATGAGACAGAAGTGATGGATGCCATTGACAAGCCTCAGTGAGCCCAGTAGGACTTGTAAGATCCAAGAAGGACAGATGAGTGGAGCTACCTGAAGTACAGTGGGGAGTGAGAACCAGGGCTCCAGGTGGAGAATTGGGGATTCTGGCTAATCAGATTGGGACAGAGAGGTTCCCATTACCTGGGGTATAACAATTGCTGATTAGCTGGTGCCATTCAATATTCAAGAATATGTTTTTGAGAAATCAACAAACTGCTTGTGGGAAGCTGTTGCACCTTAGTTTAGTCTAATTTTTATAGAGTTTTCACTCTTCTAGTTGGTAAGACTGGAAGCAACAGTAAATCAAAGAAAGTCCTATTGTCAAGACTTAAATTTAAAAAAATGATATGTAAAGAAATTTCATGGATTTATCATTTATCTGGGTAGGCTTTGAGAACATTGTCTTAAACGTCAGCAGGACAGATATAAAAACATTTCCTAAATCCAAGGTCCTTGCCTTGCCTTTGAAGGCAGTGAAATCTCTTTTGGAGGAGTATAGGTCAACAGCTGTCTTTAGAGAAGCTTTAATTCCATCTCTACAAGAGATAAAGCGTTAGACTGCCCTCCTTACAGGCTTTTTATATGCCTGCCTTTCCCACAATGTATGGTGGCGGCTACATCATATTCATCTCTACTCCTAGCATCTGATGCAATTCCCTGCGTGTAGCTAGTGATTTCATAAATGTTTGTGGAATTGAAGTGAATTTTAGTTTTTTGCATTGAGAGACTAATGTACGAACAGACAATGGTAAGATCGTATGTAAAAATATAACTTTGACCAGTTATCTGCAGCAACCAGTCCAGGAAGTCAAACAACTCCTGTAGCAATTGACCCCAAATGACTAAGACTTGATTAATAACTGACAGCTTCTCTAATTTTTGCCCTGCTTCCAACTTGGGACCAACTGGAGAAAGCCAAATATGTACACATTACCAATCACATAAGATGCTCCACTTCTAGTTAGCCTGCCTACAGCTTCCCCTGCCAACAGCCTCCAACTAGGGCATTCCTGAAGTCTTCCCTTTTATCCACCATAAAGCTTTTCCACTCCTCTGCCTGTCTTTGAGTCTCTGCCAACACAAGTGAGATGATTCCTTTGTTATGGCAAGCTCTGAATAAATAGCCTTTGCTTGTTCTCATTTGGGTAGTCTTCATTTATTTCCACATATTTGGAGTAACTGCTTTGTTTAATGAATTGAAATAGGAAGATTTAAACTCTTTTAATTAAATGCAACAAACGTTTATTGCATGCCCAGTATATACCAGGTGCTAGGCTATTTGCTGTTTCCTATTTAAAAAGCAAATAGTTATTGTAATAATTTTATTTAATTATTTAAAAAAATTAAAAATTTAAAATTTTAATTTTTTTAATTTTAAAAATATTTAATAATTTTTATTACAATAACCATTTGTATTTTGATAATTTTTCAGAACATTCAGGCTGATCTATCATTTATTAAATTGTTTTATATTAAGATCTATTATAATAAAAGCACGTGGGTAAGGACAAGCCCCAAGTCGCCTGAATGTTATCTGCTTTTGGATCCAAAATAGAGGTTGCAATGCTCAATCTGTGAAAGAAACTGTATCCTGGACATGATCATGGCCACTATCCCTTAGAACTTTTTCTGTAAATGGCCAGATAGTGAATATTTTTGGCTTCATGGGCCATACAGTGTCTGTCAAAATGACTCAACTCTACCGTTGCAGTGCAAAAGCAACTACAGATAATACGTCAACAAATGAGCATTGTTCTGTTCCAATAAAACTTTAATTATGAACCATGAAAATGGAATTTCCTTTACTTTTCACATCATGAAATATTCTTCTTCTTTTAATTTTTTCCCAACCATTTAAAAAATCTAAAAAACATTTTTAGGGGCCAGCCCGGTGGCGTAGAGGTTAAGGTCACATGCTCTGCTTCCGTGGCCCAGGGTTTGCGGGTTCAGATCCCAGGCACTGATGTACACGCCGCTCATCAAGCCATGCTGTGGTGACATTCCTCCTACAAAATAGAGGAAGATTGGCACAGATGTTAGCTCAGGGACAATCTTCCTCACCAAAAAAACTCCAAAACATTCTTAGTTCACATGCCATATAGAAACAGATGACAGGCCAGATTTGGCTTGGGGGCCATTGTTTGCCTTATAACATAAAAACACACTGAATGTCTTTTAATTTAACAGTGGGAATACAGAAGATATTGAGATTGGTCGTTTTTCCTATGTATTTCTGCTATGATTTTATATGTCCTTATATATGGTAAATGGTTTAAGGTCTTTCTATCCATGAGGATTGATTCATACACACACACACATCACACACTCACACGTCATATAAAATTAAAAGAATATTTTCACATACATGTGTTTCATATATTATGTATAATCAAAAATAACATCTTAATGTTGTCTCTACCCTCTGCTCTCCTTGAGACTTATGTCTCCTGTTTCTGATTTAGGCTCTGGCTCAGAACTGGATGGGTGGGGATGAAACAGAATGATCAGCCCAGCACATGCAGAAGTCCTTTAAAGACTGAGGGAATGACAGACATTAGGTTTCCTTGTCTAGTTTTATTTCCTACTACAGGGTAATGACAATTAAGAACAATTGAAGCACTCCTACTAATATCCTTTAGCTTTCAATCACAGGACCTTTAGCAGAAATTCAACCACAGTAAAACGCATGGGGCCTTGCTGGCAAATCGGTTACACACTTGCCTCTCTCTCCTTACCCCTGTCTTTGACAGACACCTTTCATCTATCACTGCGTTCTTTCCTGCTCTGCGTGGATGCGGCTCCAGATTCCTGCGGGCAGCTGCTACCAGTCAAATGCAGGTGCACTGTATGAAACTGATTCGCCATGTCTGCTGTATTTTGTTGCAATCTTGATCTCACAAAAGCTCAGTTGTTAAAGTTTATCATGTGAAGAATATCGAAGAAGCTGGGAAGGGAGACTCACGTGACTTTCAGATTTGGTCTTTTTATTTAAACCATGAAATCTAGTGTGTTTTTTTCTTCTTTGATTCTTGGAAGTGGTTCAATTTAATTAAATTTAACACAGCCGAGGCAAAACATGAACTTAAATAGAATAGGAATATATTAAAAATTCCTCGTTTATGTTCAAAGGCCCATGTACCAAATGGGGGAAGCAGCTTCCACAAAATAACCTGGGGTTTTAGGAGATGACATTCTCAGAACACGCTGATGGAAGTCCAGGGTCTGCTAGATTATAGGAAGGAACAGTTCCAAAGTATTCTATCACATCTAGATCATGATCTTCTCTCTGGGAATTCAATTTTAAGAAAAACATTAAACAACGAAAACAACAACTAGAGATTATTATAAGGAGCACAATGGAGGAAAAGAGAGGGTCTTAACAGCCTGTCGAATGGGGAAGAGCTGACGAAGCTGATAATAGTTGGCTTGAAAAAGAGAAGGCTGATGGGAGCACAATGGCTATCTTCATACTTCTACAATTTTTATCACCTAGAAGACGGTACAGGCTGATTCTGTGTTGCTTTGGGGAGTCAGTCTTTCTTTCTTTTTTAAAAAATAATTGGATTAAAAAAAATTGTAAATTCCACACAGCATAAACTTTACCATCTTAATCATTTATAAGTGTACAATTCAGTGGTGTTAAATATCTTCACATTGTTGTGCAACCAGTCTCCAGAACTTTTTCATCTTGCAAAATTGAAACTCTTTACCCATTAAACAGCTCCCCGTGCCTCCTGTCCCCCAGCCTCTGGCAACTACTATCCTACTTTCTATTTCTACGAGTTTGAGTATTCTAGGCACCTCACATAAGTGAAATTATACAGTATTTGTCTTTTTGTGACTGACTGGTTTCTCTTAGCATAATGTCCTCAAGTTTCATCCATATTGTAGCATGTGTCAGAATTTCCTTCCTTTTAAGGCTGACAAATGTTCCATTGTATGTATATACCATATTTTCCTTGTCCATTCATCTGTTGATGGACATCTGGGTTGTTTGCACCTTTTGGCTATCGTGAATAATGCTGTTATGAACCTGGGTGTACAAATATCTCTTTGAGATCTTGCTTTCATTTCTTTTGGGTATGTATGCAGAACTGGTATTGTTGGATCATATGGTAATTCTATGTTTAATTTTTCGAGGAACTGCCATACTGTTTCCTCAAACAGTGTAGCAGCCGCACCGTTTTATATTCTAACTACCAACATTGCATGAGGGTTCCAATTTTTCCACATCCTCGCCAATACTTGTTATTTTCTGTTTTGTTTTTTAATTTTATTTTATAGAAAGGGCCGTTATAATGGCTGTGAGGTGTAATCTTATTGTGGTAGGGAGTGTTTCTTAACCTATAGGAATCCATGCTCCTTTTGAATAAAAATAAAAATCCCAAGCTCCTTTTAAATGATATTTGAAATTTCAAAATAAATTGAATATCTTGTCCCAAAACAAATCCAAGCAATGGTAAATTTTATTTATTTATTTATTTATTTATTTATTTATTTATTTATTGTGAGGAAGATCAGCCCTGAGCTAACATCTATGCTAATCCTCCTCTTTTTGCTGAGGAAGACCGGCTCTGAGCTAACATCTATTGCCAATCCTCCTCCTCTTTTTCCTCCCAAAGCCCCGGTAGATAGTTGTATGTCATAGTTGCACATCCTTCTAGTTGCTGTACGTGGGACGCAGCCTCAGCATGGCCCGGCAAGCGGTGCGTTGGTGCGTGCCTGGGATCCAAACCCGGGCCGCCAGTAGCGGAGCGTGCGCACTTAACCACTAAGCCACGGGGCCGGCCCCGCAATGGTAAATTTTAATGTGCTTTTCTAGTCACACAGATCCTAAAACCTCACTAGAGTGACCTTCTTCCTCCACACAATAAACCTTTCCATTAGAAAATCTATAGCAGAGGTTGGCATACTATAGCCCACAGGTCAAGTCTAGCCTGCTGCCTGCTTTTGTACAATCCTAGGCTAAGAATAATTTTTACATTTTTAAGTGGTTGGGAAAAAAGATCAAGAGAAGAGTAATCTTTTGTGACAAGTGGAAATTGTATGAGATTCAAATTTTAGCATCCATAAATAAAGTTTTATTGTAACACAGTCATGCACATTCATTTATGTATCATGTATGGCTGCTTTCATACTACAACTGCAGAGGTAAGTAATGTGACAGCAACTATTTGGCTTACAAAGCCAAAAATGTTTACTATTTGACCCTTTATAGGAAAATTTGCTGCCCTCTGCTCTAGAGGAATGTTTTTCAATAAATTCGCGCTACAATCTGGAGTAAGAAGTATAATTTTTGTTGTGAGCCACGAAATGGACAAACACCACCCATACACACAGAATGAATCAAAGCATTCATGAAACAGTTCTCCACTTACTGTGGTACCTTCTGATAGTCTATTCCATTCTTTTCTATTTTGTTCTATTCAATTTAATTCATATAAAACAAAAGCCAGTGGAGATCCACCAAATTCATTTCATGATCCGATGGAGGGTCACAACCACAGCTTGAACAATACTGGTCTAGAGAACAGAACTAGAGCACAAAATGAAGTGAGAGTATTGTGATTTCAGCACAATATCAGGAATAGCTTAAAAAAACTTTTTGTTATGGGAAACTTAAAACATATACAAAAGTAGAGAGAATCAGGTAGGTAACTCTCATGGGCCTATTACCATGTTTTGATAGTTGTTGACTCATGGCCGATCTTGTTTCTCTCTACTCCCCTCATGCCTTCACCTGGGTTATTCTGAAGCAAATCCCAGACATATCATTTCACCTGTAAATATTTCAGTAGGCATATTTAAAAGATAAGGACTCTTTATAAAAACTTAAAGTATAAAATTTACTTCATCTAAAAAATTAACAATAATTTCTTAACATCATCAAATATGCAGATAGTTTTCACATTCTCCCAGTTGTCGCATAAAGTTTCTTGGTAATAGTTTTCTTGAATTAGGATCCAAATAAAGTTCATTCAATTGGTTGATATGTTTCTTAAATAGCTTTTTTTTTTTTGAAGATTGGCCCTGAGCTAATATCTGTTGCCAATCTTCCTTCTTTTTTACTTTTTTCTCCCCAAAGCCCCAGGAGATAGTTGTATGGCATAGTTGAACATCCTTCTAGTTGCTCTATGTGGGACGCCGCCTCAGCATGGCTTAATGAGCGGTGTGTAGATCTGCACCCAGGATCTGAACTAGTGAACCCTGGGCTGCCAAAGTGGAGCATGGGAACTTAACTGCTACGTCACTGGGCCAGCCCCTTAAATAGCTTTAATGTATAAGATTCTCCCCTGTCTCCACTTGCAATTTATTTGTTGAAGAAATCAGTTGTTTGTCCTGTAAAATTTTGCAGTCTGGACTTTGCTGATTGCAACCCTGTCTTGTCATTTACCATGATCTTCTGTCCCCTGTATTTCCTATAAATTGGTAGTAGATCTAGAGGCTTGGTCAGATTCAGGTTTGATTTTTGGCAAGACACTTCACAGGTGGTGCTGTGAACTTCCATCAGGAGGCACATGACCACTGTTTGGTGGTCTTGTCTCTCTTGTGATATTAGGGGCCATTGATGATTATTACCTAAAACTATTAATAAGCACAGCTTTTAAAAACATTTGTTCTGTCTAATTGATAAGTAGACTGCCCCAGAAAGAAATGAGAAGAGTCAATTTATCAAATCTCCTTCGACTAATCTGTAGCATTGACTGCATTTCAAATAATAGCTCATCGTTTTAGGAGGATGTTCTAAAGAAATAAATCTAGAAAAAAATTTGTGTAAGAATATCCAAGAAGATTTTGGAAAGTGTTATTAAAACTTATTGTAAAGTTGCAATGAATAAATTATCACAGGAATAGGCTCGTAGATTAATGTTCATGCCATGTTATTTTTATAATAGTGAAAAATGGCAACAATCTAAATGACCAACACTGGGGTCATTTAAGTAAGTTATGGTATATCAACAAATGAATGAATATATTGTAGACATTTCAAATCATATTTTATGGAAATTTTAAATTATATTTTGAAGATAATATATTAAGGAAGGAAATCTGATCCCAGAGCAGTATATAAAGTATGATCTTAATTTTATAAAATATGGATATATTGGACTGGATATATATATAATTGGATGGATATATATGAGTGGAAGACACTATTCCAAAAAGCAATATAAATCATATCTGGGATATTATCCAGTGCAATACCACTAAAAAAATCAACATACACTTCATTTGTATTTTAATAGCAAGGAGAAAATAAAGAATATGTCAGTGTGGTGGGATTATGAGTGGTTTACATTTTATTCTTTACGCTTTTCTGTAGTTTCCAAACTTTATCCCATGAATGTGTGTTACTTTAATAATCAGAAAAAGAATATATTATAAAAAGTAATGATCTCTCCATCATTGAGACACTAATTAGGGGCTGTAAGTTTTAATTTTACTTTTTTTATTAGAGCCCTATAGAAGGAAGTCCTACACTGAATGGTAAGTTGGAATAAAGAGATGGGCCAAAGATCCAATTTAAATTTTCTTCTTGATTTTTACAGTCAACAGAACATTGGTTGGGGTCAGAAGAACTGAGAGCTGGAGCTAGACTTTTATCTATCTTTACCCATCACTTAGGTTTGGGCAATCCATTTTAGCTTTTAATCCTTTGTTTTGTCTGGTTATAGAATAAGGGTGAATAATACCTTTAACCTTTCTAATTTACCAGGATACCGCAAAGACAAATGAAACAATGGAACGTCTAGCAGAAAAACACCCTGTGTCATTGTTTTTAAGAACAGTACTTGGGATGTTATTCCTGTACTTTACCCAGAGGCTTAGCAATGACGTCACAATGCCAGGGCTCTACGTCCCAACCCTTCTCCAGCTCTCAGATTTCCCTGGAGCAGGTCACCCTCTGACCTTTCAAGATTGAGTTAAGGGCATTTTTCCTTTTATTTGCCCATCCCTGTGGTACAGCTCAGGCTCCCAGCATTAGATTATATTCCCATAGTCCCCACTGGGCAGGAGCTATGTCTAATTCTGTGTTTGAGTGACCATAAAAAGCTGTTTGTGCCTAATCAATGTTAAAGGTGCCCAGCTGAATTGCTTCTTTGCTCCTGTGTGTTCTGACTGGACTTGAAATCATTTGATTACAGTAGTCTCCCCTTATCTGAGGTTTCGCTTTGCACGGTTTCAGTTACCTGCGGTCAGTCTCAGCCATCGTCTGCTCCTGATAGCCAACCATTGTCACGGGTCAATGATCTTTCTTCTGAGTATCGTGAAAAGGTCAATAATAGCCTAATGCTGTGTCACAATGCCCATGTCATTCACCTCACTTCATCTCATCACGTAGGCATTGTATCATCTCACATCATCACAAGAAGAAGGGTGAATACAGTACAACGAGATATTTCCAGAGAGAGAGACTACATTCACATAACTTTTATTACAGTATATTGTTACAACTGTTCTATTTTATTATTATTGTTGTTAATCTCTTACTGTGCCTAATTTATAAATTGAACTTTATCATAGGTATGTATGTACAGGAAAAAACATAGTATATGTAAGGTTCTGTACTATCTGTTGTTTCAGGCATCCACTGGGGTCTTGGAACTTATTCCCCACAGATAAAGGGGGACAACTGTACATGGGTTAGGGGCCTTCTCTGGAGCCCTCTGAATTTTCTTGGGAATTGTTAGGCTACCTCAGCAGAGAGCAGTTAGAATAAGGCTGACAATGAGACAGAGCTGTGAAGCTGGTGAAAATGGTACCTGTGGTTGTGCTGGAACAAGATGGAGCCTGGAGTGGAAGACTTGGACCCTACTCTGGGCTCTGCTACCACTAACATGCTGGTTATTCTAGTTTCTCCAACCTGACCAAGGATGAGGCTGGACTCTAGGATCTTTAAGGTTCCTTAGGGGGTGATTGACTGTATAGAACCTGTGATTCCAACTTAATGACCTAGGTTCCAGTGTGGCCTCTGTGGGGTCTTGGGGAAATCATTTCACATCTCTGAACCTCAATGTTCTCATCTGTAAAATGAGGATAACATTTATATTATAAGGTTGTTGTAAGGATTAAATGAAATAAAGTATATATAATATCCAGGACTGCGTCTGGTGCCCAGGAAGTTCTCAAAGTATTCTTGCCTGCCCTCCTTCTCTTTACTCAAACAGGGATAAGTTAGTCTCCATAAAAAGCATTAGCTAACTGAGGCTTAGAGTGCCCTCTCATAGGGATACTTATATTCTACAAGGGAACTCTTAAAAGTGGTGTCAGATAAAATAAATCCGGACTCACTAAGGTGAGACTTCATCGGAAAGGATTATTACAAGGGTGGAAAGGGAGTATTGCAACAGGGAGAATGCAAGCATCCAAAGAGTTTGGCAAAAAGCGGTTTTCTTTCATAAAGAGGAGTAAACAAGGCTGGAAAGAATTGGATGTGGGGAAGTGGGATGGAAGGGCTGCATGATTGGAGAGTAGATCAGAGAATATTTTAGCCTGAGGCCAGCCTATTCTCCGGAGGGTCTATATGCTGGCTCAGACTGAGAGTGGGCCGAAGTTCAGAGGCCCGGAGGAAGGAGAGAAGCTTAACCAAAGTTTGGTTAACAAGCATTTTATCCAATTGATCAGTGGGGATGAAATAGTTCAGCTAATTGTTTATGAGGCAAAGAACGGGAATTTGGAGGGGTAGTGTCTAGCCTTGTCATAGGTAAGCAAAGGGGCATCCTTGAGTCTTACCTAAGTCATCTGGGGAAGGGTGGTTTTTTTGTAGTAAGAACACAAAAGGGTGGGGGATTTCTTCACTTCACTCTTTTCCAGGAGCAGAGGGCTCAGGTAAAAGTCAACATTGTCAACGGTAAAACTTCAGGATCCAAAGTCACCCAATTGGTGACATCCTCACAAGATGTTGATAGGTGAGTCAGAAAATCTTTCTAACGCCCCTCAATGGACACTCTGCTGAGCACCCACTGATGGAAATCTGGAGGAAGCTCTGCTGCCCTTGATGGATGAGGTCAGAGGCCTGGAAGAGAAAAGGCAAGGACCAGGAGAATGAAATCACCTCCAGCTGGCATGTTCTCTAACAGCTTCCTCTCACCAAGCTCTAGCTGACCATACAGTTTTTCAAAATGCAAGTGGAAAAGGAGACAGGGAAGATTGTTTCAGTTTCCCAGGCTCATCTCTTCTCACTGACAGGAGAACTGGGAGTCTGATTATCAGCAACAGTGTTAACAACCAAACTTTTAGTCATCTGAGCCACCCTCCTGGAGGAGGGTGTGTGTGTGCGTGTGTGGTGTCCTGGGGGAAGGCCTGGGTCAGCTAGTGTGGCAGGGGGGATGCTAGGGGCTTAGGGTAGCTTCTCTTCATTATCCCATTCAGAAGTATTATGTTTATGTATTTTCACAATAGGTACAGCCAAGTGGAATATGTCACTTAGGGTAGGTCCAGAGTATCTTACCTACTTCCATGCCCACCTTTATATTATTGCTAAAGATGCCTAACTCAGTTTTGCAGGAAAATCAAGTGAAGGTGCAAGAATAGGAAATATCTGCCCAAGGAGCTCCCTTTCTTAAAGGTCCTTTGCCCAGAGTGAGGATATGTACCAGGGCCTACTTGTCCCTCAGGGAAGCAAGGAAAGAATAAAAAGTGGTTAAAAATTTCAAGGAAATTACTATAGCTATACAAACACATGGGTGGGTGGACCCTGTTTCATTCCTTTTGCCTGCCCTGAGAAGATAGGTTCCTGAGGTTAGCAGATGTGAGAGGATACTCCCCATAGTCCTTGCATGGTGTGGGGATCATGGTGTATGTTTCTCTAAACGGTGGAGGGTCCTCCATGTAATGTTAGCTCAGGTCCAAGGATTTCAGCTTCAGCCCAACTCACGGGAAACAATGTCAAGGACAGAAGCCCATGTTGGACCCACAGACGTCCCATCCCAGTTAATCCTCTGACTTGTCTCTTCTCTAAATACTGGTTGAGGATTCTAAAACCCCTTTTTTCTCTTCTCCTTTCTTGGGACTTGTTGATCTGGAAGCCACTTCCATGATAATACTACTTTACACGTACTTATTGGTATGCCATCTTACAGATGACAGTGTCAAGTGTCATATCATGCTGTCATAGAAAAAGTGCTGTCCTCCGAATGAGGAGGAGGGGAGGTTGGGACCCAGGCCAGCTGAGGAATCCCTGATAAAGCCACTCTCCCTTCACACATTCCAACCCTAGCTGTGTATCGCACAGCTGTCTTGCTTCATAATTCAATGTCTGAAAACCTTTGGAACCAGGAGCAGTGTGGATAGGAGACTGGATTGAGAAAGAGGAGTCTCAGCCACAAGAGTCTCCACCGCTAACCAGCTGTGTGACCTTGGGCAAGAACAAAAACCTCTCTGGGCAATAGGATTTTAGGTGGAATGTAATCCCAGGCTGCTCTTCCTGATTCTGGCCCTACATTAGGTGTCACCACCTTCCCATCGCAGTCAGAGAAGGGATGAGACCAGCAGGGCAGGCCTATTAATAGGGTGCCTGGCTGCTCTGGCTTTCCGGCATAGGAGCCCCCAGGGCTGGCTGGCTCCTGCCTCCCCCCTCCCTGCTTTCCTTCAGAGAACTAGCTGAGCTTCCTTCCCTTGCTCCTCCACTGCTCTCCTCACCCTCACAGGAAGGGTGGCAGTCTCGGTGCCCACAGCGGGGAGATGCCCAGGGTGAGGGGCATCGGAGGAGGAGGCACGCTGGAGAGGGAGATTGCCAAACCCTCCTCATGGGCAGCATCGAGCAGGGCTCCTCAGGAAAGCATAGCCTATTAGAGTAGTGATATTGTCTCTAAGAAGAGCAATTGAGAAGAAAACAAATCTAGGCTCCTCCTTCGTCCTCGCTAAACCCTCCATCCTCCCCGGGGACAGAGGCGGCCCAGATGTGTCGGGGGGAGCAGGAAGGACGTGCCAGGCCATTGGCCCCAGGTGAACCAAGTGCAGAAAGTAGAGAAGAAAGTGTCCTTCACTTGATGCCACACCCCTTCCTCCTCCACTCCCCCGGAAAGTCTCCGGACAACCTCTGCACACGCACCTCCAAGTGTCCTCATCCACCCGACTGTCAGACAGACGCGGACACCGTCTGGTAGTCCTCTGTCCACCCAGGGTGGGCGCGGAGTCCTCCCTGTAGCTTCCTCTTCCTCCTCCTCCACTAAGGAGGGGCTGCAACCCGTGGGGGCAGAGGCGGAGCAGAGGCCGGGGGCGCTCCAGCGCGGAGAGGGAGTAAGCCTTTGGCAGGCAAGCGGTGTGAATCCCACGGGGAGCCAGGGCCGCTCACCTGGGCCCAGCCCGGCCCGCCGAGATGGGCTCCCTCTCCTCCGCGCTGGCGCGGTCTCGCAACGCCGTGGTGCAGTTGGACTCGTCGCCACCGCAGCCCCAGGCGCCACCGGCTGCTCCCGCTGCTCGCAGAGATCTATTCGCGCTCCCCAAGACCCGGAGGCTCGAACCCGGGCTTGCAGAGACGCCCGCTCAGCCCGCAGCCTGGGAGGCTCAGCCAGCAGCGCCGAGCCCGGAAGGGCGCGCGAAGTTAGCGAGTCCGGAGCTGTCCCCGGTGCTGAAGCGTGCGGAGAGTGGTATGTCCCAGCCCTGCTTGCCCCGAAGCCACAGCGCCGCGGGTAAGTCTCCTATCTCGCATAAGGATCGGAGGCAGCTACTGCCTGGAGACTTTTGGGGGCTTCTTACCTTCAGCGGGAGAAGTGAAGGCTTTGTCTCTCAATAGGATTCTGCTTTTCTTGTCCTCTTGCCCATAACTTCTTTTACAAGTTAAGACTCATTTCTGGTTCAATAGGGGGTTATTTCAGAGGGACCAGCTTTCACAGAGATTTAAACCGTAGCTGGCAAGGCAGTTTACACCCTAAGGACCCCTTTTCCCAGCTTTGTACTGGCACCAGCACCGTGGGGAGAATTCTTCCTCATTGTCTTGGAAAGACAGGGAAAAAGGAGGCGCTCCTTCCCGTCTCCTCCCAGGGGAATTGGGAAAAGGGCAGGAGATTCTTGCTTGTCCAGGATTTAGTTCCACGTGTGAAGAAGGAAGCCAGTATTTGAACTAGTCTCTTCTGCGGGACTTGGGGTGTGTGGTGGAGGGAAGACATTTTTAGGGTAGGCAGCAAGGGAGAAGTGAAAAGAGCACTCAGGATTTGGAGTCAGATGTGGATCTGAATCTCCATCTGCTGCTTTCATTGTAATCTTGGGCAGGATACTCTCCTTCTGCCTCAATTTGATCATCTGTGACATAAAGATGACAATAGGTATCTCACTAGGTAGCTGGAAAATCGGACCAGACACAGTGCATGTAGAATACTTTGCAAACTGTAATGTGCTGTGCAAATATACAGTATTATGCCTGCCCCAGATCCCTGAACCTCTTCAGCTGAAATTGAAGAAACTTTTCAATTTTTAGTTTGAGATAGTCAAAGACTCCATTTCACCAGAGCAGGTTCTGTTTTTCGTAAGTGGGAGGAAAAGTTGGTACATGCTATTTAAAAAAATCTCTCACACTAGAAAAGTTACCGAGTTTTGGTCTCGTTCATAAATCCCCACTTCATCCTAGGCAAGGTTGTGTTGCTCACTGCTATTGTCATTGACTTTTTAAGAAGGATTCGGTAGATTCAGTGGGCGATGTTGGTTTCCCTAAAGAGAAAAAGATGAGGTTAGTGGAGAGGGGGATTGGCTTACACTTGGACTCACTGAGAGGTAAGGATACATGTATCCTTATTCCCTTGAGAATTTTCTTTTAAAAAATATTGTGAGTTTATCCATTAGCGTTTATTTGCTCTTATTTCATTCAAACAGCCTTTATAAAATTAAAAGATACATGCACATTGACTTGCAAACAGGGATTTATCATTGTAAAATATATTAGTTTTTTCCACCCATTGGACATATCTTTGTGGTATTAACAGGAAAAAAATTAGATTCTGAGTCAGGATATCTGGGTTCTGCTAAGCTCTGCATCCTTGGGCAGGAGACCTATATTTTCTAAGCCTATACTATCTATTTCTTTAAAATGAGTGCAAACAGAGTTGCACCATCCCTATGCCATGAGGCTCAAAGGAAATTGTAGAGATAAAAATGGTTCATAAACTGTAAGTACTGTACAAGTGTAAGGCATTATTAAAGTATCTGGAGCCTTAATATTTTCTAATGTGTAGGATGCAACTTAGTTTTTATATAATCTTATCATAGTCTATCATAGTTATGTTGGATGAAACATAGACTTCCTTTGTGAAACTCTTCAATATTAATTTGTGTGTATGTGTGTATGATATCAGTTGAATTACGAATATATGTATCCACGGAAGAATATTACTATATTTCTTTTCTCGCACTTTTGATGGTGTGGATGGAAGATTCAGATATTGCAATTAATTCACACATATATAATGCCTGAAAACTAACTTATAGGAATTTGCCTTGAATTATTTTCTGCTCTGGATTCGATGAATACACCTTGGAAATGCTATTAACTTTAACTTTTTGGTTGTACAAGAATTAGTTTTTTTCCATTCCTTCCATTTTATTTCATAATTAAAAATGACATTCTGAGTTTTATATCACCTAGGATACTTATACAAAATTATTCAATTTCTATATTTTGCCTTTTAAAAAAAAGAGTATTTGAGCTTAAATCTTTGAAGTATGGTGGATTTAGCTAGCTGAAATTGCAGATGAAGCTCAGTTTTATCATCTGCAAAAATGAGGTGAGCTGCCCCTACCCGTGAAGCTGGGTGGCCCTTTGTTGGACTAGATTGGATTTCTCCAGATATTGGTTAGCACAGAACTTGTGAATCTGTGAGCAAACTAAAACTTATACTTTATAAGCCAAACTGAATATATATATGTGCTAGGTGCCAGATGCTATTTTGTGCGTTGGTGGGATGGATACTTTTATTATCATTTTATAGATGAGGATATTAAGGCAGAGAGAGATTAAGTAACTAGTCACACAGGTAGTAAATGACAGCCAGAATTTAAACCCAGGTAGTCTAGCTCTAGAACTATATTCTTATCCACTTCTCTATGCTACTTAAGTGCTGTGTGTTTATTTCCCATTTGTTAGTCCTTCAGTTTATTACTTGAAAGTCCTTTGAAAGTTTTATCTTGTCCCAGCTATGGTCAGGGGAACCAAGAGAAAGTGCATTGGTCCTGGGAGGGAGGTGTCAGAGTGTTAAGGAAGAAACAGTCACCTTGGATATTACTGTGGTAGTAATTAAAGCCAGAGAACTTTAAGGAGCAAGTATGACTCAGGGTGCAGAGTCAGGGCAGTAAGGCCAGCTGTCTCTCCTCATCTACATTTAAATGCTTTGAGCCTCTTAGATTTGCTTTATTAAGGATGGTGATGGTTCCCTACTCCTCTCTATCATATTGTTGTGAAGATTAAGTGAGATATGGTGTCAAAACCCAAATAGGACAAATATTAAGCATGAGTGTTTTGTGTGTTTGTTTCTTTTCAGAGCTTTGGGGCCCCATTCACCGGTAGAAAGGAAGGAACGGCATGATCCATTTTCAATACGAGGGACCTCAGAATAAACAAATAACCAAATAAAACAAACCAAAAACCTTCCACAGCTATCTGTCTATTGTGTAATAATCTGTAGTAGATTATCTGAGGCTTCTAGCTTTTGTTAGAAATTCCTCTGGATGGGGAGAGACTTTGATATTATTGATTAAAGTGATTTTTGGTTAATAATCTGTATATTAAAATTACTGGGTCTTTTTCAATTTTCAGTTGCTATCCCTTTCTTTTTTTTGTCCTGCTGTTTAACATTTGGAAAAGGTGTGTCCTACAAGAACTAGTTTCAAAGTACAACCAATATTTGTCAAACAGTGGTCTTGGAACTTTGTCTTGCTGAATTTCATTGTCTGCTTCTTGGTTTCCGTCTACCTCTTCTATGACTCCTGATAAGGTTACCACTGCTGGAAGGAAAATTTTTCCTCTACTGCTTATATTCATATTCAGGGACCTGCAAATTAACTGACAATAGACAACTTAGGAGGAAAAAAAAGGTTTATTTAGCTCACCTGAGGTTGTACTTAATAATGAGTAACTTGTTGATTAGCCAAAGATAAAGGTTTATATACCAACTGAATTAAAAAACGGGCAGTTTAGGGCTTCAAAGGGAAAGTACAGAAGGTTCTATTGGACTTTTTGATGCTAATGGAGCTGAATTTTCATACTTTCCAGTGCTAAGGGTCAGTCTTTTCCCAATCTGGGGACTCCCTCAGAGGAGAGGGATCGATGGCAGCTATATTTTCTTTCTTTCTTTTTTAAATTTATTTATTTATTTAGTGTGTGTGTGTGAGGAAGATCAGCCCTGAGCTAACATCCATGCCAATCCTTCTCTTTTTGCTGAGGAAGACTGGCCCTGAGCTAACATCCGTGCCCATCTTCCTCCACTTTATATGGGACGCTGCCAGAGCATGGCTTAACAAACGGTGTGTTGGTGCGCGCCCGGGATCTGAACCCCGGGCCGCCAGCAGCAGAGCATGTGCTCTTAACCGCTATGCCATGGGACCGGCCCCAACAGCTGTATGTTCTGGAGGCCCTGCTTAATTTTAGATAATGCTTCTTTCTGTTGCTGCTGATTGTTCAGATGTTCTCAGTTTAAAGTAAATTTCTTACCACTCTGGTGGGCTGTTAATCTCTTCACCACTAGTTGCCTCTAACTCAGTTCTCTCATATGTTAGGATCAGTGGTTTTCAAATTTTGGTGTTTATCATAGTCACTTGCAGAGCTAATTCCAGAAATCCAGGCTTGTGGGTATAGAATAGGGCCAAGGGTCTTAGTACGTCAACCAAATTTCTCAGGTGATTCTGTTATCACCAAAGTGTGTATCACAGTCACCTGGAAGCTTGCTAAAACACAAAATCCTGGGCCCCACCTCCGGAGTTTCTGATTAGTAAGTCTGACAAGCAACCCAAGAATTTGCATTTCTAAGAAGTTCCCAGATGTTGCTGATGCTGCTGGTCAAGGGATCACACTTTTAAAACCCCTGGTCAATGCGTAGAAACCACCCAGAAGGGACATCATTCGTAGATGTGTTGTGTTATTCATTACTGAGTTCTTGATTTGGGATCTTGACAGACGCTATGGAGGAGAGAGACTCTGGATTGAAGGCAGCTTTCCTTTACCTCATCTCTCTGCTTCACCTGCCCGGTCCCTTAGCAACCACTCTCTTGCCAATTTCCTAAATGTCAGCATAATTATGATTCTTTACCAGTGATGCTTTTAATTTGGGATTAAATTTTTTGGAAAATTTTAGCTGTATTAAAAGGACTAATTAATGTGAAAATAAAACAAAACTCATCATTTTAAAGATCAGAGGGTGGTTGGGTGAAGTGGTGATGCCACTAGTGTCTTAATCTTCAACCCTCACAGCATCCCCTAATGTATGTCCCTGTTCTGAGTTAATTTAAACAGATACAAGCAGCCTTCTAAAAGCTTAGGTTAGTGACAGGCAATGTGACAGGGAAGTACTGGACCCCTGTGGATTTGGCATTACATCCAGGCACTGACCCCTCCTTCCACGCTGTCTTCCCCCTAGAGAGGCAAGCAGGGGGTCCCAGTGTCCTATCAAGGCTGAAAAGTCTCTGAATCACTTTCCTTTGATTCTCTTTGCTGGCGGTTACCAGAGTCATTGCTTCTAAAGGCAGGGTCAATTTAGGGCAGGGTTGAGTAAACTCTTTAGCCCTGAGCCACCAGTGGTGTATTTGCTCCCGTTGAGTTGAGGACTGTGCAGCACTTTACAGCTTAGTAGAGAGTCTCTTTATCATTTACCTTCAGGACAGTTTTCTGAGGTAGGTAGGACAGATGGCCTTATTGTTTCCCTTTAATAAAAAAAGGGAATTTAAATCAACCTTTCATGTATTATTGATGATGTGCTTTATCCTAGATCACTTGCAGTTAGTTAGACTTTCGGGTGGCCCATTACTGGTTTTTCCGGGAAGCGTGGTGCCAGGGAAAGAGGCTCTGGAATCTTAATCCTTGGCTCTGATACTTCCTGGCCTCATGAACTTAACTTCTTGTGCCCATTTCGTCATTGGAAATGAAAATGGAAATGGTTTGGACCTTACCTAAATAAGGTAATTTATGCAAGGCACTTAGCACATGCCTGGGACATGACAATCGTTCAGCAAATATTGGTTATTTTTACAAGATCAGAGATAGAGGTGTCTTTTCTGGGGTCCCAAGACCAATGCACTGGCAGAGCTAGGTTAGAGGTCTGATTTCTTATCCAGTTCTCTTTCCACAATGCTATGATGATTCTTCAGTGAAAATAAAACAATAAGTGTAGTGAGGAAGGTAGGGAAGAGAAGGGTGTATAACTAGAGAAAGACTAAAAGCAGAGGGGAAACAAGCAAGAAAACACAAAGCAATTCACTTGGTGTTAGAGGGTTGGGGCCCTAGATCACCTGCATCTGGGGTAAGGACGTAGATCCCACATACTTACGTCACCTTTGGTGCTGTATTGTCTGTAATTTACTCAAACTGTTTAACCTAGACCATGGTGTGTGCGTGTATGTGTATGCGTTAGTTTTAATCCGCCTTCTAGGGGTGGATAGTTAACATTGACACCCTAATCAGAAATACTCAATAAGAAATGTATTTCTACATTTTTCAACTATTCCTCCAACTGCTCCAAGTATGTTATGTCTAGTTGCATTAAAAGATTTTAAAATCAACATAAAGGTAATGAGAAATAATTTTTCATTGGTCAAAATGAGTGGTGTTTAAGGTATGTCACTTGGTTAGAAATCTTGTCAGGCACTTCTGCCCTTGCATGAATGGAGCACAAGAATCAGAATCTATACCTGCCTGAGTTGCACCCTATTCCTAGGTTTCTGATTTGGTCCTGTATTTCACCTCTTAGGGGAGCATTTGGGACTTGGTCCTGCTTGGACTGCCGACAGGTCCTCCTGATATATGGCCCCATCCACGTTCAAGGGGCTGGAGGTTGAGTTTTCCATGTGTCTAGGAAGAGGAACAGAACCGTAAATGTTGTGAGCATTAGTGATGTTAATACACTTAGAATTGATTTTCTTTGTTTTACAGCCCAGGAAACAGGCTCATGAAGATCATGTGACTTGCCCAAGATCACAGAGCTAGTAGGTAGCTAAGTTGGGATTTGAACTTGAAATTGAGTTGGAGAGATGATAAATCTAAGTTAAACAAAGTTTAGCGGTGCAAGATGGACTCTAGTTAAATTGCACGGTTTGCACCATAGAGGTACTTCTCAAAGTACATGTGGAAACCCCCTACCTCAGAATTACTCTGGGTTCTTGTTAAAATGCATTCTCCTGGGCCCCCTTTTAGGCCTAAGTGAATCAGCATCTCTGACAGGGAGGCCCAGAAGTGTGCATTTTTACACACACCAGGTGAATCTTTTTTTTTTTTTATAATTTTATTTATTTATTTTTCCCCTAAAGCCCAGTAGATAGCTGTATGTCATAGTTGCACATCCTTCTACTTGCTGTATGTGGGAAGCGGCCTCAGCATGGCCGGAAAAGCGGTGCGTCGGTGCGCGCCCAGGATCTGAACCCGGGCTGCCAGTAGCATAGCGCGCGCACTTAACCGCTAAGCCACGGGGCTGGCCCCACCAGGTGAATCTTATTCACTCTAACTTTGAAAATTGCTCCCCTGTGGTGTTCACTAAACATTCTGGAGGGTAATAGAAAATTGTTAATTTGAACAATGTTTGAATTAAATTAGAAGTCCAAATTCAGTAACAGGCACTTTCCTCCAAAAAGTTTGCTCCCCCTCACTTTATTCTCCCCAGCTTGCAGATTTCAGGAGGATTCGATGCTGTTGCTATTTTTTCCTACCAGTTAGAATGCTGGGCTCTGTTACTGATCTCAGATCTTCCTAACAGACCTCCAAAAATTGAAGACATAATGGGAAAAACGGAATCGGATCAGTACCTACACAATGTATTATTTATCCTTCTTGATATCGTAGTGGGTTTTACCTGGAGGAGGAGTTAAGGGGAACTTGTTTCCATGTTGTCTTGAAGGTTGCATGGCAGGACTGTTTGAAGAAAGGGTTTTCTTTACTTTTTTACTTCCTTACTTTTCAAGCCATATCTGGCTCTTTGGGAGACCGTTGAATTAGTCCCTGGACTTTGACACTCTAACAACTGGGCATCTTCTTCCAGTCCAGGAGACAAGAAATGTTACTAATCTGAGGGCATCCCTTCCAGAGTAAAGCCTCTGTTCTGAAAGGAAAAATGAATCGGTCTTGAAATATAGGTGCTGCTCTATCTTCCCATGTCTGAATCTTGTTATGTAATGATACTGTTTGGAACGCAAGCAGTGTTTTTTTTTGATGATTGGAAAAGTGTGGATCAAAAATTAAACCATTATATTGCATAGCAACAATGGTAACACTTATCCAGCATTTACTATGTGCTATGGTACTGTTCTAAGCATTCTTTATGTATCAGCATTACACTACGGGGTAAGTGCCATTGTTATCTCCTTTTTATAGATGAGGCACTGAGGTTTGGAGAATTATCCAAGGTCACACATTTAGTGAGATCACACACCTAGTAGGTGCTGGCAATGGGATCTGAACCCAGGTCTTAAGCACTGTGCCGAAGCTCCTGAGACAGCAGCAGCTCGAGGCTGATGAAGAAATTTGGCCAACTTGCTGCTGCCATGGGAACAAATAGTTTGTGAGGAAGACAATAATGCTGCAAAAGTTTCCAGAAGTATATTTTATAGTTATCTTTCATTATTTTAATGTTGTGGTCTAAACACAATTGGTAAATAAATTGATAGATTGACTATAAACAACATTCAGATTATTGTGCTGAATCAGATTGTTTCTGTTTGGTTAAGGTTGAAATTGGAATATATTTGGATTATAAGACAATATAATTATAATATCAAGAAAAACTTGATTGGAGAGGATGTGGAGAGAAGGGAACTCTCATACACTGCTGGTGGGAGTGCAAACTGGTGCAGCCACTATGGAAAACAGTATGGAGATTCCTCAAAAAATCAAGGATAGAACTACCATATGATCAAGCTATTCCACTGCTGGGTATTTATCCAAAGAACTTGAAAACACCAATGCGTAAAGATACATGCACCTCTGTGTTCATTGCAGCGTTATTCACAATAGCCAAGACTTGGAAGCAACCTAAGTGCCCATCAAGGGACGAATGGATAAAGAAGATGTGGTGTATATACACAATGGAATACTACTCAGCCCTAAGAAACGATGAAATCCAGCCATTTGTGACAACATGGATGGACATTGAGGGTATTATGCAAAGTGAAATAAGTCAGAGGGAGAAGGTCAAATACCGTATGATTTCCTTCATTAAGTAGTAGATAATAACAACAATAAACAAACACATAGAGACAGAGATTGGATTGGTAGTTACCAGAGGGGAAGGGGGGAGGGAGGAGGGCGAAAGGGATAATTCGGCACATGTGTGTGGTGAGGGGTTGTAATTAGTATTTGGGTGGTGAACATGATGTAATCTATGCAGAAATAGAAGTATAATGATGTACACCTGAAATTTATACAATGTTATAAACCAATGTTACTGCAATAAGCAAAAAATTAAAAAAAAGAAAAACTTGAGATAAAGGAAAAACTCTCCTAAAATGTCATCTCCTTAATGAAACAGCTATTTTGGTATTTGTATATGCCTTCCCATTTTTTGTTTATGTGCATAATATGATTTTTACCTAGTTGGGATTATAGTATTAAACAAATCAAAATTTTCTCTGGGAGTTAATATTATTTAATAGTTAAAAGGC
This sequence comes from Diceros bicornis minor, assembly GCF_020826845.1. Classification (NCBI taxonomy): domain Eukaryota; kingdom Metazoa; phylum Chordata; class Mammalia; order Perissodactyla; family Rhinocerotidae; genus Diceros; species Diceros bicornis. Next base: position 56,501,298 of record NC_080742.1, on the reverse strand, counting down.
TAGGCTCTGGAGCAAGACAGACGATGTTAGCATTCTGGTTCTGCCCGTTATTAACTGGGTAGTCTTGGGAAAGTTACTTAAACTCTCTGAAACTCAGATTCCTCATCTGTAAAATAGATATGCAAACAACTGGCTTTACTGGGTTATTCTGTGGGTTTAAGGGTTAAATGCAAAGCTCCCAGCATGATGCCAAGCACAGTCAACGCCCAATAGGCATTAGGTATTGTTTTTATTGTTAGATATTGTTAAAGAAAAAATGACTCTGACATTTGTTAAAATGGTAAAGAAGACTTTATTCAGGACTAGAGTCGTGTGCCACATAACGATGTTTCAGTTAATGACAGACCGCATATACAACAGCGGTCCCATAAGATTAGTACCATATAACCTAGGTGTGTACTAGGCTATACCATCTAGGTTTGTGTAAGTACACTCTGTGATGTTTGCCCAAGGACAAAATCGCTTAATGACGCATTTCTCAGAACGTGTCTCTGTCGTTAAGTGACACATAAGTGTATTGCAATAGGGGAGGGGGTTCAGGCTCAACTCGGAATACAGCAGAGACAAGTTGGGGCTTTATAGCCAACTAGCAGAGTGAGGGGATCAGTAGATGGAAAATTACTAAGAGGAGACATCAAAAGGTAAGAGAGTTCTTGTTAAACTGACCTACCAGGATTCTTCAAGTCAGGCCAAGAACTTAGGCCTCAAGGTGAGGCATGAAGAACTTGATCAGATATCAAGGGTGAGGGGATTCTTGCTAAACTGACTTAGCAGGATTCTTGCTAAAACTGGGCTATGTAAGCCTGGCAAGGACAGGATGGACAGGGAAGGCCAAGGTTGAGACCCAGACGAGACGAGGGCTCAGAGGAGCCTAGCTAAAGTTTGGTCAAGGAGAGAGTCTTTGTCAATGTGTGATTTTATTAGCAGTGGTGAGGCATTTTTAGTATAACTTCCCTAAAACTAGGACTAAGCAATTGTCATTGCTTAAAAAATGGTGTCACTTTCTAAAGGAAATCAGTCAGAACTACGATTCACTCCTGCTTTGTACCAGCTTTGCTAGGTGCCTCTGAGCTTTTCTTCTTGATGTTGGTGCCTGTGATGCAGAGCTGGTTGTTCCAGCTGGGAGCCACTCAGCTCATGGTGAGAGCTTCGGGACTCAGTGTCAGGCTTCGATCCTGGTGGTGTTTGCAGCTCATTAGAGGCCCAGAGCTTTGGTCCTTTGGATCTTTCAGGCCAGGTCAGTCTGCCCCGAGGGAGGCAGAAGAATTTTAAAACATTCTCATCTTCCTGAGTCTGTGCAAAGTGTGTCAGCTGGGAGAGCAAGGCATGGGGTGATGGTTAAGGCTAGCTCCATCTGTGGTTGTTCTCTGGCCCTCTGTAGACTCCTACAGGTGAGTAGTAGCCCCTTGGTCTCTACCGGGGTCACTCCCTCCACAGCTCTTCATTGTTGGCAATTCCTTCTCACTCATCCCCCACTAGACCTGTTCTGATTTAGAGAAGTGTGTCCTGAGTATATCATATTGTGATTTGACCTGAAAAACAGTTTTTCCAAAGGATGTGTGCAGACCTCCTCCCCAAGCCTGAGCCTCACCCCGCCACTCCCCTGCTCCCGATGCTCCCTCAATCCCTGACAGTGTCCCTGCTTCATCCTGTCTGTCATCCCATGCCCACCTTCCCTTACACTTGAGGAGAATATAGACTGAGTGAGGGACAGGAATGGGGGTGGGGGACAAGGGATGAGGCTAGCTGGTTAAATTGTGCATACTGCTTAATAACAAGTTTTAAAAAACAGTTGGCCACATCAAAACAGCCATGTCAAAATGGCCATCAAAATGTCATATGCAGGGCATTTTTATCACTAGTATCATTGTTGTCGCTAAAGCCATTCTAATGTATAATGTGGTCAGTTTCTCAGGAGGGATTAACCACTTGGCCAAATCCCTCCAAGGTTACATTTGAGTTTCCTAGAGGAGCAGGGCAGGGATGTCTCCACCTCTCTCCCTTCCAGACCACACACCAAGGGCAGGGAGTGCCCAGGGGCCCTTCTCACCCCTATCCCTTGAATATAAACGTCCCGGTCATTATTCCCAAGCACACTCTGAACCTCTGCATCCCAGAGGGAGGGAGGGAGGAAGGGAGGAGGGTTCCGGGAAGACCCTCTGATCTTAGATTAAAGAGAGTTGATGCGTCCTGCCAGCACAGCCTAGGCCCTCATGTACATATCAGCGCCTGTCAGCCAGTACACCCCCGGGCCACTGACGGACTCCTAGGCTCCAACGGCAGGCACATCACGTCACATTACCTCTGACGGCTATGTGGGGCGGAGTGGGGGTCCCACCGAGAATCTGTGCCCTCTGCGCTGCTGGGGGCGGGGCCGGCTCAGCTCTCTGGCCGCTCCTCCCCCTCATCCCCAATTCAGAATTCTCAGGTCCTTTGCGTAAGAACAGCCCCTGCCCAACTCAGGGGAAAACTGTTCTTCCGCAGGGATTTTCACCCGCCACGTGGCCTTGGAGATGGCTAGCCCATAAATCAACCAGCAAGAGTTTTTCTTTTTCCGCTCTGTCACTCTTTCCACAGCCATCCTAATTGTGGGCTCCCCAGGGAGAAGGAAAGGAACGCGCGCTTTGTTCCCCAGGCCCCCCCACCCCGCGTCCAGCCTCCAGCCTTCAGCCTTTTGCTTTGTTATGATCAGTCCTGGGATTTGGCTCCACTGGGGGGGGGGGGGGAATGGGGGAAGGGTAAGAGTGCCAGGTAAGTAGGGGCCCCAGACCTCTGCCTGCACCCCCACCCCGCATCTCAAGCTGTCCTGTAATGAAATGACCCCAAACACAACAGGAGCCCTCTTTTTCCCCTTTAAGAAGATTCCTCAAAAAAAAAAATTTTTTTTATAAATGGCCTACTTGAACATGCCAACTTTGAAGGGACTAGAAGAAAAACACATGTATAGTTTTAATATTTATTTTGTTACTTTTGTTACACCTATTTAAAAATCTCAAGTTGCAAAAAATATATTTATTTTTTTTATGTTTGAAAAGAATATTTATTGACCTAGAAAATGTCCTTTATGTGATGTTGGTGGGGGACAGCACACAGTACACGTAGCATCGGCTAATTCTGTAAAGTGTACACACAGGAGGAAAATGAAAGGAAATATGCTAAAAGGCAATAATAGTTCTCTCTGGGTGATAGAATAATGGATTGTTTTTATTTTCTTCTTTACATATTCCTGAATTTTCTTTTTTTTTTTATTGCGGTAACATTGGTTTATAACGTTGTATAAATTTTAGGTGTACATCATTATACTTCTATTTCTGCATAGATTACATCATGTTCGCCACTCAAATACTAATTACAATCCATCACCATGTACAGAAAATATATTAATTTAGAATATTACTTTTTCCATTCTTACATTTCATAAAACAATTTTATTTAATCTTTTAACCTGCATTTTTATCACTAGTATCATCGTCTTCACTAGAGCCATTTTGGGATCATCTGACAGTTTTCCAAAGCTCATCATTTTCACCTGTGTCTGAGCTGTTTGTACTATAGCAGTTTTGGAAACTGTGAATAATGCTGTCGCTAGAAAGTTTACAAGGCAAGCATTGACTGAGGTTTGGGTTTCAGCCATTCAGATTTCTCTCTTTCTCTTTTTGTGAAGTCTGATATGCTGGAAAGGAGGGACTTGAGAACTCAAGTATAAGTCAGTCTCTCTTTCTGAGGGCTAATTTTGTGCACAAACACACACACACAATCCTTGCTCAATATTTGGGCATACATAGCATTAATGAATCTTTATAGCTGGAAGGGACCAAGGAGATCATTTGGTGGTGGATACCGACTTATTTTAGTATTTCAGTATGAGTTGAAAGTGGCTTTATTATTTTTATAAAAATAAAGCAAACTGGTGGCAAAAATGTCAAACAATGTAGAGGAGTACAAAGAATAAAGCACTAACAAACTGCCAGCCAAAGATAACTACTGTTAATATTTTGGTGAACACCCTTCCAAGTATATCTTTAGGCATACACACACACACACACACACACACACACACACACACACACACACACACACATTTTATACAGATGGGATCATATTATACATGCTATTTTATAATGTAATGCTTTCCACTCAATATTTTGTGAGCATTTTTATATCAATATGGTTATACATCATTATTTTTAATGGATGTTCTTCTGTGTATATAGTGTAATTTACCTCTCATGCTCCAACTGATGGATTTTGGAGCTGTTTCCAGTTTTCTTTATTATAAACAATTCTGTGGTAAACATTTCTAGATTCTGAGTCATAATTGTAAAGATAAAGGCCTTCTCTAATCTTATCCAAGGTTATAAAGGAATTCTCCCATGTTTTCTTCTAGTATTTTTTTTACCTAAAAAAATTATTTTTGTTAACTGTGGTAAAATACATAACAATAACATAAACGTTAGCATTTTAACTATTAAGTGTACAGGTTAGTGGCATTAAGCACATTTACATTGTTGTGCAACCATCACCAGTATCCATCCACACAACTTTTTACATCTTGTCAAATAGAAACACTGTTGTACCCATTAAATACTAACTCTCCATGGCCCTCTTCCCCCAGCCCCTGGCAACCACTACTCTACTTTCTGTCTCTGTGAATTTGACTACTCTAGGTACCACATATAAGTGTAATCATATAGTATTGGTCCTTTTGTAAATGGCTTATTTCACTTAGCAAAATATCTTCAATGTTCATCCACATTGTAGCATGTGTCAGAATTTTTTCCCCTAGTATTTTTTAAAAAAAATTTTATTATTAAAAATTTGAAACATACAGCAAAGTTGAAAGAATTTTATAGCAGATACTTGTATATCCACCACCTAGATGCTACCATTAACATTTTTCTATACCTGCTTTATCACATATCTATTTATCTATCCATCCCTGTATTCATCCCTTCATTTATCTTATTTTTTGTGCATTTGAAATTAGATTCCAGATATCAGTACACTCCCTCCTAAATAAGTCCACATGCATACCACTAACTAGAGGTTGATATTTGTTAACCATTTTTTTGTTTTGATGTAAAATCTATATACGTACAACAAAACGTGAAAATCTTAGTTAAGGGTACATTTGCTGAGTTTTGAGAAATACATACACTTGTGGGACCCAAACCCCCATCAAGATACGGAACATTACCATAATCCCAGAAATTTCCCTCATGCCCCTTTCCAGTCAATCTCCACCCCATTCCCACCCATAGACGCACTCTTCTGATTCAGTTCTGATTTTTTCCCCACTCTAGATTAGTTTTACCTTTTCTAGAATGTCCTATAAGTTGAATAAATCATACAGCACAAATTCTTCTGACTAAACCTTCTATCATTCCACATGTTTTTGAGATTTATCTCTGTTGAAATGCATATCAATAATTCATTCCTTTATATTGCTGAATAATATTCCATTGTATGCCTATACTACAATTTATCTACTTCTAATCTTTTTATGGTTTTATTTTGTTTTCATTTGATTTGATTTGGAGTTATCTTGGTGTACCATGTGCGGTAAGGGTTTAACTTTATATTTTTCCAGATGGCTATTCATTTGTCTCAACATTATTTATTAAAATGTCCATCTTTACTCCAGTGATTTGATATGCTAACTTTATATATACATATAACTGTAAACCCTGTGTATATTTGAGTCTATTTCTGGATTGTCTATTCTGTTTCATTAGTCTATGTGTATCAGTCAAGTTCCTGGTGGGAAACAGAATTTCACTCAAACAGTTCAAATGAAGGGACTTTAACGGAGGTGTGGTCAGGGTTCAGGGAATCTACAAGGGATGTTGAAGCATCCAGAGACCAGCGATGGCGGGAAGCCCTTACAGTCCTAGGCCTGAAGGAGCAAGGAGAGGAAATAGTGTTATCATTGGTCCTGTGAGAGCTGGAACTGTGCAGGAGGGAGCAGTGGGCAGGAGCTATAATGTTGAGGGAGCAGAGCCACTGCCTGAAAAGCAATGAGGTAGCCAGGGAGAAACACTCTGACCTGTCTCTTCTTTCACCCTCTGATCTCCAACTAGGGCCTCCCATTGGCTGAACCCACAGGAAGCCAGAGGGCAAAGGTCAGCTGATGCCTCAGGGACACAGGGCAGGGCAGAGAAGGGTAGAAAATGATGAGTGAGTAATGGCAAGTGGAGAGAAAAGCAGCACAGTCCACTTCTCTGTTCCATGCCAGTACCACAGTGTTCTAATTATTGAGGCTTTAGTAAGGCTAGTTCCAGCCCATTGCTTTCCTTCCTCAGAGGTTTTCTGGCTGTACTTGCTTGTTTAATTTTCCATGTGAATATTAGAATCAGTTTGTCTAGTTAAAAATGAGACAGAAATAAAACTCAATTTGTTGATAATTTTGTTTGAATTAGGATAGATTTATATCAACCTGAGAAAATTGACATCTTGATGATGCTGAATTGCCCTCTCTATGAACGTCTTTACATTTGTTCTAGTGTTTTTCATGTGCGTGTGTGTGTGTGCACTTCAGTAGTGTTTATAGTTTTCTACGTATAGGTCTTATATATTTCTTTTTAAGTTTATTCTTTGGCATTTGTTATGGTTGCTATTTTAAATGGAATCTTTCCTTTTCTCATATCATCTAACTGGTTTTAGTTGGTATAAAAAAAAAGCAGTTGGTTTCTAAAAACTGCTTTGTATTGATTTTATATTTCTGTATCTTACTGAATTTTCCTATTGTTTGTCGTAGTTTTTGTCAATTCTCTTGGGGTTTCCAGATATATAATGACATCACAGTAATGGTTTTATGTTGCCATTTCCAGTTTTTATGCTTCTCGTTTCTTTCTCTTATCTAGTTATATTCGTAATCACATTCATATTACCTCCAGGACCAGGTTAAATTGTAATAGTGAAAGTGAACCTTCTTGTTTCTGACTTTATTAGAATGCCTTCTTTAGAATATATATTATATATACACACATATATATGGAAAAGAATACATATTATATTAAAGAATATAATATCATGTTAAGGATATATGTGTGTGTACATATATATAAATATATATGTATGTATATATATACACATACACATGGAATTATTCAAAGATTCCTATTTTATTTGGCTTTTTAAAAAAGTGAAGAATAGGGGCTGAGGTTTGTCAAATGCCCTTTCAGCCTCTAAGGAATTGGTATGGCTTTTCTCCTTAGATCAATAAATATGAATAATCAATAGATTTCCTAATATTGAACCACCTCTGCCTTCCTAGAATCAACTTCACTTGGACATGACTTAGTGTTTTAATGTGCTGTTGCATTCTGTTGGTTAATATTTTATTTAGGATTTTTGCATTGATATTCTTAAATGAGATTTGTCTTTAGTTTTTATTGTGCATGAAATATTTATCAGGCTTTGATATCAATGTAATACTCTCTTTACAAAAATAACTTAGAAAGTTTTTCTTTCTATACTCTAGACAAGTTTAAATACCATTGAAATTATCTGCTCTTTGAAAGTCTGTATAATTCTGCTGGGAAACCTTGGGCATGGTGCTTTTTTAGGGGGCAGTTTTTTGTCACCTTCCTCTCTTTCTTCTCTAGAAACTGGACCACTTAGATTTTTGGGTTCTTCTGAGGAATCTTTAGGCAAATTATATTTTCCTAGAAAATTATGTATTTCATTCAGATTTTAAAATGTATTTCTTTAGGGTTGAGTAGTCTTTTGCGCCTCTTTGAATCTTATTTAATGTTTAAGTGGGATGAGATCAGCTTCCCCTACCAATTAGTGGGCTGTGCACATTCCTCCCAGTGACCCCAAGTTTCTGATTTCTAGATTCTGTGATGTTGTCCACTTCTTCCCTCCACATGTTGTCGCCTGCATATCACCCCACTGCAGCCTCATTGGTTACTGCTCTGATTCCATCAGTACTCAAAGTACCACTGACCCAAGATTACGAGCGTAGCAGTTTATGGAAGTTTTAGGGACAGGGGAGATAGGTAACATCGAGCTCAGCATAGCAAGCAACTTGAAATTGTACATTAAACTTCTCTGTTTCTTCTTCACATCCTCTCTTGGCCTACAAGAGGAGGATTTGTTGCTTTGCTCTTTTCTCTTTCCTGCTTAGAATTATTTTCCCTTCCCCTTAAAATTCTTCTTACTTATGAGAGTTTTCTAATTCTCTTAGTCTTACTCCTCCTCCAGTTGATATCCTGGAACTGATCTCTTCACAATTAAATACAATAAACCCCAGCAATAACGGTGCCCTGGGATGATGAAATTCAGACATAACACAACTGACAATTTTTCCCTCTCTGTGCTCAGCTGGATTTTAAATTTCAGTCACTTGTGGGGGTGGGGGAGTGTGGTAGGGTGAGGAAGTGACTCCTCTGTGATCATGTGGAACTTCCTCAGTTTAATGTAAGGAGTTCCTGACTCCCATGAATCAGGACACTGCCTGTCTTCCAGGGGGAGGAGGCCACAGCGCTGCCTATACCAGCTGGTCAGGCACCGAGTCTGAGTCCTGTGCAATCCTGGCTCTGCCCACCCAGGTTATACCCACCCTCGCAGGGTATGTCTCCCTGCTTCCCTGTCTCAGCCAAGAAAAACCAAACAGCTCCAAAGAGCACCCCCACAGTCCCACATGCCTGCACATTATACAGTAACTGGAAACCCTTCTGAAAAATATTGCTCTTCAGTAACCTTGCAGTAATGCAACTTCAGCATTTCATGCAATTGGATTTTCTGGATTTCATTTTTTGCATGATGGAGGGGTTTTATTGTAAACATCAATATGTTTTACTGAACAAGAGGTAGCCTACAGCTGTCTTTGACTAGCATTTTTTTCTCCCTCATACACTAGAACCACAGGTCATCAGTGGCGTCTGGGCAAATTCTGTGTTCTCCTTATTGTTCTTTCTGCAGTTTGTACCTGAGTGTACTGTATTTGAGGATTTTATGTATTTTCCTCTGCCAACCTAGGAGCCCCTAGGAAGGGCTATGTTTCCCCCTCCCCCTTTTTTTTTTTTGTGAGGAAGATCAGCCCTGAGCTAACATCCGTGCTAATCCTCCTCTTTTTTGCTGAGGAAGACTGGCTCTGAGCTAACATCTATTGCCAATCCTCCTCCATTTTTTTTTTACCCCCAAATCCCCAGTAGATAGTTGTATGTCATGGCTGCACATCCTTCTGGTTGGTGTATGTGGGACCCAGCCTCAGCATGGCCCGAGAAGCGGTGCGTCAGTGCGCGCCCGGGATCCAACCGGGGCTGCCAGTAGCGGAGCGCACGCACTTAACGGCTAAGCCACGGGCCGGCCCTTTCCTTTGTTTTTTAATCCCAGTGCCTCATCCTGGGTCTGACTCATGGCAGGAGCTCAAGAAGTGTGGTGGAGAATTCATAGGAGAGGCCAGGGAATAAATTAGTGCATCACTATGATAGGAGGCTGGTGGTGCAGGTGAAAGGCAGTGGGTGAAACCAGGAGGCTACTTGTGGCTTTGCTTCCAGTTTGCTTTTTGGCTGCTGTGGGTAAGACACTTAGCTTCTCTGGGCATCTATTCCTTTTCTATAAAACGAAGATAATAATACCTGTAATGTCTATCTCATGGGGCCGTTGACTTTACCGAAGAATATAATGGACCTGAAGGGCACTTTGCAAAGTATACTGACCTACACAAGCATGATGACTCATTGATCTAATGCATGGGGGCCGGGTGTGCACCTAATGGGCACAGCTATACTAATAGGCTTCTGACTTCCAACCAGTCTTTACAATGGAATAGGTCTCCTGAAATCTCTTCTTACAAATCCCTAGAATACTTGATACAGCACGGCAAGCATTTTCCTAAATGTGGAGCTGCGCTTGCAGGAAATTAAGGGAACCTCTTGGGGGCCAAAGAAGTGAGGCGGGGCTGCAGATCTCAGTAACCAGGTTTTAACTGCTCTGGGGGACAGGAGACAAGGCCTCAGGCCTGGGTGAACTAGGGGATTGGAACTGAAACCCCTGCATGAAGCTAGGACCCTTGTGAGTGAATGTGCTAAAAGAAATTTTGCCCACCAGCAATAAGAAAGAAACAACAATATGTTATATAGCTGTTTTATTGTGGGTTTGGGTGGAGGAAAAAAAATAAAGACATCTCTTTTAAGCCTTCATCTCTGCAGGTTGCTGGTGCTTGTGTGTGGCTTCCCAATTCACACTACCTGTATGATCTGGGACATTATGAAGTAGACTTTATAATATACAACTTGTATAATACACAAGTATATACATTTGTATAATATACGATAATGTACAATATAAAATAGACTTGGTTGGTAGTGCCCTGGGTTCCAGGCAAAGGAAATGTAAACACTTGCTGGAGAGATATATCCTCAACCCAGGACCTGCAGCGCTCCCACAGATAAAGTCTTGCTGAAATAAACGCTCCATCTAAAATTATAAGTACAAACTTAGGAAGAAACAAGCCACCTTCAGCTGAGGTATTTTGAATGAGAAAAGCAAGATACGTAGAAATGTACTATAGTATGATCCCATTTTTAAGAGAACAAACACTCTCGTCTCTCACACACACATACTCATGTACACCCCTCTCTCTATAAGTTTGCATATGATTAGATGAGCATTAACAAAGTACAGGCTACATGTCAGTTGTTAATGTGGGTGATCTGGAGGTGGGATATTGCAGGAAGAGGGGCAAGGAGGCAAGCAAAAGTGGAAAAGAGGTCTACCCAATTCTAGCTCCCTTCTTCCTCCCACTCACACCACACCACCCAGTGCAGGGTTTTGACTGGAGGGCGTGTCTCCCTACTTCCCTGTCCCAGCCAAGAAAAACTTCCCTGTCTCAGCCAAGAAAAAACAGCTCCCAGGAGCACCCTCACCCCCTTGCATATGGAGCACATGGGCACAAAGAATATGTCATCAATGCCAGTGAGCAAATAAATAACAGCTATTGAAAATTAAGTTAAACACTGGTGTGGATGCCATAATTAACAGCCCTGTTGATTTATTGCTTGCTATATGCCAGGCACTTTCTAAATGCTTTCCATGTATAACTCTGTTAGCCCTCATGACAACCCTATGAGGTAGGGACCATCATTGTAATTCCCATTTTACCCACGAAAAGGGGAGCACACAAAGTCCAGAGAACTTGTTCAAGGTCTCAGGTCCATCTCTGCAGCTGGAGGAGGCAAAATTCAGCCCCAGCAGGTCACTCTCCAGCCCGGGCGCTTAGTCACCAGGCTAATATGTGTGTGTGCGCACGGAAGATTTGATGCAGTAGTGACAATTTTTGTGTTGGGGGTGGGAACCTGGGTAAATTTTGAATTATTATTATTGTAATTTCATATTTTCTTAAGTTTGCTATCCTTAAAATTAAAAAAAGAAGAAGAAATGGAAAAAAGGGCATCTGTCCTCTTTTGCAGCCCTTTCCCCAACCCCCAGTACCTAACACTGTGACAGGCACTAAGAATAGTTACCGCATGCATTGTTGAATCTGTCAACATAAAATGTGATTTAGGGAGCTCTCTGCCCAAGTGTAGGGGGATAAGAAGTCTTTATTGAATGGAATCAAATTGAATCATAGAGTGGTTTCAGGTTGGTTGCAAATCGAATCAATGGCAAACTGAGAGGAGCAAACCGAGCCAATATTTCTACAGATTTAGAGAGGACAGGAGTGTCATTGTCGAGACCTTTATGTTTCCACACCTCTGGCTGCCTTTAATGATTAAAGTGATGAGTGATTCTGTTACTGAACGAAGTGGGCTCGCTTCCTGGTGAGTTAAATAAGACTCTACACCAGTGGATGTTGTCTCACAAAGTAAAGTGTATTTGCAGCAAATAGGAGGCCATGAGGAATCATTTCCAAAGTCAAGGCATCCCGGAACAAAGGGAAGCAGGAACTTTTATTTCTGTTGGGGAATGAATATTCAAAAGGGAGAGGTGGGTATTTGCTTGCACAGGCTCAGTTGGAGAACATGCTTCCACATAATGAGGCCTAAGCTCCTCCTGGAGAGATCTTTGCCTTAAAAACAAGGCAAAGGTTATGGGTGTAGCTCTTGTGGTGAGGCTTGGTCAGTTTCAGGATGGCTGGTGGCTACATCTCCTTAACATACAAAAGGAAAAGAAACAACGTGGAAACACAGTTAATTGCTTCCAAAGCCACCTAGTTGGTGACAATTTTAGTGCTAGTTGACATCTATGATATGGCTTCTTCCTTCTGCGTGTCTTTAAGCCTTAAAATACCCCTTGCCGGCTCTCACTGCTGGGGAGCCATCATCCATTATCTCACGAGAGAAAGTGGTGTAGTAGGGGCTTTAAGGGCCGCAGGTTTAAAACTCAGAAAAGGGCAAAGGGACGTTAGAAATGTTGGGAAGCAGAAGTCTGTGGTGGAAAGAGGTGGGAATAAATGACTCCTTAAAGTCACACAGCTATTTAGGAAGCATGAGATCTGCATCGTGGAGTTTTAAAAATGTCAATTTATTAATTTAGTTGCCCTGTTATAGAATATTAATAGTCAGTGAATTCTCTCCTCCATGGAGAGCTGAAATGCTTTCAGAAATTTGTGTGACGACCATGGAGTCAGAGTGGGAGTAGCTGATGATGTTGAAGCTGGGAGCCAGGAAGCTGGGATCGTCCCAGCCTCCCACCTCCATTTCCCGTGGGTCTGCCCGGCAGGCCTGAGACCCCTGCCCCCAAGGCCACGTGGTTAGGGCAGGGCAGGGCACATACCCACATTCTTGCCCTCCTCAGGGCTCCCTGCAACCCCCTTCTCTTATCACCTTCTTTTGTCAGACAGGGCCCAACATAATTAACTTTCTTTATAACCTTATCCCGATGACTCACCTTTGGCAGCTTTTTGGGCACTCACCTGGGGGTTCAACCATAACTGCTAATATTTATTGAACCCAGGTGCTGTGCTCACATTATACAAGTACTATTTCTTTCCATACTGTAGATAACACAACATAGGCTCAGAAAGGGTGAGCGTGGGAGGCAGCAGGTGTGGTGGTCAGGCATCAGGAATTTGGAGTCAGACAGACATGGATTTCACTTTAGGCAAATTATGTAGCCTTTTAGTGTCTTGGTTTCCCTGAGTTATTAAATGGGGACTGTAATATCTTCATTGCACGACAGACATAAGGATAAATATATAATGTGTATCAAAGTGTTTAGCAGACTGCCTGACACCTAGTAAATCCCTAATAAATGAGAGATACTATTAGTACCTAATAGTATGTGCTCAAAGTCACACGCCAGCAAGTCGATAAAATCAGAATTGAACCCAGGCTCAGTTCGAGCTGAAGCCCATATTCTCCCGCACTCCGCTGCAATGCTGCAGATTCTCCCACAAAGGCTGCTCGCCCCTCTCAGAAGTGGGAGGCCCGCTTTAGCAGAGCTTGTCTGCTCAGCTTGGCTGTAGCCTTGACTTCTGCTTCGCTTAGGCTGGTAGCCTATGTAAGCGTTAGCTCAGGTGTTGAGCACAGAAGTCTCCAAAGTGAGGGGCATGCACACCAGGGGAGCCCAGGGTGACCTGCTGGGCGCCATAAGAAAACATTAGAACTTCTATTTATTTCCTCATCTGATTTACATGTCTCTTTTTTATGAGTTTTATAAAGGTCATATTATATTAGGACAGCAGAACATGCCCTTAATTTGTAAATAAATAAAAGATATTGGGAGTGCATATCAAAATATTTTTACTGTTTCGGATATACAATCAAAACCCTTTGGAGGCCACTACTTTAAATGTCAAACCAGGTTATGACCTTCAATTAGGTCCAGCTTATGGCAGTTTACAAAGAGTAAGCATATGGGAAGCCTGTGTACAGAGGGAGCTCACAGGGAAAATTGATACGTTTTACTCAAGAATCACTTAGGCAAAGTGAAGGTGAGTTTTCAGAGGCATTGTGAAGAGTACAGCTTATCTGGGCGACTTTGGCTTGGAAGGTACGTGTGAGGGTGGGAGCTTGCTCAGCAGTGACCATATCAGGGCCGTGGAAGGGGACCTTCTGTATTATGGCCCTACAAACACAAATACTATCTAATACTATTTCATGATCTCACTGTCTTAACATTTGTGATTCCATTTCCACTGTCTAGCTTGAGGATTTTTCAAATCCAGTTGGAGATCTTTTGTGTGATAAAAGCCTAAAACATCAGAGCAGGGGAGAGCCTTGAACACCTTTTAATGTTTTCTAATACCACTAGCTCCAGAAAAGAAGGGTTTCCATGGCCAAATGCATGTGGGAATTGCTGGTAAGGAAAAATTAAAACGGTTTCCCCACTGCTGGACTTCTCAGATGCTTTGTTCCAGAAATGTGCATTGTGACTCCAAGAGCAGAATCTAACCTGAAGATTCCCCGGTATTTTCCAACTGTCTCAATCACAGATCCCTTTTTTTGCGTAGAGCATCTCTCTGTGGAACACACTTGGGAAAAATGGATGAAGAAATTTAGATGTAGAGAAGGAGACTGATTTGTCAAAGGTCATGCCTTGAGTAAGAGGCAGATTTGGGATTAGAACTCAGGTTTCTTCATTCCTCCATTTATGCAATTAAAAAATCATTCTCTGTGACAGATACTTTTGTGCTAGGTACTATTGTATAAACCTGAGTAAGACAGAGTCCTTTTCTGTTGAGGGTTCACACTCTTGTGGGGAGACAATTATAATATAGAGCGAATTTAGAGACGTACACAGACAGCATGCTGTGTTCCTCAGAGAAGGGAACAATGAATTCTCCAGCTTTAGAGCTCTATCTACTGCATCAGACTATTCCAGGATTTTAAAAATGAGAATCTTGTTCAGTACATATAAGTATTCCACAAAGTATTTGCATCTATTATTCCAATCATTCTACATCAATGAATTTATTTTAAGAATATAACGCAACATGGGGAAAAGGCTTTAAGGATAAGCAGTGGTGTGTTGGAGATGCTTGCCTGCTTCTGAGAACTAATTATGCACATTTCTTCCCAATTCCTCATTCGGTGACTTCATGAGGGTAGCTTGAAACCAGCCATGATGAGAAAATTTGCACCACGGAAAACGCTACAAATCAGGGCCCCCTCCCCTAGTTGATAAACATTTGCCAGCGTACCGCTGAACAAGGATGTTCACTATTTATAATAGTCAAGGATTAGATACAAACTAAATGTCTAGCAAGAGGACATGTTAAATTATGTGTTGGTTATCTTCTGTTTTATCTTCTAAACCCACTCTCTACCCTTCTCCACCCTCCTCTAGTCTCTAGACTTTTATGGTCTGCTCTTACTTTCTGACTTCTGTTTGGGTTGGGCTGACAGGAAGCACATGCAGAAGATTGGAGGGTGGAAGGAGAGTGATGTCAGGTCATTTATTCCCCCAGCTCAACCTTTCATAGAGATCTTACTCCCTCCCTGGACCCCCCCCGCCCCCCACCTTTTTAAAAAATTTAAACAGCTCCAGAGTCCTCCATTGTGTGGATGTCCCGTAGTTTATTCAACCACTCTCTCATCTATGAGCATTTAGATTGTTTCCAATATATTGCCTTTACAAATAAAGCTGTAATGAATAACCTTGTGCATATGTATTTTCATATTGTTGGAGGTGTATCTTCAGGGTAAATGCCTAGAAATGAGATTGCTGGGTCAAACAAAAGCGTATGTAATTTATTGCTAAATTTCCTCCATAAGTGTTGTACCAGTTTGCATTCCCACCAACAATGCATGTCTATTTGCCTGCAGCCTTGCCAATAGAATATACTGTCAAGCTTTTAAATTTTCATCTGTAACATGAGAAACGGTATCTCAGTGTAGTTTTAGTTTGCATTAAAAATATTATGGATGAAGTTTAATATCTTTTTGTGTGAATTATCTGTTCATGTCTTTTGCTTATTTTTTTCTATAGTGTTTCTGGTGTTTTTTCTCTCAATTTTTAAGAATTAAAAATACAGTAGGATATTAGCCCTTTATCTATGATATATGTTGTAAATATTTTTTCTTTTGGCTTTGATTATGATATTTTTTGTCACATAAAAGTGTACTTCTATATAGTCAAATTTATTGATCTTTTCCTTTTTTGCATCTGGATTTTGAGTCATAGTTAGGAAGCTTTTCCCTGCATTGAGGTTATAGAGGACTTCACCCATGTTTTCATCCAGTACTTGTTTGGTTTCATATTTTTACCTTTTTTCTCTGAACTTTTCCTTGTCTATGGTGTGAGGCATGGATCTGATTTCATCTTTTTTCAAATGGTTATCAAGTTGTCCCCAAACCATTTATTAAAATGCCCATCTCTGCTCCAGGTAATTTGAGATGCTACCTTTATCAAATACTAAATTTCCATATATACTTGGGACTCTTTCTGGAGCTTGAGGTTTATTGTACTTGCTTATGTGTGTATTCACGTGCTAGTATTACATTGTTTTGTTTTTTTTGCTTCAGATTTTTTTCAACATTTTACTATACAATTTGTCAAAGGTACATAAAAGTTGAAAGAATTTTACAGTTGAATGCCCATATACACATCTGGATTCTATAATGAACATTTCACTATACTTATTTTATCACATATCTACCCATCTATTATCCCTCTATTCATCCATCAATCCATCTTATTTTTCAATACCTTTCCAAGAAAGTTGCAGACATTATAACACTTCCCCCCAGTACTTCAATATGCATATCAGTTTTAATTATAGAGGCTTAATAGTAGGTTTTACTATCTGGCAGAGCTGGTCCCACCTTGTAGCTTTTCTTCTTTGGATTTTCCTAGCTATTGCAAGATTCTTTTTCCATATGAACTTTAGTATCAATTTTTCTAGCTCTATTAAGAAAAAAAGCTTGTTGATATTTTTATTGTGATTGCATTAACTTTTAAAATTAACTTAGGGATACTTAACTTTTTAAATGATGTTATTGTTCTATACAAGAAGAAAGCATGTCTTTTCAATTGTTCAAGTCAGGAGTGTTTTAAGGTTTTCCTCATAAAGTTTTTGCTGGGAATCCTTGTTATTATATCTCTAACAAACTTTATTATCTCTCTAACAAATGTCTCTGGCTGCTGCTGGTGATCAGTGTTCTGCAAAATAACTTCCTGGCTTTGTAGCTCTAGCCATTTAAAATGTTTCTCCTTACACTGACCCAATATGTTTTTCCCTGTAATTTATAACCTCACCCCAGGTTTTAGTTTAGCTCAACTAGAATAGCATATGAGAACTACAATTTCCCTTACCAGTTTGCCAACAGGAGTTTGAGCCCATCCTAATTGGCCTCTGTACACCTGTCCACCTCCTCTACCACTATCTCCCACCCTCACTTTGCACCCCAGCAATATGGAATCAAATGTATCCCCACACATCCCATCCCTTTTCATGCCTCTGTGCCTCTGCTCATGCCTCTGCCTACAGTTCCTTGCCCCTTCATCTTTCTGGTAAACTTCAATTTTTCTGTACAAACTCCATTGAAGAGTCATCTCCTCCAAGAAGCCTCCCTGACTTCCCATAGCACACCTACTTTCACAACATACTCCTCCCTGTACCTGTTTTGATTGCTGCACTTAGGACATTGTGAGGTGATGTGTTGTACATGTCTTTTCCTCCTTGATTCCTGTTTCTCCCCATCCTTGTGTTACTAGCATGTAGTACAGTTCTTGGCACATTGTATTTACTCCAATATTTATTGACTAAATGAATAGTTACAGGCCAATTTATCACCTTTTCCATATAGTAGCCCTTCAAATAGCTGGAGATCCCTGTCGTGCCTCTCCTTCAGCCTCTTTTTCTCAGCTCTTTTAACAGTTTCCCCTATGATGTACTTTCCAGGTAATCCGTTACTGTTTGCTGAAACATTTAACCAGAGAGACATTTCATAGTTTTCCACATCCTTTGCATCACTAGCAGACAATGCACCTTAATTACCAAACCCCAGGAGTCCCAATGGAGGATCAGATAACTCAGAAGCTTTATGTGTACTTATTTCTCACTAATTCTCAATATTCCACAAATAACCTTGTACAATGACATCTCTATATGATGTCATTTCTGAGTCATTAGTAGCCTGCATATTTTCTTTTATCATTCTTTTTTTGGTGAGGAAGATTGGCCCTGAGATAACATCTGTGCCAGTCTTCCTTTTCTTTGTATGTGGGTTGCCACCACAGCATGGCTTGATGAGTAGTGTAGATCCATGCCAAGGATCTGAACCCGCGAACCCTGGGCCACCGAAGTGGAGTGCGCTGAACTTAACCACTACACCACTGGGCCAGTCCCTGTTTTATCATTCTTAAGTAAAGCATAACAGGTATATATTTCCCATAAGTATTGAACTATTTGTGGCATTTGGAAAATGTCCCATAAAACGTAGTTAAGGGAAGACATAAAATGGGGTGAGTATTAATGATCTCCTGGCAACAAGACAAAATATATAATTTGAGTGTTGGCACAAATTCAGGCAAAATGCTTGGCAGGAAATCTGAAGAGGCCTCCAAATTCAAGTGGCATAAGGTTATGTTTTTAAATTATATGAAGGCCAGGTCTATGCTTTCTGAAAATGCTGGGTATTTCAGGCTCCTTGTGGCTCAAGCAAGCATGTTTCCTGGAATTATGCAAGAACTAACTACTGAATAGGATGGCTGATCCATCCTAGGAAAATGGCACTAATTTACAGTTGAAATAAGGGCCAATATTATCCCCTTAAGTCATAGCCCTGTAGATGAACTTAAACAGTGAAAACAATTAAATGATAGAACAGAATTTCCTTTAGATCTGCACAAAGACTTAAACATAGTAGATAGTTTAGAAGGAGAAGAAATCTGTAAAATATTTTAGATGCTTCTTCTATGTGTTTATTCAGATTTTTTATTTCTGCTTGAGTCAATTTCAGTAAATTGTATCTTTTTGGCAATTTGTTCATTTCAGCTAAGTTGTCTAATTTGTTGCCGCAAAGTTATTTATGGTAGTCCCTTACAATTCTTTCTATTTCTGTAAGGTTGGTAGTGATGTCCCCTTTATCATTCCTGATTTTAGTATTTGAGTCTTCCTTATTTTTCTGTTGGTCAGCCTAACTAAAGGTTTGCCAATTTTGTCATTCTTTTCAAAGAACCAACTTTTCTTTTTATCAATTTTTATCTATTGTTTTTCTGTTTTCTATTTTATTGATTTCTACTCTAATCCCTATTATTTCCTTCTTTCTGCTTATTTTGGACTTAGTTTGCCTTCTTTTTTCTAGTTTCTTCAGGTGTAAGCTTAGGTTATTGATTTCAGGCCTTTCTTTTCTTCTCATATGTGCATCTAAAGTGATAAATTTCCCTCTAACATACATTTAAAGTGATAAATTTCCCTTTAAGCACTGCTTTATCTTCATCCCTACAATTTTGATATATTGTATTTTCATTTCTGCTCAATTTTCTTATTCCCCTTGTGATTTCTTCTTTGGCTTATTCGTTGTTTAGAAGTGTGCTGTTTAATTTCCAAATATTTGCAGATTTCCTGTTGTTGACTTCTTATATAATTAAACCACGGTCAGAGAGAATACTTTGTTTATTTTCAGTCCTTTTAAATTTATTGAGACTTGTTTTATGCTCTAGCATATGGTCTATCCTGGAGAATATTCCGTGTGCACTTGAAAAGAATGTGTACTCTGCTGTTGTTCAGTGGAATGTTCTATAGATGTCAGTTAAGTCAAGTTGGTTGAGAATGTTGTTTGAATCTTCTATTTGCTGCTGATTTTATGTCTAGATGTTTTAACCATTATTGAGAGTGATATTGAATCCTTCTACTACTATTGTTGAGTTGTCAGTTTCTCCTGTGAATTCTGTCAATTTTTGCTTCATGTATTTTGGGACTTTGTTGTTAGGTGTGTATATGTTTATAATTGCTCTATCTTCTTGGTGTATTGATTCTTTTATCATTATAAAATGTTCTTTTTTGGCTCTGTTGATATTTTTTGTCTTAAAGTCTATTTTGTCTGATATTAGTATAGCCACTCCAGCTCTCTTATGGTTACACTTTGCAAGGTATATTCTTTTCTTTTCTTTTTTGAGAAATAATTGACATATAACATTTTGTAAGTTTAAGGTGTACAGTGTGATGATTTGATATAAACACACACATATATATATATTGCAAAATGATTGCCACAATAAGGTTACTTAACACATCCATCACCTCACATAGTTACCTTTTTCTTTTGTGGTGAGAACCATTAAGATCTACTGTCTTAGCAATTTTCAAGTATACAATGCAATAGAGTCAACTATAATCACCATGCTGTACATTAAATCCCCAGAACTTATTCAATTTGTAACTGGAAATTTGTTTCTTTGACCTCCTTTTCTTTTCTTTTTTTCCTTTAAATTTGTTTGTGTCTTTGAATCTAAAGTATATCTCTTGTAGACTGCAGATAGTTGAATCCTTTTTGTGTAATCTGACAATCTCTGCCTGTTGATTAGAGTAATTCATTCACATTTAATGTTGTTATTGATATGGTTGGATTTATGTCTGCCATTTTTCTATTTTTTTCCTATATTTCTCATTTGCTTCTATGTTATTCTTTTACTGGTTTATTTTCTATTAAATAGATATTTTTGAATGATCTTTTTAGTTCCTTTGATTTTTTTTTTCACTTTGACTTTTTGAATTATTTCTTTAGTGGTTGCTCTAGGGCCTTGAGGCATATTGGGATCTTAATGACAGGTCAGTTTGGAAGGGCAAAGAGCCAGGAACACATGGGGCCAGGTCCAGATGGCTGCTGTGAATAGGGGAGGTCCTGAATCCAAATTACAGATTCCAACATCTGAGGTGACTGGATGCATGCTTTTACTCACATCTAAGAAGTTCTGACCAGATAGATGATCTCTGGCTGCAAGGAATTTTACACAGTAGTCTGATCCTCTGGGTCTTTCTAGTTTGAAACAGACTCTAAAGGAGAGGCTAGAAGGAGACCAGCAGAGGGTCTAGGCCCCAGCTGTGTAGGCTGGAGTTCAAAGCAAGTCTCCAGCCATTGATTAAATTGAGGCGATACAGGCAGAAGCCCAATCACATGGATCAGGTGAATTTGGTGTGGATAAAGAAGACCCAGGGCTCACATCAGCTGGCACAGTGAGACTAATTCTAATTGCAAATCAGAGGTGGAGATGGGGTGCCAGTGTACTGCCAGACTCAATCAGGATGAGCTTATGAGGCAGGGGCTGACTGAGGAGGACATTTGGGAAGGGCATTGAGGGTGAGTATGGGTTTTAAAAAGTGAGGGGACATGGTGGAAAGGACTATTGGCTAGAGACAAGAAGTATTCGACATATTTGAAGAACAGTAAACAAAGCAATAGACTGAAGGACACATTGAGGGGTCCTTGGGTAGTGAGATTGAAAAGTTACCTTAAGAACCAGTAGTGAAAAGCCTTGAATGGGGTGCTTAGGCACTGGGGAAGCCACAGGAATTCCTGAGGGGGAGAGTGACAATCTCATATGTGTTTTAAGATTTTGTTGAGGAATAATTTGGTCATTATACTATTAGTCTAAGGATCCAATCATGCATATACACAAATATATAAACACAATTTTTATTACAACCTTATTTATGAGAGTGGAAAGTTAGAAACTTCCAATTCCCATTTCCAAGATTATGGTGGACTAGGTTAATTCAACCAACCTTCCCCCTTAAAACAACTGAAAATATTACTCACAAAAGTAATGATGTGGCCAGGACTTCAAGACAGGAGTCAAGGAGAGATGAGCCCAATTCTAGGAAGCTGACTGGGATCTTCCCAGAAAACCTGCTCTCAGAGACCAGCAGTGGTGTCTATGGATATCTCTGTGGATATGGTTAGGACTAGAGATGGATAGGGAGAGAAAAGGAGGAAAGTTGGCCTTCGTAGGGAGGGCTTTCATTTCTTTCTATTAATTCAGACAAGGTAAAGCCACTCTGGGCTCTCCTGAGCTTCATTTGCTTCTGACTGGTTTGTGTTACTGCTTGCCCACCTTTTTGCTTCCCACTGGGGGAAAAAGAATGGGAATGGGGGAAAGAAGTAACAATTATTGGCAACCTACTAAATGTAAGGCACTGTGCTGGTGTTTTACAAACATGGTCTCCTTTAATCCTCATAAGTGCCCTATAAGGAAGGTGTGATTGTCTCCATTTTATACACTGGGGACATGATGCCCAGAGTAGAACTGATTTGTTAAAGGTTATGAGCCTACTTCAGGAACAGCAAATATGTGGTAGATTTAGGACTTGAATGAAGGCTGTCTAACTTAGGGGCTCAGGCTTTTGCAATTACCCTTGGCATCTTTTTTTCTTTTTATGTCTCACATGATGACCTTTTGATAAGACAACTGTGACTTTAATTTTCTGGGTTGGTCTCAATTTAAAACATTCTGTCCTTTGGTCATCATAACTATCCTCATACTTGTTATATTCATATGCCTTGATTTTTAAAAATAGACTTGCTTACGGGTCTGCTCTTCTTGTTTACTCCTTGTTCCAGAATTATGACTGGAGGGTCTTAATCTGATTTACAGTGATAGATCTTTCCATGAACTGACACCAATAGTTACTGTTATTTTTTATTTTCTGTCTTGAAAAATGTGTGCCTTTTGCACCGTCACAGAACAAACTGAACTGTGATATGTTTTGTAATTTATATAGCTGATTTCATGTTACTGTCATGTTTCAGTCTATCACACATTGGATGATTACAGTTTTCTTTTCCTCTGAGGACATTGGAACCTTACATTGTGCAGTGTATAGGAGAGGAAATCGTAGCCTTTGAGGGAGACATGGGGATGTTCTTTCCCTGTTATTATACTTCTGAGAGACGGCATCCAGTAAGAGCCAAATGCAAGCTAAGGGCATGGATAGAGGTGTAAATGAAACTTTCAGACCTGTAAGGGACCTCAGAGCTCTTCAAATTCAAATCTATTTTTTTAAATGAGGACTCAGAGAGGAGAAGGTGCTTACACAGGCATAAAGCTAATAAATAGTGGCGCCAGAATGATGTTCCTTTACTGTCAGTATAATGCTTTTTCCACTCTAACCCAGAGTAAAATGTGATGGGATTAAAAGATGTTTACTCTGCAGATATGACACCAAATTAGGAATTATCACTGACATTTCTTAGTTTTCCTTTTGTGCTGAACGAAATAATATTGGGGGAAAAAGGAATATAGTGCTCACAGAGCCAGAGAGAAGCAATGGCTCTAAGAGGATGCTGCCCTGCTCTTCTCCAGGAGGAAATTTATGCTACATGAAAGAGAGATGAATAGGCAAATCACTTGGTGGGCCTAGATGGGCCTGAAATTCGTGCATTCCACGCAATTCCGTCATTTTCAACTTCCTTTGTTATGAGAGAAGTCCGCTGTCAGTCTAACGGTTATTTGACTACAGACAATCTGCTTTTTCATTTTGTTTTCTTTTTAAGATTTTCTTTTTATATTTTAATGTTTTGCAGTTTGAATACAATGCGTTTGGTATGGTTTTCCTTTTGTTCATTCTGCTTGGAAATACTGGTCAACCTGGGACCACTTTAAACTAAATATTTGACTTAGGGTTTTTCTGTCCCCACAGGTAGTGTAGAGTCCAGCTCTGAATCCACTTGAGTAAAGCCTTGTGATTCAGAATTCTCTGGGGAGATTTCCTCCTCTTTTTTTTTAATACTCTACTCAGAGTCAAGGTCAAAACACTCAAGATCTCCACTCTTTGCCCATACCATGGGGAAGGTTTTTAAAAAATCTAGTTTATACTGTTGAGGATGGTGCTTTTTTAGAGGTCCTAATTTTTGGTGAGATCTCTAAGTCAGCCTCCCACCCCGCTCTGGTTCCAGGCTTTATTTCCTGTCCTCCCATGCTCATGAGGCCCATTAAAATCAGTCCCTAAGCCACCAGGGATTGACAGATGCCTCCAGAGAGGATGCCAGTTTTAGTACTTGCTCATCTCTCTGGATTTATGGTTTCTCGTTGTTCCTAACCTCTGAGCATTTCTTTTACTCTCATGCCAGCTCAGCTATGAAAGTGAAAAGAGATTTAAAAAATGTTTTCCCAACATTTTAGGTGTCCTGGGTCAGGAGTCTTTTTTCTTGACAACCAAGTCTGTCATATTGCTGAAAATGAAAGTCAGTCTATTCGTTCAGCAGAATAGTCTGGCTATTACATTTGGACATTATCTTGATGTCACTCCAGTGCAATTTCATGTAGAACTCACAATCTGTTGAAGGACGCAGACATTAAACCATTACACACAATAAATTTGTTTAGAAGATAGGATGGTCATCTATACAGTGTAAATGGGGACACAAAGGCAGGAGTGGAGGGTCCAGGAAAGTCTTCTGGCAAAAACTGACTTGAGCTGGATTTTGCAAGGAAAGAGTGGAGAAACAAAGGAAAGAGTGGAGGGAGCTGAGTCAGTAAAAGCATGGAGATGTGAAACAGCATCTTTCTACTTCCACAGCCAGAGCTGCTTGGTCATCCTAGTCTCTGAGACAGGTCCCAGTCCTGGTCTTGGGGTTTTAAGGAGACCTAGGCCAGTAGCTTGGTGTGTCAGCAAGCAGCAACCTCATGCTTTATTCTGCTAACCTTATGACTTGATTTCCATAACTAGTCTGATGCACAAGGTCAGTTCCCTCATATTTATTTTTTATTTTTTTTGAGATATAATTGACATACAACATTGTGTAAGTTTAAGTGTACAAGATGTTGATTTGCTTATATCGCAAGTGATCACCATCATAGCATTAGCTAACATCTCTATCATGTCACATAATCATTTCTTTTTTGTGGTGAGAACAATTAAGATCTAGTCTTTTAGCAACTTTGAAGTTTATAGTACAATATTGTTGATTATAATCTCTATGCTGTGCATTAGATCTCCTTGACTTATTTATCTACTAGTTCCCAGTTTATATGCTCAAACAACCTCTCCCTAATTCCCCCACCCCCTAATCCATGGTAACCACCATTCTACTCTCTGTTTTTACAAGTTTGGCTTTTTTAGATTCCACATATAAGTGATATCATACAGTAGTTTCCTTTCTGTCTGACTTATCTTACTTAGCATAATGACCTCCAAGTGCATCCATGTTGTTGCAAATGGCAGGAATTCTTTCTTTCTCATGGCTGGGTAATATTCCATTGTATATGTATATATATATGTCACATCTGCTTTATCCATTCATCCATTGGCGGACACTTGGGTTGTTTCCATATCTTGGCTTTTGTGAATAATGCTGCAATAAACGTGAAGTGCAGATATCTTTTTTAGATCCTGTTTTCATTTCCTTTGATATATACTCAGAAGTGGATTGCTGGATCATACGGTAGTTCTATTTTTAATTTTTTGAGGAACCTCCATGCTGTTTTACATAATGGTTGAACCAATTTACATTCCTACCAACAGTGTACAAGGGTTCCCTTTTCTCCACACTCTTGCCAACATTTGTTATCTCTTGTCTTCTTGATGACAGCCATTCTAACAGGCGTGAGGTGATATCTCATTGTGGTTTCAGTTTGCATTTTCCTGATGAGCAGTGATTTTGAGCATCTTTTCATGTACTTGTTAGCCATTTGGACGTCTTCTTTGGAAAACCGTTTATTTAGTTCCTCTGCCCATTTTTTAATTGGATTTTTGTTGTTGTTGTTGAGCTGCATGAGTTTTTTATATATTTTGAATATTAACCCCTTATCCGAAATATGGTTTGTAAAAATTTTCTCCCATTATGTAGGTTGCCTTTTCATTTTGTTGATTGTTTCTTTTGCTGTGCAGAAGCTTTTTAGTTTGATGTAGTCTCATTTGTTGATTTTTGCTTTTGTTGCTATGTTTTAGGTGTCATATCCAAAAACATCGTTGCCGAGACCAATGTCAAGGAGCTTCTTCCCTATGTTTTCTTTTAGGAATTTTATGGTATCAGGTCTTGTGTTTAAGACTTTAATCCATTTCAAGTTAATTTTGGTGAATGGTGTAAGATAGGGGTCTAATTTCATTTTTCTGCGTGTGGTTATCCAGTTTTCCCAACACGATTCATTGAAGAGACTGTTCTTTCCCCATTGGATATTCTTGGCTCCCTTGTCAAATATCAGATGACTGTATGTGCGGGAGTTTCTCCTGTATTTCTTGTTTCCCATGCCTGCTCCTGTCTGAGCCTTCTCTGACCTTCTGGGATTTAAGTCCTGCCAAGTTCTTGCTGGTCCCCCTGGGCACGGTGCTGCAAGTGACTATGACCTAGCTCCCTCTCTCCACTCTCTACCAGGCATTGTGCCAGACACCCTTCATAATCTTCTCTCATTTCCTTTTCTCAAATACTCTATGAAGGAGATTGAGTTTGGGTTTCAGTGGGCAGAAACAAGGTCCCAGGATGAGCTTCCTACTTCAAAGGCTGCCAGAAGGAAGGAAACTGCAGCTTTAGCCACTCTAGCATTATAGAGAAGGAAAAATAAAAATCTATCTGCTGATGGCTCCCAGATCTATGTCTCCAATCTAGAACTCTCTTCTGAGCTATAGATCTGTAAATTCAATTGCTTACTTGGTATCTCTACTTAGAATTTTCAGAGGGACCTCAAAAGTGCAGTGTGTACAAAGATGAATTCATCTTCTGTTCCAAAATTGGCTTCCCCTTCTAGGCCTTTGTGTTGGTGAATGTCACCTTGATTTACTCAGAATCCCAAGCCAGGAGCCAGAGCAGCATCTTTGCCTTCTTCCCAACAAATCCTGTAATATTCCATCTCTGCTCATCTATTTCTGTCCCATTTGCCACTTCCTCATCCCATTTCCTCACCGTCACTCATCCAATTGGTGCCCCTGCCTCCTTGGTCCTGCTCTCTTCCAATCCATTTTCCAAAATTAGCTAGAGAGACCATTCTAAAACCTGGGTACTCAAAGTGTGATCCGTGGACCAGAACCATTGGCATCACCTGGGAGCTCATTTAAAATGCAGAATCCAAGGCCCCACCTCAGACCTACTGAATCAGATCCGTTTTTTAAAAAAATCCCCAGGTAATACCTAAGTACATTAAGATTTGAGAAGTATAGCTTTAAAATAAATATCTAATGATGTCTCTGCCTTTTAAAAGCCTTTAAAGTCTCCTTGCTGCCCTCAGGAAAATCCACCCTCCTTAAATGACCTCATAATGCCCTTTAAGCTCTAGTCCCTGTGGACCTCTATAGATTTGTCTCTTCTTTCACTGCCGTGACCCATGAGCAGCAGTCACTGAGCTGCTCTCAGTTCTCTGACAGACTGAGCTCCGTGTCTTTCCTCCAGGATTTGCATGTAATTTTCCCTCTGTTTGGAATATTCTTTCTCTGAAACATTTCTTCCTTAAGGAAGCCCTCGCGACCTTCCGTATCTGATGTCAATTTCCTTTCTATATCCCACAGCACTCTGGATTTCCCTTATCTTGCTAATTAATTCTGTTTTTTTTTTCACTTTCTCAAATGCTATTTATACAGCACCTGTGTGCGTTGTGTTGGGATGTAAGCTGATGAGAGTACTCTGGACTGTAGATGCTGTTTTCATGTCCATCTCCTCCTCTAGACTTGAAGCTTGGTGTGGATGGAAACCATGTTTATTTATTCACTTGTGAATCCTTAGACCACAAAACAACACTCAATAAAAGCTTGTTAAATGGATGGGGAGCTCTAACTATACTGATGGTGCGTATGGGATATACAGGACCTATCTGGTGAATTCAGGGGCTCATTTGGCTTCTGAGCAGTCCTGTGTGAGCCCTGGCTTCTTGAATGGGTGGGTGACAAATACACTTTTACCTCCTTTGATCTGAGTGTGCTCAGAGAGGTGTATTCTGAGTCTTCTCAAGACTGGGCAACGGAGGCAGTGGGAACTGTTCTCTCATTTTGAAGATGTAGAGACTGAGATTCAGAGAGGTTAAACAACTTGCCAACTCTTACACTGATTGTAAGAGTCGGAGCTGGGACTCCAACCCAGGAGTGGCTGACTCCAAAGCTGGGGACGCTTTCCAGAGTCAGGACCTGAGTAAAGTCAGGTTGGCCTTTTCTGTCCTGAATAAATAAATGAATGAATGAGTGCATGCGGGCGTCCATCCATCATTCTGATTATTATAGTATGTTAGGTATTTCACATTCAAAAGGCCAACCATCTCTGACATAGAACAATCCTTCCTGGTCTTTTCCATGAACAGCAGACTCCAAAGAGAGACTTTCCTTTGACCCCTGCTGTGTAGACTCTGAAGCCTCTTTGTCTCTCCCTAGGATGCCAAATCTAGAAGAGACCTCATTAGAGGCCAATTAGTTCCATTCTCTCTTTTCCCCAAGGCTCAGAGACACAGAGTGACTCACTCAGGGTCACACAGCAAATAAGTGGCACAGCTGGGGCTCACACCTCGACCTTTGAGTAGTCAATTTAGAGCTCTATCCTCTGGGCTTCACTACCTAGTATGCAGTAGGTATTCAAGCAATGCTTGTGGATGGTCTTGTGACTGTTACTCACTGCTGGGAGCTCTTGCAGTGTATGTAATGACTCAGGCCTCAGTCACAGGCAAGTCCCCTGTGATTTTTAGTAAGCATAAGAGCAGTTCATGTCTTGAGCTGTGATTATCTGTTCAAATTCCTGCAATTAGTGTCAAAGATAATAACTCGATTGTTATTATTAAATGTAAATGTGGAGTGTCCTGAGATGCCCCAATGCAGCTGTCTGTTAATTTTGAATGGAGACATCTGCTGGCTGAGGCCTTGACTCATGACTCCTTGAGTGTGTGATGTGTGTGTGTGTGTGTGTGTGTGTGTGTGTGTGTGTGTGTTTGAATGTAGCACTCAGACAACCAGGGCAATGCTGTTTCAGAATTTTCTACCCTCTGTGGTCTTTGAGACGCAGATGTGCATCTACAAGGAACAAGCAGACATGCATAGACTGGGGGAGGGCTGCCTGGCGATGTGAGGAGGAGGAGCAGAGAGTGCACAGGGGCTGGAGTCAGATGGACTGGGTTCACGTGCCCACCCTGACCTTTGGCAAGTTTCTAAACTTTTTAAATTTGTGAAGTGGGTTTGGTAATACCTATCTCGCAGGATTACACAGGTGATGTGTGGGAAGTGCTGTACAGGGTGCCTGGCACAATGTACGTGACAGGAATCATTATTGAACTGTGGACTAGTACCTGGTAAGGTTGCCTGATAGGGTCTTGTGGACAGGCTTCTCCCCATGGGCCTGTTTTGGAGGCAGTTATCGGGCTGCCAGTGTCTTCCGAGAGGTCAGCCGGCTGCAGCTCGGTGGTGCTTCTGGGATAGGCTCTGTCCAGATAGCCAGACGGTCAGCACCTGAAGGCCTCTTGGCCTGTGGCAGAACCAGAAGCCTTCTTTTTTTTTTTTTTTATAATTTTATTTATTTATTTTTTCCCCCAAAGCCCCAGTAGATAGTTGTATGTCATAGTTGCACATCCTTCTAGTTGCTGTATGTGGGACGCGGCCTCAGCATGGCCGGAGAAGCGGTGCGTCGGTGCGCGCCCGGGATCCGAACCCGGGCCGCCAGCAGCGGAGTGCGCGCACTTAACCACTAAGCCACGGGGCCGGCCCAGAACCAGAAGCCTTCTAGTCTTTGGGGAGGGCTCTGGAAGGGCCTGGTTCTGGGGACAAGGACTTTAGGCAGTTGTCCCAAGACACTTAGGACTCTTTTACCAAAGAGTAAAACAGAGATGAAACTACCAGAATTGGGGCACAGGTGGGGCCCAGCTCTTAGCAGGGCAAACCTAAGGTGCTGGATGGTAAGTCCAGGCAGAATGGAGCCTCATAAATTCCTCCAGACTAGACCCCGAGCTCCTTAAGGGAGGTGCATTGTGGTGGCCAGAGAGCAGGTGCTGGGGACAGGCTGCCTGGGTTCAAATCCTGGTTCTGCCATCTATTAGCTGTGTGATTCTGGGCAAGACATACCACCTCTCTGTGCTTCAACTTCTTCTGTGAAATGGGAATAGTAATCACATCACTTGCCTTGTAGTCTC
This sequence comes from Diceros bicornis minor, assembly GCF_020826845.1. Lineage (NCBI taxonomy): Eukaryota > Metazoa > Chordata > Mammalia > Perissodactyla > Rhinocerotidae > Diceros > Diceros bicornis. The sequence continues at coordinate 56,471,373 of NC_080742.1, read as the reverse complement.
TTTGGAGTATTGAATGAATTCATTTATGTAAAGCACTGTAATCCGTGCTTGGCGTATGGCAGCGCTCAATAAAGATATAGAGGGTCTCCTATGAGCCAGGCACTGCTCCAGGCTCCAGGAATGTGGTAGGAGACCAAAGTCCCTTCTCTCGTGGAGCTGACATTCTAGTCAGGGGGGAGGGCAGACAGATAATAAACAAATACACAAACAAATGTATACTCTTCAGGGATAATATGTAAGCAGGGCAAAAGGGTTGAAGAGGAGGAGCTGTTTTGGATAAAGTGGTCAGGGAAAGCCTCTCTGGCTAGGAGATTTGAAAAGAGGCATGGATGGTTGAGAGAATCCTGTGGATATTAGAGAAGAGTGGCTATCCAGGCTGAAGAAAGAGTAACTGGGAGGCCCTGAGGTGGAAGCCTGCATGGGCATTCAGAGAACAGTGGGGAGGCTGGTGTGGCTGCAGTGGAGGGAGCCAGCAGGGTAGTGGGGAGTGAGGTGGGAGAAGTAGTTGGGGCAAGTGCACACAGACCCAGGGTAAGCCACAAAGAGGGTACTGGATTTATTATAAGGGAGATGGAATGCCATGTGGGGTACGCAGTTGAGCAGAGCAGTGCAGTTTCACCCACGGTGCATTGATAAACAATCTCTCTGGCTGCTGAGTGGAGAATAGATTGGTGGTGAGGGAGGGCAGCAACCTTGGAAGCTATCGCAATAGTACAGGCCAGAGAGAGCGGTGGCTTTGACTAGAGAAGAAGTGTGTGTTCCAGAAGCAGGTAGTGATCAAATGTGTCACAGGCTGCTGGAAGCCCAGTGAGGTGACGAGTGAGGTCAACCTTTGATTGGGGAACAGACTCATTGTTGAGCTTGGTAAGGGCAGTGCCAGTGGAGTGGTGGGGTAAAAGCTGGATCGGGGCAGGTTCAAGAGAGGGTGGGAGGAGAGGAGAGGGGGCAATAATTATAGACACGTCCTTTGAGGAGTTTTATTATAAAAGGGAGCAGAGCATTGGAACAGGGTCTGGAAAAGTGTGCAGTCAAGTGAGAAAGAGTTTTCTTTTATGATGGAAAAAATAACAAATTTTTGTGCTGATGAGAATGATCCAGTAAAGAAGGGGACACTGATAATGCAGGACAGAGGGGTCAATGGCAGGAGCCAAGTCCTTGAGTAGACAATGGGGGACGGACTTGTGTGCCCCGGGGAGGGGCTGGCCTTAGCAGCCCACACCCTGATGGAGCCCTAGGTGCTGGCTGGCAGTTCCTGGGGGGAGGGGCAGTGGTGGCATAGAGAGTCCGGCAGAGACTAGAGAAAAAGACTCATTCCAGGGACCAAGGCTAACTTCTCTTTATAGCTTCTGATTTCTGATCTTAGACGTACAGTGAATTTGATGAATTTATTACCAGAAACCAGAGATGGCAGCCACTAGTAGCAGCTGTAGGAAATTCTTGGCTTCCAAATTATGCAGTTGTCCATCAACAGCTCAATTAAAGCGCTCAGGCAGCAGTGGTTTGTCAGCTGTGTTTGCATTAAAAAGGGTCAGAGAGAAGCCCTCAGGAAAATTAATGAGATGAAAGTCTACCATTGGGCTTATTTTTAGATATTCTAGGCAACTCTTGTAAGGGTGGAAGCTCGGGCTGCTTTATTTCAGCGTTGCTGGGAATTGACAACTGAAAGGATGGCCCTTCAGATAACAGACAACTTCCTGCAGTTCATGGGCAATCACCTTGCTTTTTTATCCCAAGGCACAGCTTCTTTGTTTTCAGGAATCTTGGGTTGTAGGAAGTCTTTGTTTGCCAGCCCTAATTACGGGGTTTATCACCTGCAAACCGTCTGAGATAGCTGATGGCATTGCCCTCAAACAGGACATCTAGGGATTCTGCTGTGGCTGAGAGCATCTCTCTCTGTTTCTGACATCATTTCTGTTTTTCTCTCTTGTCAAAAGCCCGACCTTCCCTCCTTGTCCCTTTGGTTTGCAGCCCAAGTGATTGCCGTGGTTGGTGTCTCTGATCCTTGGGTCCTTGGCTCAAGGGGTCTCCACCTGTGGTGTCCTAAGCTGTGTCCTGCTGTCTGGACTTGGCCTCTGTGTGTCCTACCTGCACATCTTGCCCAGTATGGCTGCTGAGTCTCTGACTGCCAGCGCCATGATCTGATTGGCAGAGGGATGGTGCCCTGGGACCTACCGGAACCTTGAGGAGATCCACTTGGCTGTCTGGACCAGCCTCATATCCATGTTGATACCCTATGCTGGGCCAGGCCTGTGCTTGTGTGTAAGGACTCAGAGATGAATGGGACATGCCCACAACGGGCTCACAGTACAGTGGGGAGACCAGCCACAGGGAGCAGTCAGAGAGCACGGTCTTTCTCTCAGGGAACTGCATGTCCTTCAGTGGGGCTGGAGCTGGGGAGGTAGGCAGGCCAGAGTTTGGACTTAAATACTGAGGGCAATGGGGAGCCACTGAAGTTTAAAGAAAGTGAGTGACATGTCAGATTTGCATGCAAGAATCACTCCGGCTTCTGCTGCTGCTGCGTGGACTATGGATTGGAGGGGCAAGAAGACTGGTGAGGAGGATTCATACATCTTGACATCTGCCTGAGCCAAGAAGAAGGCAGAGGGGATATGGGGGCAGACGTCAAAAAGAGCAAATGCACTCAGTTGGCAGGCCTCCCAGATCGGCTTTAGAACACGATGCCACTGAAGTAACTTGCACAAATCCGATTCCTTTTAGTCCTCATACGAACTCCTTACTCTCCCAAAGGTATGGGGTCAGCAGTGGTGTGAATTAAACGTTGCTTTCCCCTCCTAGAAACATTCTCTCTTCCTAGAGATTGGGGGAAGGTGTTATCTTTCTTTGTGGACTCCTGTGCACCAGAAATCACAGTCCCAGTCCACGGGCCATTGAGACAAAACAGAAGAGGAAACATGTACTATTTTCAGCTTTTTGTCCTCTGTTGCTGTTTTGTTGTGCTTGGTGAGAGGCAGTAGAGTACAGTGTTGGAATACAGTGTTGGAGAGCATGAATTTTGTAGCTAGAGCGGATTTGAATCCCAGCTCTGCCATTTGCTGGTGGCTCTGGGCAAGTTTCTTAACTTCCCTATGCTTCAATTTCCCCATCTCTAAAATGAGCATAATAATAGTAACATATATCATGGTGTTATTGTGAAGATTAAATGGAATAACACCTGTAAAGTACTTAGAATAGGGCTTGGCTACAGTAGGATTTAATACACCTTAGCTATTATTATTGGTGACTTGGAACATTTGAGGACAGGAGGGCAAGGATGAAATGCTTCTCAGTGGCAAAGCAACTATAAAGAGACCCACCAAAATAGTGGATGTAAGTCTTTATATGTTCTAAGTCTTTTCCAACTGGGGTACCAAAGGGGCAGGAACGAGGCCCATAGACTATTTTAAAATAGCTAATAGAAAGTGCACATTAATCTAAGGTGAGTGTCACAGGTTAACTCTATTGCAATGCACTGTGGTTATAGTGGTGATATGAACAAGGTCTTTGGGAAAATGGAGGGAGGCATCAATGCTGCTTTTGGTGGGAGGGATGGGGGTGGGAAAGGAGGTTAATCAGGCTCCCAAACTCCTTTCTGGAGACCCGGCCATGTACACTTGTGACTTGTTGGATCACCTCTGGGCAGCTTCCACTTTGCTCAGCTATTGAATGTCCTGGGGTCATGGTCTAATCCTTTCTATTTCATTCTCTTGATTGACTGAAGAGTGGAAAAGTAGGGGGAGAGATGGCTGCATCAAAGGACACAGTGATTCATCCCTCAGTCTGTGAGGGGGTGCCCACACTAGGTGAGTGGCTTACAGAATCTTTGGAAAGAAGAAGGCATCAAATTTTTATGTTTATGCAAAGAGACATGGGCTTAGAAAGCTCGAGAAAATGCTGATTTAGTCCATTAAATTAGCTGCTGTGGAGGATGCCCCACGGAAAAAGAGATGACCCGAAGGTTTGGGAGAGAGAAAAGGACAGAGAAGTCCTTGGCGTGGAGGATCTACCAGGAGCAGCAACCATCCCTTCTAGGGGTGCAGGACTCTGTAGCTAAAGACTTTGCCTGACCTTCCCAACAACCCCAGAGGGCAGGGAAGGGCAGATGCAGAGGCACTGCATTTTATGAGAATTTGAAAAAGCATGATATAAAATATTAATAAAATCTTGCTTTATGCATGAAATTAATGTGATTCTCCCAAGTGTAAAAATCTATCAGGAATCACATAATTTCCAAACTCTCTGGCAGATGGAGTTACCAACGGTGTTTATGCTGTTGCCACATGGTTGCATGGGTTCAACTGGTAAACAGAACTACCCGCCACTCTTTGTAAGGATTGGTTTTGAATTATTCAAGATTTAAATCATATCAAGTCTTCAAGAAAGCATCCTTTACGTAAAAAGCAATGGCCCTATATTATCATGGTCCTAATTTGACAGATGTGAAAGAGGTTCAAGAAGTTGTGTCACTGGCTCAGGCCATAAAGCTGTTAGCAGCAGAGCAGAGCTGGAAGCCAAGTTGCATGACCCCAATACCAGGGCTATTCTGAGAGCACCCTTTAGCAGGGTTTCTCAGCCTGGGCACTATTGACGTTTTGGGCTGGATTCTTTATTGTGGGAGCTGTTCTGGGCATTGAAGGATGTTTAGCAACATTTCTGGCCTCTGCTCACTAGATGCTGGTAGTCCCCCTATCCCCAGTCCCTTTGAGCCCTCCTCAAATTATCCTTTTTGTTATCTGTTTCCTGACAGGACTCAGGAGATACAAGGAATCTGGGCAACCTGGTTCCTGGGAACTCTAGTGGTGTTTGTCCAGTATCAGGGATGATGTGTGACTCACAGTTTTGCTCTGGGCCTGAATGGAGCTGGGCACCATGGATATGTGAGATTGGCTGAAAGCTAGGGTAAATTGAGTTCACGTGATGTCAGGAATTTAGAACATTTTCTGTTTTGCTCAGAACCTTAAATCAAGTTTACCTTTTGAGCATCTGTTTTGGTAACTGTTGCTGTATAACAAAGCACTTCTATACTAAGTATTAGTTGAAAGCAACAACCATTTGATGATTCGGTAGGTCAGGAATTGGGACAGACTCAGCAGGCATGGTTTGTCTCTGCTCCATGGTATCCAGGGCCTCAGCTGGGAAGACGTGAAGCCTGAGTGCCTCTTGCCTGAGGGCTGGAATCATCTGGATGCTCATTCACTCACATGTCTGATGTCTGGGCTGGGGTGACTGGAAGACTTAGACTGCTTTTCCACGTGGCTTGGGCTCCCAGCATGGCAGCCTCAAGGTGGCTGAACTTCTTAGATAGTGGCTCAGGACACCAAGTGTGAATCTCCAGCAAACAATGAATTTCCTTATATCTAGCCCTGGAAGTCACATAGTGTCGCTTCTGTCACAGTCTATTGGTTGAAGGAGTCACAAGTCCACCCAGATTCAAAGGGAGAGAACATTCCGCTTTTCCATGGAAGGATTATCGAAGAATTTTGTGGCCATTTTAAAAAAACAACTTTATTGAGATATAATTCACATACTATATAATTCACCCATTTAAAATGTACAACTCAGGGGTTTTTAGTGTACTCAAGAGTTGTACAACCACTGCCATAATCAATATTAGACCATTTTCATCACCTCAAAAAGAAATCCCATATCCATTAGTAGTCACTCCCAATTTCCTCCCTATTTCCTCCCCACTCTGCCCTAGGCAACCACTAATTTACTTTCTGTCTTTATAGATTTGTTTATTCTCGACATCTCATATAAATGGAATCATGTAATATGTGGTCTTTTGTAACTGGCTTCATTTACAGCATAATGTTTTCAAAGTTTGTCCATGTTGTAGCATATATTAATACTTCATTCCTTTTTATGGCTGAATAATATTCCATTGTATGTATATAGCTCATTTTATTTATCCACTCAGTGTCTGGTGAGGATCTGCTTCCTGATTCATAGACGGTCGTCTTCTCACTCTGTCCTCATATGACAGAAGGGGAGAGGGAACTCTCTGGGGTCTCTTTTATAGAAGCATTAATCCCATTCATGAGGGCTCCACCCTCATGATCTAATCACCTCTCAAAAGCCTCACCTCTTACTACTGTCACATTGAGGGTCAGGATTTCAACATACGAATTTTGGGGGGACACAAACATTCCATCTCTAGCAGCGTCCATCCATGCCATTCATTTGGTAAACGTTGGCTATGTGTGCCCTGTAGTCGGGCCCTCTGCCAAGCACTGGGAGCACAATGAGCAGCAAAAGCAGGCACAGCACCTGCCTTCCTGGATGTACAAACCAGGAGAATACAGACATTAGTCAAATAATGACTCAAACAATTTGTGATTATTCACAACTGAGAAGTGCCATGAAGGAAACTCTTGGTTGATTTTAGGGTGTATAACAGGGGGACCCAACCTGGCCTGGGGATCTGGGAGGACTTCCCTGAGGAGGTGATATTTGAGTGGAGGTTGGAGGGCTGCAGAGGAGTTGGGTGGGCAAAAGCAACGGATATTTTTTAGGGGAGGGAGAGCTAGGGTAAAGGATAGTGTTCAAGGCAGAGGAAGCAGCATAAACAAAGAACCAGAGATTGAGAGGAGCACAGTGAGGATGGCATGAAGTAAGGTCCATGGGGGTGGACTGTAGAGCCTGGGGGCAGTGTGTGCTATAGGCGATGAGGCTGGGGAGGTGGGCAAAGCCACGTTAAAGAGGGTGTAGATTTAAGAGTTCAGATGCTAGATCCTGGGTGTCACTTATAGGCTGTCTAACCTTGAGCAAGTTACTAACCATCTCTGTGCCTCAGTTTCCTCATTTATAAAATGAGATTGTTATAGCATGTAGCCAATAGGGTTGATATGAGGAATGACTGAGTTAATACGTGTAAAACACGCAGAGCAAATCCTGGGACACAGTAAGGGGTCAGAAAGTGTTGTCTGTTACTACAGGTACTGTTAATTTTAAGAGAAATAGGTTTTTAGCAGGGAAGTGCTGATCTTGTCATCAGCAACTTTTGAGCAGCAGCTAGGTGTGAACAGCATCAGCTAACAGTGAAAATATAAGTGTGTTTGTATGATTTTTAACGTATTTAATGAAACATTTTAAGCACGTTAGAAGTGCTCATTTAAACAAGATTGATGGGCCACTTATGCATCATTTTGATCCATTTGTTAAAAGAAGAGCCTCAAATACTCTGCTTGACAATCTTCCTGTAAGTGTGGAAAGTCATCAAAGTTCATTTCTTTCAACACATCCTGTCATTCAGCCTGACTTTACAGCCAGTTCAGATTAATTTCGGGTCACTTCACAGTCTGAGATCTTTTGTCTCCTAGGAAATATTCTGGGTTTTGCTACAACACAGCGCTTTGCAGAAGGCAACAGAGGGTCACGGTGGGACATCCTGGCTTGGAATCCCGGCTCTGCTGGTTACTTGCTGTGTGACCTCGGGCAAGTTATTTAGCTTCTCTGAGTCTGTTTCCTCGTCTGGAAAATGGGATTAAAATAAAATTTACCTCATGGAGTTAAATGATTTAACCTTATATGTAATGGGATGACCGTATATTTCAGTTTGTTCCAGGGGTGTTCCCTGATTATCCCTGTGGTCCCAATGTAATTAGTAATGGTGCCAGCTTTCACTCTCAAAAGTGCTCTTGGTTTACGCAATAAATTGTGTGCTCGCTCTATTTATAAAGAAAATTGAATGGTGCTTGGCACATAGTAAATGCTATATATGTATTAGATATTGTTACTATGTCTTTGCCCATGAGTGGGTTTGTTTCATGACCTTCTCCTTCTCCCCTGATGGACGTGGAAGGACAGAATGACCCACTGTGAAGGCCACACGCATGCAACCTTCCCCTGTCTGCCAGATACCACTAGCTATACCCCGTGTCTGTTGCATTGAGTCCATCTTCCACCTTTGGTGTTTAGCACATTTGCTCAGAGGAGCTCTGAGGATGTTGTATCACCAAAGGAGGTATTGTGGGCTGCTCCTAGCTTAGGATGGTCACCTACCTTAACATCTGCTCGTCCTTTGCTTTGGGGAAGGGCTGGAGAGGAGGATGAAGAAGAGATGCTTAGGGCCCGCAGGTCATTGCTGCCTTACCTCTGGGATTTGGGTGTTTGCTCATGAAATCACACTCAATGAATATCGTGTGGCTGTGTGTTCACCCTTTCAGGCTGAACTAAATCTGTTATTAATCGTGTGGTCTAGAACATCCAGCAGAATTGAGATGTGGAGAGGTCAAAGTGAGGGAGAAAATTGTGGGGATCTTTTCCTTTTGGTGGCTGAAATTATGAATCAAGTGACCAAAGCCATTGAGAGAGAGACGTGGTTGAGATACAGCCTATCAGAGGCAGGTGCACGAGGGGTCTAGACTGCCATTTCTAACAGGGTAGCAAGCAAAACACTGTCTATTAGGACACCCCTTTAAGAAAGATACCCAGAGTTTCTGCACATTTCTCCCCCCTCTCTCTTACACACACACACACCTCCCTCGCTGTGATACTGCATATACCTTTCCTCTGGTTAGGTTGTCTTTTTTCCGTTCTCCATCTGGCTAGCTCCTACTCACCTTTTAATTGGACTTAGACATCACTTTGTTTGGGCCTATAATATTCTCTTCCCTGCTGGGGTGTCCCTCCTCTGTGCCCCCGCCACGTCCCCTGCCCCTTCTATGGTAGCCCTCACTCTACAGCATTGAAATTGCACGTACACTTGCCACTCTCCGTGGGACAGCAAACATTTATCCATCTTCATAACAGAGTCTGGCACAAAGCAGGCACTGTTGAATGCAAGACTCAAAGAACTTAGGTTTGAACCATTTCTAGGTTCCTGTAGGAAAAAAAGCTGACTCACTTAATTTTTCATCCAATAACCATTTCTGAGTGCCTACACGGTGCCAGCCCGAGACAGGGCTGTTTACGGGGGAGACACAAAAGTAAAGAAATGACCGTGATGCGCTGTGATTAGTGCTGGGAGAGCACAGACGGGAGGAGAGGGAGGAGTTACTTCTGCTGAGGCGATCAGGGAAGGTGTCACCAGGGGCATCTGAGGTGGACATTAATGGAAGAGGGAGAGTTCATGATTTCACCCAGGGTGGAAGGGCAGAGGGCAAGATCAGAGCAAAGGCCCAGGGGTATGCGGCACGGCATGTTTGAGAACTGGGACAGCTGCACGCAGGGTGCTGGCAGGGGGACTCCTACGCCCAGAGGGATGAGGGCATCCTGCCTTGCATCCCCAGCGAGGGGCCACAGATAGGATCTGGAGGCAAAACTGGACTGGATGCCTGGTTGAGCCACTGCCGCTGTGAGAACTCGCGCGGTTAACTTCAGCCCCTGGTACACAGCTGTGAGCATTAGGTGAGGCCCCAGGGTGAAGGTGCCAGCACAGCGTCTGGCGCTAAATAGTTGTTCAGTTAAATAAGTTCCTTCCTCTTCTCCCCTCACCCTCCCTTCCTTCATGCCTCTGAAATGGGGATAAAGCTAACGTCTTCCTCAGAGGTTTGTTTTTAACATTAAATGAGTTAATACTCGTAAAGCTCTGACAGTAAGTGTTTGTTGCTGCTGCTGGTATTATAGGTCACCTCATGGGTTTCTATTGTCTTCTGTCTTCATATTTCCAATCCTGAGCCCTGGATTGAGACACAGAATTTTACTCCTTCAGAGAGCAGAAGCAAACGTGTCTTTCTTTCTGTTGCCTGAAGGGTTTCCTCGGGACCGGCTATATAATTGGTAGGGCTGGGTGCACAATGAAAATCCAGGGCCTCTTGTTTGAAAATTAGTAAGAATTTCAAGACAGGGATAGTTCGGCATTAAACCAAGCACGGCCTCTTCCGAGGGCAGAGCCCTGTGTGATGGCGCATGTGGCACACCCAGGAAGCCGCCCTGGCTTCCTCCTCCTACAGAGCTTTGACTCCACAGCATTTGAGTAGTGCTGACGCTCTCCCTCTGCTTCCCTTTGAAGTTGAGTCCGATGACACTGGTTTTCAAAATAAGACCCGCATGTTGGAGGAAGAGGTAGGGAAAGTGATACTGCATTCGATGTCATGTTTTGTCTTCTCAAAATCCATTGGACATATTTTATTATTGCTTATAATAATGGTAACCATAGCAACAACTAGGATAATTTTCTTTGGGTCTCTCATCTTACTAATCACAGTCCTTGCCCAGACACCTCACAGATCACAAATAAAAGTAACATTCAGTGGTCATCACAGACGGCCCATTAGTTGATTCTCTTCATCCAGATAGTCAGCCCCCATGTTCCAGTGCTGCCAGGCCAGGAGGGTGAGCTGAGCAGCTGGTCTCTCCCCTATAACTGGTGGTCACTGAGCACCTGGTGTGTACCTGGTCCTTGTTGGGCTCCATGTGAGGTTCAGTCAGGGAAGACATCGTCCTTGTCCCCCCCAGGAATCTACCATCAAGTAAGGGACTCTGCTTGATTTAAAACAATTAAATATCAAACTAAGTCCATCTGTAACTACAGGAGAATTTGGAGGAGAGATGGACATGTGTGGGCCGGAGGAATGGAGAAGACACCCTGGAGTGGGTGGGGTTTGAGTTGACTTTGAAGGACGGGTAGGACTTGGGTGGATGCTGGGGAGGAAGGCAGGCATTCCAGTGGAGGGGCTGCGTGAGCAAAGGCTCTCCAATGAGAATGATACAGTTATGCTGGGATGGTGAGGAAACGGAGCTGCATGGAGCAGAACAGGTGTAGTGATTCGGATCAAAAATAACCTTTAATAACAATCTCTTACATTTATTGAGTTTACATTTAAATAGTGTAAAAAGAACAGCCATTCATAGAGAGGTAGTATAACAAGGTGGTTAAGAGTGCAAGCTTTGGAGCTAGATTCTTTCATTCATTCATTAATTCAGTAAATGTTAACTGAGCACCTCTTGTGTGCTAGGCACTATTATAGGTACTGGAGACATAGAGGCAACAAAACAGGCAAAAGTTCCTGCCCTCATGGAATTTAAGTTCTAGTGGGACTGATAGATGATGAGTAAATATGTATATAACATGCACATACACACACATATATGTATACACACATGCACACACATATGTATAATATTAGGTGATGAGATATAAAGCAAGAAGAGGGATATAGTGTGCTGGATCTCAATCCCTGCTTTGCTGCTTACCAACTGTATGATCTTGAGCAAATTACTTAACTTTCCTGTGTCTCCATTTCCTCCTATGTTGAATCCAGATCTCCCGATTCCCAGAAGGACTTTGGGACAGGCTCTGTGGCCATCTTGAACCCATGGGGCATAGGATCTTCCCCTGCCAGTACTTTTAGAAACTCATAAAAGTCAGAAAAATTCAGAGATCTCTGGGAGTCAAGTCGATAACACCATGCCACCCACTGTCATTAATGAAGAGAGGAAGAAGACTCTCCAAGTTCATGTTCACTGGCCAAATATTTACATTCATCAAAGCTCAAGGGAGTGGCCTGGGATCTGGTGTATCCTGAAGTCATTTGGTCATTAGATCTTTTCTAAGAGGTTTAGATGTTATACTTATCAGTGAGGATCACAGAATCATGCTTTGGGAGGGATCTCAGCAGTCAGGTAGGGGAAAGAGGACAGGCGAACGTGAAAGGAACGAATATGCCAGGAGTTCTGCCATTGTTGTGCACTCTTCCCTGTACTGGGGACTCTCGGTGGTTTTGGTCCTTTGGGATCCTGGATTGACTCTGAAGAGGACAACATCTGTCTGCTTGTAGGATGGGAGGAGATTGTATTGATGTCACGATATTCAGTTGGGCACGCTGGGAGTGAGGATATGGACGTCCCTACCTTGGCTCCAAAATGGACATTTCTTTTCTTCTTTTTTTTTTTTTTTAATTTTTTGTTTATTGCAGTAACATTGGTTTATAACATTGTAAAAATTTCAGGTGTACATCAGTATATTTCTATTTCTGCATAGACTACATCATGTTCACCACCAAAATACTAATTACAACCCATCACCACACACATGTACCGAATTATCCCTTTCACCCTCCTCCCTCCCCCCTTCCCCTCTGGTAACCACCAATCCAATCTCTGTCCCTATGTGCAAAATGGACATTTCTAAAATAAGACTAATATGAGAAAGAGAAAAATATCTTCTTCCATAATATCATTTCATAGACTCCTCCAAGCTTCAGATCCTCTCATGCAAGAAATTTAAGCAATCTAACAGGCAAAAAATACACTCAACAAATTAATTGCATGGAAAAAAGGAATGCAGGTGATACCTATAGACTTAATGAGATTTAAAGACACATCAGTCAGGTGCCGTGTGCAGACTTTAGTTTCTAACAAACTAAAAACTAAGTTTGTTGGACCCTGATTCTAACAAATTAAAAAGGAACACAACCATGATTTGACTTTTAGGGGACAATTTGGATATTAGAACACTGAATATTTGATGATATTAAGGAATTGTTCTTAGTTTAGGTAAGGTAATGGATTGTGGTTATGTTAAAAGAGAGGGACCCTTTATGTTTTAGAGGTACGTAAGATGAAATGATGTAAGACGATAATGTCTGGAGTTTGCTTCAAAATGATGCCAGACGGGGAGAAGTGGATGGAGATGCAGAAAGGACAGAACTGGCAGTGGATTGATGGTAGTTGGGGCTGGGCAATGGGCACATGGGGGTTATTATATTATTTTGTCTACTTTTGGGTATGTCCAAAAAAGACAAAACAAAGGAATGTCACAAGGCAGGACATGGTTAAGGATCACATGATTGTAACAGAGCAGGGATAAGAATACAAGGTAAGGAAGATGTTACTGTTCATGGAGTAAAGGAACTTAACTTATTGCTAGCAGCATATTCTAAACAGAGCTTTTTTTTTGATCCACTTTAATGGAATAAAGGAGACAGCTCTTATTGATAAATGCATTATTTAATGAGGTGTTATAAGTGCCAATTTTGAAAATGCTTTGTTCTAAATGTTCTTGGAACACAGTTCTCTAGAGAGTGCAAAAGTTAACTTTAGCCCATACATTTCAGAGTGAATTTAATTTTGGATCTCTTCTCTGGAACTTGCGGACCTGCCCCTCTGCCACCCCTTCCTCCACCCTGCACCGCCCATCTGTTTTTATTAGATCAAGCATAGTTGTCCCGTGCCATGCTCTGCCCCACTGTCCTGAGTTCCTTCAGAGCAGGGACATGCCACATCCCACTCTGTGTCCCCACCCACAGCCCAGGGCCTGAAGCACCGTGGACTCAAGAGAGATGAACTGAACGGAAGTGAATAACATTTGGTCCAGTCCGTGAACTTGCTGTTATATCTAGAGAACTCCTAGGAAGCCACAGGTCACCTTGAGGGCTACCTCTGTGGAGGGGACTTGGAAAGAGTCCTTGACATTTGAGAATGAATTTGAAGAGAACCCCTTTGAGGAAATGGTTCATTGATTGTTTCTTTGATAGCATGACGCCCCCTGGTGGTTCTCTGTTAGAAAAGCTTCTTCAAGGAGCCGTCTTATCCACAGCTTTGGTTGCGTGGAAGAAGAGGATTTAGACTCCTTTTTGTCATAAGTTTAAGCTGCAACCGGCAGCTCTTGGTCACTTATTGCTCTTTAATGTAGGAGTGGACAGTATGGGTGAGATCACCTGCATGTGAAGGGGCCCATTCGATGGTACAAATGGGGTAGCCATGTCCAGCTCTGCAATAAGAGCTTCAGAGAGTAAGATGTATCTTACTGCTTAAGACACATCCTTTGCTGGCCCCCTAAAGAGTCCTCCTACCCCAGCTAAGAAAATGAAGCTGGATCTGATGTCTCTAGAAGGCCACTGTTAAAATGCACACTCATGTTTTGCGTAAGGCAGAGAGGAGGGGTCTTCATATGAGTAAAGAGTAAAGTAATATTTATTGAACACCTGTTGGGTGCCAGATATTGTTCTAGGCTCTTTTACATACCTTCCCATCTTTAAGCCATGGCCACTACCTGTTCTGATGTTCATGGGATAAAATCGATTTCAGTCCCAGTCCCATTGCCCCCATGAAGTCATTTGCAGTCATCAGACTGTGGGTGCTGATTTTCAGTTCTGTAAACCACACTTCTAGTCTCCTTGCACAGCAGCTCAGATGCCTTTATTAGATGTAACGATCTGTCTAGGGTTGGACAAAGTTTAGGATGCCTCTTTTGTGTGGGCAAGTGTATAGTTTTCTCCTGTTGTGTAATGAATTACCATAAAACAATATTCATTTATTATCTCACAGTTTCAGGGGTCTGGATGTTGGCACAGCTTAGCTGGGTCCTCTGCTGAGGATCTCATGAGGCTGCAATTAAGGTGCTGGCTGGACTGCATTCTCATCTGGAGAAGTATCTGCCTCTAAACTGATCCAGATTATTGGCAGAATTCAGTTCCTTACAGCTATATAACTTAGGGTTCCAGCTTTTGCTGGCTTTCAGCTGAAGGCTGCCCTCAGATCCTAGAGGCTGCCCACAGTTCCTTGCCATGTGGGTTACCTCAACATAGTGGCTGACTTCATCAAGCCTGCAAGGAGAATCCCTTACCTCAAGGAGGGCTCTCATCTGATTAAGTCAGGCCCACTCTTGATAATCTCCCTTCTGATTAACTCAAAATCAACCGATTTGGAACCTTAATTACATCTGCAAAATACCTTCACCTGTGCCATATTCTGTTGGCTAGAAGCAAGTCATAGATCCCGCCCACACTCAGGGAGATTATACAGGCCATGACCATGAGGGAGCAGGCATCCGTGGAGGTCATCTTAGAATTCTGCCTACCACAGTAAGATTGTCCTTGACTCTTTCTTATTCCAATATCATAGAAACTGTAGGTTCTGTAAAGACAGAATCTGGCCAATAGAGTTCCACTCTTCCTTGGTTCCTCAAAAAAATTCGATACCATGTACTGCCTGAGCGTCAGCTGTTCTGTTCCAGCTCTTGGCAAAGGGGAGGGATTCTCTAATCACCCAGGTGTGTTGAGCCTCAGGGCTCACGGTGTTCCCTTGGCTGTAGGCTGAGGGCTCCCTATGCTGTGCAGCTGAGTCTCTGCTGGCCTGACCAGACTACATTACAAGATGTGTGGGTGGGTTGTGGGAAATAGGGGTGAGGACTTAAGATTCTTTTTTAAAAAACTTTATCGAGATATAATTTGCATACCATAAAATTTACCCATCTTAAGTGTACAGTTCAACAAATTTTAGAATATTTATACATTTAAACCACAATCCAGGTTTAGAATACTTCCATTACCTAAAATTTCCATTGGGCCTATTGCACTCAGTCTCTGCTCCCACCCCCCAGCCCCAGATAACCACTAATCTGCTTGCTGACTCTGTAGTTTGCCTTTTTTCCCTAGAAATATTATATAAAGGGAATCACGCAATATGTAGTCTTTGGTGTCTGACTTTTATCAAGCAGAATGTGTGTGAGGTTCACCCATGTTGTTGTGTGTATCATTACAGGCATACCTTGTTTTATCGTGCTTTGCTTTACTGTGCTTTGCTTTGTTGCATTTTTTACAAGACCCCCCACCACCAACAAGATTATGACTTGCTGAAGGCTCAGATGATGGTTAGCATTTTTCAGCAATAAAGTATTTTTTAATTAAGGTATGTACATTGTTTTTTTAGATATAAAGCTATTGCACAGTTAATAGCCTACAGTATAGTGTGAACATAACTTTTATATGCGCTGGAAAACCAAAAAGTTCGTGTGACTTGCTTTATTGTGATATTTGCTTTGTTGCAGTGGTCTGGAACTGAACCCGCAATATCTCCAAGGTATGCCTGTACTTTATTCCTCTTTATTACTGCATAATATTCCGTTCAGGACTGGCTACGTGATTTGTAGGCCCAGTGCAAAACGACAACGCCAGGCCTTTTGTTCAAAAAGCAGGAGAAACATGCCATTAAAGGTGTTTCCCCTTTCTTCTGCAGTCTCTTTCTCAGCCTGTCACGTTTTTTATTTGCTCTTTGCTGTTGTGTTGTGTTCCCTCAGGCCTGGGATACTCACCATGGCTCACTGTGTGCTGCTGGGTTGCCTTTCTCATCAGCCACTGGGCCACCATGCTGTGGCTTGGCTCAGGGTGGGGAAGTTGAGCCAGCATCTCTCTTTCTCATGGGCTGACTGCACCAATCCATGGTGACATATGACCGCCAAGGGTAGTGCAACCTCTGTGCTGGGATGTGCTAGGTTCCTAGATGGGATGCATGTTCCACTGGACTTCACTTACCAAATGCAAATTCAAAAGTAAATTTATTAAGAATTTCAAGATAGTGACTTAGGACATTAAACTCGAAGTGTGGGGCCCTTCTGAGTGTGGGGCCATGTGCAACTGCCCTGGCTGCGTACCCATGAAGCTGGCTCTGATTCCAGTGTACGATGCATCCTTTTGTTTATCCATTCACCAGATGATGGACATTTAGGTTGTTTCTAGTTTTGGTCATTATGAACGTTCTCTCAGGAGAGTCTTCATGTGGACGTGTATTTTTCTTCCTCTTGGGTGGACACCTAGGAGTGTAATTGCTGGGTCATGTGGAAAGCATGTGTTTAAATCTTTAAGAAACTGTCAAATTTGTTTTCCAAGTGGCTGTACCATTTTACGTTTCCACTAGCTGTGTCTGGGGGTTTCTTCGCATCCTTACTAACACTTACTATCTGTCTTTTTGATTATAGCCTTTCTGCTGGGGGGTGTGGTGGTATCTCATGGTTTTGATTTGCATTTTCTTAATGACCTGTAATGTTGAACATCTTTTCATGTGTTGATTTGCTATCCATATATTTTCTTTGGCACAGTATCGATTTAAATCTTTTGCTCATTTGTTTTTAAATTGGGTTGTTTGTCTTATTACTGAGTTGTAAGACTTTTAAAGAAATGTGTTTTGATGCAAGTTGTTTCAGTTACATGATTTGCAAATATTTTCTCCTGGGGTATGACTTGTTTTCATTTTCCTTTTTTTTTTTAGGAAGATCAGCCCTGAGCTAACATCCATGCTAATCCTCCTCTTTTTTTTTTTGCTGAGGAAGACTGGCTCGGAGCTAACATCTATTGCCAATCCTCCTCCTTTTTTTTTTCCCTTTTTCTCCCCAAAGCCCCAGTAGATAGTTGTATGTCATAGTTGCACATCCTTCCAGTTGCTGTATGTGGGACGCGGCCTCAGCATGGCCGGAGAGGCGGTGCGTCGGTGCAAGCCCGGGATCCGAACCCGGGCCGCCAGTAGCAGAGCGCGCGCACTTAACCGCTAAGCTACAGGGCCGGCCCTGTCTTCATTTTCTTAATGGTGTCTTTTGAAGAGCAAAAGTTTTTAATTTTAATGAAGTCTAATTTATCAATTTTTTTCTTTTATGGTTCATACTTTTGGTGTCATCTGATTCTTTTTATTGCTCTCCTCAGGAAAGAAACTGGAGGCCATGGTGACAGACAATCACCACTCTTTTACTTGATTTGGGGCACTGAGGCACAGATTTCTCTTGATTGTATTATAGAAACACACAGAGAAAATGAACGTGATTTTTAGATTAACAGGGGCTTTGTGGCCTCTCCCTGCCCCCCTTCCCATTGTGGATGTGCAGCACGTGCCTGGGGAGAGGCTCACGGCCAGGCTTAGGGATGACAGAGAAGAGTCACAGCCTGACAGTTCCACTCCACACGTGAAAAGGGAAAACATCACGTGGAGATCTCAGGGATTAGGGGATCCTCAGACCCTGTATGAGGGATTTTTCCAGAAGATCTGACCTCATGATCATGCTAGTTTGAGGCTGAAGCTCTAGTTATGCTTTGTTTCAAAATCTAAGCACCATTCAAGGTTAATGATTAGCAGCAACCTCAGTTTTAGCTAAAACTGCAAAAACGATGATAGATGCAATACTCACAAATGATAAAGAGATGACTCAGGACATTTTAATATCATTAATACCTTTCTGTTAGTTTAAAAAACATTGATTGAACACCCGTTATGTGCCAGGCACTGTTCTAGGCCCCATGAATGCCTAAATAGGACAAAGCAGACAAAAATATTTGCTCTGGTGGAGCTCGCATTATAGGAGGGGAGATAATACATAAAAAGTAAGGAAAATGACACAGTGTGATAGAAGTGATCAATGTTACGGGGAGAAACAGCAGGGGATGGGGGCTCAGGGATGCTGAAGATGTTTCATGCCACATAGGGTGCTCAGGGGAGAACTCACTCAAGGGGTGATATTTGAGATGGGGAAGTGATATCTGAGGAAAGAGGAAAAAAGGAAGAGGCCCCAGCCAGTGCGGAAGCCCCAGGATGGTGTGCCCTGCAGGTTCAAGGGCTGGTGTGGAGGTCTGGGTAGAATGAGCAAGGAATAGTGAAGCAGGAGGCAACCAGAGAAGAAATGGGGCCAGAAAACGTAGGCCTCATAAACCGTGAAGACTTGAGCTCTTACACAGAGTGAACTAGAACAAATTGTGTGCAACAGTAATATCTAAATTTCTGTTCCATTCAGGTGTATAACAGTTACATTTTCCTCCAATGATTTCCCGAGCAATACAAGGAATTCAATGTGTCATTGAATAATAGTTGACTTTTTAAAATGGCAAATGATACTGTGTGGATAATAAAAGAAAACAACTGGATCTAAAATGTTATTACAGAGCGGCCAAAAAGATGAAAATCCTGGCCTATGTACAAATGAATAAAATTTCACTACAAAAATGCACCTATTTTCTTTGAAATAGGTTTTAAATGGATTAATTAAAAATAGAGACTGTGGGAAATTACAAGAGATAATTTATTACAAAGCAGGCTATAAATGAGGAACTACAATGTTGCAATGAAGACATGGATTTAGAGCCACTCACTAGAGTATGCAATTATCACAAGTAAGATGTACACTTAAAGATATTTTTACTTATACCCGAGTAATATGGAGTAATGTGGACGGTAATTCAGACAGAATATCTCCCTGTGCACTGGGGGAAGAGGTACAGCCTGAACTCAGTAACTCTCCTTGTGGAGTGGGCTGGGCCCACCGTTGGCGGTTTGTGAAACCCACTTACCATCTATGAGGAAGTGAGAGGCTTGCAACCAGCTCTACAAGTCGGCGGCAATATGACTCAGAAAAATGTGTGGGGTGTGTGGCTTAAAACTCAAATATTATTAATCATTTAAATCAGAAAGTTCTCCAAGCCAAAGGGTCCTACATTGCCCAAACTGGACCTTTAAATGTAAAGAAAAAAACCTGCCTCGGTCGGACTGGAGTAGACTCCAAAGTAATTCTGGTATAAATTGACGCGTTTCTGCCTTTCCCGATGTTCATCTTCGCAGGGCTTTCTCAGAAACCCATTGTTGGCGCCCTCTAGTGGCAGATTCAAGCTGCGAGCTAGCGACTAGCAACGCCTTGGAGTTAACCCTCTTCTAACAGCCCTAATTTAATGAGAAAGCTTGTACAAACTCACCTCGTGTAAAATCTAGCATTTCCCTTTGCTAATGATGCATAGTCCAGACTTTAATAAAATTACTTGAACGCTAAGCTGGGCTTAAAAAATAAATAAGCACAAAATAAATAAGAACAAAAACTTTGGTGGAAATAATAACAGCTAATATATTGGGGGTTCTTACTATTCTAAGTGCTTCATGTTTATGAACTCATTTAAGCCATACAACAACTCTATGAGATGCTATTATATTCCTGTTTTACAGAAAGGGAAACTGAGGCACAAAGAGGTCTCATTTGCACAAGGTCAAACAGCTAGTAAGTGGGAGAGTTGGAATTTAAAATCAGAAAGTCTTGTTCTAGACTCTGTGGTCTTAACCACTGCGCCATACCATCCCACATGTAGCTGGTTTTATACAATGCCTGGTTTTCCAGCATTGACTATCATTTTTCAGATACTTTTGCTTTCTAAAAGCAAAGCAAGATGATGTATTTGTATATATATGTATGCACACACACATATATAAAACACATATGAAGTAAAATATATCATTTAAAGTATATAATTTAAAGACAGGTATATAAAAAGGAAGAATTATATATATGAAGCGAGATAAATACATGGCTTTGACTTTAAAAGAAAAATATTAAAAATTTTTTTTGTGGTGATGCATACATTCCAATAATAACATTTGTCCTCATTAATTAATTCAAGTTATTCTTCAGATAGGGATTGAAAATGTAAAATTCTGCGTGTCTTAATCTCTGTGCTTAGGATGAAAAATAAACTCCTCAGCATGTGTTCCAAAGTCTTCACAAAAATGGCCTCGCATTCCACTCCAGGTTCCTCTCCCCCATGGTGCTCTGTTCTCTATCCTTAATGCTTCTTTCTGTTCCTCAAGGTGACATATTCTCCCTTACCTCAGGGTCTTTGCACATACTGTTCCCCTTTCTTCACATCCTCTCCCTACTCTCTGCCCTAGCTCCCATTCTCCCCTTCACTTGTCTTGTCACTCTTCAGGGTGACTTTAACATCCAGGTAGGTGATCCAATCAATATCGGGACTCGCAGTTCCTTGACCTCCTTAGCTCCAAAGACCTTTTGTTATCCCTGAGTAAGCCACCCACTCACAAAGTCATCAACAATAACTGCCCCACCTCTGAAATCTAGATTCTCAGCTCTCTGATCCCTCCTTCTTATGTGTCCAGCTGACTTGTTTAGGACTCCCACCCAGACAAGTCCCAGACAGTAATGCAGCCTAGCTATCCCCTCCTTACCCCTCATTTCCCTCCTTGTGCAGCTTGGATGCTATGGCCCCACATTGTAATCATTCCCTTGCAAAGTCCTGTAAACCTCTTGTCTCGCTCTTTCCTCTATTGTCTTTGCCTAGAAAAAACCACAACCTGGTTAAAGCCAGGTTAAAGCCACTGACTCTGCACCTGCCCCTGAGCAGCTGTGCATTGCTGGAGAAAAGGCCACAACTAGGCCAAAGGGGCTCATTTCACACATAAGACTAGAGATCCCAAATGGCCACCCCACACCCCCAGGTAGCCCCACGATTCCCTATGAATATTCTTTAATATTGCTCGTCTTCACCCTGCCAGCCTTGACCCCATGTCCTCCTCCAGCTATGGGCTCATCTCTATGCTTCCACTGAAAGCTAAACAGTTTGAAAAAGTTATGTATTCCCACCAGCTCTGTTTCCTCACATCCCAGTCTTTCTCCTACCTCCATTTCAGTTGGGCTTCTGGAGCTCGCTCTCCTGAAACGGCTTCAACAATGTCTCTAATTTCATATTTCGCCAGAGACAGTTCTGTCCTCATCTTATTTAACACTTATTAAACCAGCAAAATGGACTAATTATTCATTTTTTTTTATTCTTCAAAAAAGTTTTAAGATTGTGGTAAAATACACGTAATATGCAATTTACCATCTTAACAATTTTTAAGTGTACAGTTCAGTAGTGTTAAGTACATTGCAACCAGTCTCCAGAACTCTTTCTGTCTTGCAAAACTGGAACTCTGTACCCATTAAACAACAACTCCTTGTTCTCCTTCCCCACAGCCCCTGGCAACCACCATTCTACTTTTTGTCTCTATGAATTTGACTACTCTAGGTACCTCATATAGGTAGAATCATACAGTATTTGCCCTTTTGTGACTGACTCATTTCATTTAGCATAACGTCCTCAAGGTTCATCCATGTTGTAGCATGTGACAGGATTTCCTTCCTTTTTGAGGCTGCATAATATTCCATTGTGTATATATAGCATATTTTCCTTATCCATTCCTCTGTTGATGGGCATTTAGATTGCCTCCACTTTTTGGCTATTGTCAATAATACTGCTATGAACATGGGTGTACAAATATCTGTTGAAGTCCCTTCTTTCAATTCTTTGGGGTATATACCCAGAAGTGGAATTGCTGGATCATATGGTAATTCTATGTTTAACTTTTTATTGAACCTCCAAACTGTTTTCCTTAGTGGCTGCATCATTTTACATTCCCACCAAGAGTACAAGGGTTCCAGTTTCTCCACATCCTTGCCAACACTTGTTATTTTCTTTCTTTTTTTTTTGTAATAGCTATCCTAATGAGTGTGAGGTGATAGCTCACTGTGGTTTTGATTTGCATTTCCCTAATCATTAATGATATTGAGTGTTTTTTCATGTGCTTGTTGGCCATTTGTATATCTTCCTTGGAGGAGTGTCTATTTAAGTCCTTTGCCCATTTTTTGATTGGGTTGTTTGTTTTCTTGTTATTGAGTTGTATGAGTTCTTTATATATTCTGGATATTAACCACTTATCAGATATGTGATTTGCAAATATTTTCTCCCATTCCTTAGGTTGTCTTTTTACTGTTGATTTTATCCTTTGATGCACAGAAATTTTTAATTTTGATGTAGTCCAATTTATCTATTTTTTCTTTTGTTCCCTGTGCTTTTGGTGCCATATCCAAAAAATCATTGCCAAATCCAACGTCATGAAGTTTTCCCCTATATTTTCTTCTGAGAACTTTATAGTTTTAGCTCTTATGTCTAGGTCTTTGATCCATTTTGAGTTAATTTTGATATGTGGTGTAAGATAAGCTTCCAACTTTATTTTTGTGCATGTGGGTATTCAGTTTTCCCAGCACCATTTGTTGAAAAGACTCCACTCCCTCACTTCTGAAACACTTTCTTTTCTAGTGCTGTATGACTCCTCATGTGCCTGCTTTTCCTTTTTCCTCAGTGACTGTTCCTTCTCCATCTATTTTGCTGCTTCCTCTTCTTTCTGACCTCTAACAACTGGATCTCCATAGGCTCAGTGCTTGTCTCTCCTCCCCTCCTCCCCTTTCCTCCTTCCCTCCCCTCTCTAGGTGATCTCATCCAATCCCATGGCTTTAAGTAGTGACGACCCCCAATTCTCCATCTCCATCCCAGATCCTGGACTCTGGGCTCATACATCCACTTGCCTTTTTGATACTTTCATTCAGGTGTCTAATAGACATCTTAACCTCACATGTATTGATTATCACATTGAAATTGGCCCATTCCTATGTTTCCCCCATCTCCCTCTTTGCCGATTGTCTCTGAGAAAGAATGTGTACAGCAGTCGACATTTTTTAATAGCAATTTTATTTCATTTTACTACACTAGTTTGGGTCTCCCAGTTACCTGCTCTTGTAGCACATGTTCTTACCCACCAAAGCACTCATGATACCAGTTTATTGTAATTATTTGTTTCTAGCAACTGGCTCTCTCCCTGACTAGACTATCACCTCCAGGGTGTGTGCCTGCTTTGTCAAGGTTGAATTCCCAGTGCTCAGCATAGTGTCTGGCACACAGTAGGGGCTCAATAAATACCTGTTGATTAAACAAATGAATTATCTAGCAGTGGAGTATGGGGGCGGTTAGCGGTGAGGAGACCAAGGTCAGGGAGCCCATTTAGGACTCTCTCAAAGTAAGAGGTGATAAATACCTGAACTAGGAAAGTAGGAGTGCAGAGGAAGAGATATATTTAAGAAACATGGGGGCCTGCCTGGTGGCTTGGCGGTTGAGTGCGTGCGCTCCGCTGCTGGTGGCCCGGTTCTGATCCCGGGCGTGCACCACTTCTCTGGCCATGCTGAGGCCACGTCCCACATACAGCAACTAGAAGGATGTGCAACTATGACATACAACTATCTACTGGGGCTTTGGGGGGGAAAAAAAGAGGAGGAGGATTGGCAATAGATGTTAGCTCAGAGCCGGTCTTCCTCAGCAAAAAGAGGAGGATTAGCATGGATGTTAGCTCAGGGCTGATCTTCCTCACACACACACACACACACACAAAAGAAACATGAAAGCCGGATCCATGGAATGTGAATGTCTGGGGATGCGGAGGGAGGGGTATAAGATGGAGTATAAAAATGGAGACTCAGGACTTGTGCAGAAAGTATGCTTCAATGATGTGGCTAAGGGCTTGTTAAATCACGCTCCCTAGAGTTGTTTGTTAATATAATTTATGGAAATACTGTCAGCAAAGAACTATATTAGGCAGTTTCTTACTTTCCTGTAGTGAATTCTCTTCTTTCCTATAGGCAGTTCCAGAAAAAGTGTACGAATGTCACGTTGCAAGGGAAACTCCATTCTCCAAGAGCTAAAACACGGTTTCAGATCCCAAATTACATCTTGTCTTTCAGGCCCAATCTTTGATCATCTGGTTTTGAAATGTAGTCTCTGTTCTTTAGCTTTTTCCTTTTTCTTTTGCAGATGTACACACATCAGCTTAAGTTCAGTGAGCTCACAGTTGAGAGAGTCCCTGAGTCAAGCCCGCAGGATAATTCCCATTTTTGTGTCAATTGTAGTAAGGATATGAGACTTATGTTTCTAATCACTAGTTCTAGCCTGTCATTTTTTCATTTTCTACACATTTATTTGACATAATAAGGGCAATATGCAGTAAAATGTTCAAACAAGTGCACAAACAATCTCTCTTTAATGCATACAAGTGGAGGTGCTGCTAAAATTGAACTATGAGCTGCAGTTGGCATGACAACTTGAACATTTGCTGGTTGGATAATATACAGAAGATCCCCCAGGCTGAGGGCACCTTACTTAAGCAGCGCCCTGCTGTAAAGAGGTGTGAATAACATGGAACTCTGCCTATATTTTGGGAAATTTGCAGGTAGTTCCGTATGATATCTTTATTGGGACTCTCCTCCTTCTATCAGACCCATTCCTTCCACTCTCTATGTTCATTTCTTTGGTAGGGACTTGTTATGGGTTGAATTGTGTCCCCTCAGAATTCATATGTTAAAGTCCTAACCCCTAGTACCTCGGAATGTGACTGTATTTGGAGATAAGGTCTTTAAAGAAATAATTAAGGTAAAATGAGGTCATATGGTTGGACCCCAATCCAAAATGACTTATAAGAAGAGGAGATTAGGACACAGACACGCACAGAGGGAAGACCATGTGAAGACACAAGGAGGAGACAGCTGTCTACAAGCCAAGGAGAGAGGCCTCAGGAGGAACCATCCCTGCCAACACCTTGATCTAGGACTTCTAGCCTCCAGAACTGTTTGAAAACAAATTTTTGTTGCTTAAGCCACCCAGTCTGTGGTACTTTGTCATGGCAGCCCTAGCAAAGTCATACAGAACTCTTTGACCAAACAGCACCAACCCTGAGCCCTCTCAGACACCGTCTCAGCCTCACAGAGTCTCCTGGGCCTTAGAAGGGGAGAGGTAGTCCCCTTAGGTCCTGAGTGAGGCAGAGAAGTTATGAGCAATTGGATGACTTGTCCAGAGTCACATACCCAGGGAGAGGTTGGACTGTAGACTTAAATTCATTGTTCACCACATAGTCCCCTTAAGAGATGTGGACATGTCGCTGTTTTAGTCTAATTGAGAAAATGCTGTTCAAAGCCTAAAATCTTGAATATGCCCATGTAATCACTTGCAAACAGATGCGTATTCTTCTTTAGATTACATGATATTGTTCATAAATGTTTCACATGAATGGCCAAAATGAAAGAAGTTGTAAGGGAGAGAGCAACAATAGGAGAGGGAAGACTTTACAAATCTACACTTAGATTTCTGCCAAGATATGAAACACATCGAAAAAGTAAAAATCAATTACAGATCATTTTTTAAAAGGAGAATATTTTCTTTTTTTTTTTTTTAAAGATTTTATTTATTTATTTATTTTCCCCCCAAAGCCCCAGTAGATTGTTGTACGTCATAGCTGCACATCCTTCTAGTTGCTGTATGTGGGACGCGGCCTCAGCATGGCCGGAGAAGCGGTGTGTCGGTGCGCGCCCAGGATCCGAACCCGGGCCGCCAGCAGTGGAGTGCATGCACTTAACCTTAAAAGGAGAATATTTTCTTATCTCGTTATGAAAGTAATAAATATTTATAGTATAAAATTTGAAAGACAAAAGTGTAAAGCAAGAAACATATCTCCCACAATTCTATCATTCGAACATAATGCTTATGAACATTTGAATGGCTGTCTTTCCAAAATTTTACTCTGTGCCTATGCAAACATACGTATGTATCACAAAAGTGAAATTACACTGTACACGTGCTATTTCATAGCTTCTGTTCTTGCCGTTTGGAAATATTTTGTGGACATTTTCCCAAATCATCAAATATTCTTTGAAAATACAACTTTTTTGGTTACATTGTCATGTCCATTATATAAATGTCATACTTTATTTAATACCCTAATATTCAGGTAAAATGAGTTCATTTTCTAATCAGAAATGTGGACAAATGTTAGTGGAATTATGTTGAAAAAATACAGTTCAAGAAAAACATTTTTTAAAAGACATAATATATCTTCAGTTATCCCCAAATTAAGGATCTTTATTTAGAGAATTGCAATTGAATTTATTCTTTCTCAGTAATTATGTATTGTCACTGGAGGTAGTTTAGTTTTACTGAAAGAAATTTGATTAAAATATGAAATTAAAGTAAAATTTATTTTTATGACTTTTTTTGGACCTTTTTTCATTGAATCGTTAATTGGTGGTTGATTTTGTTTTTACTTTTAGTGTATGTACCCAAAAAGGTGTCTGTTCCATGAATTCAAATTTAAGATTCCCATGCCCTTCCTCCTTATATTTGTCATTTTCTTTCTGAAATGACAAGGCCTGACATATTTTTAAACATTTTCTGAAAATGCCCAGTCTATGAAGCAAGTTCAAAAGGCCCGACCTTTTGTCCTCATTAAATTATGAAGCAAATAGAGAATGTTAATGTGTTTACTTTAAAATGGACAGGATCGCAAGATAAAAAATCAGCTAAATTACTACAACTGTCTAGCATTTGTTAAGGGCTTAGGACACGCCAGGCACTTTCCTGGAAACTATTTTGTATAATTCTCACTCTGGTCCCACAATTTAGGTAATATTTCCTCCATTTTATAGGAACAGACACTGAGTCAAAGAGGTTGAATCACTTGTCCAGGGGCACGTAGACGATAAGTGGTGGGCTCCAAAGCATGTGTTTTTTTCATTATACGGCACAATTTTTTAATAACCGGGACAGCTCCTTAAATAGATTTTGGACTTTAATGGGTGTTCAGTGAGAAGGAGCATGCCCACAGACCAGGTGTGATGATAAAGTAATCAGACTCATTTTGTGGGTGGTTATGGGAATCATTCTCATTGTTTTGTAGGCACATACTTGCATTATGTACAGTACATATCCTGGGGGTGGATGAGTGTGTACATATATACAAGCACAAAAGACTTCCCCGAAAGGGAGACAATAATGCCTTTGCAAACCTCCAGAATACAGCCAAATCCTACAGCCAAAACAAAAGTTGGCAGCCAAATGCTGTAATAACAATATATCAAGGCCAAAAACTGGAAAAATGCTCAGAAAATTAATATTTGAAAATACAATGATTTTTGCTATTTATTATTGTCTTTTCATCCTCACTCTTTTAACTTGATGCTTGGCACTGATTGGCTATGACTTTGGTTTATCTTAACGATGACTTTGGTTATTTACTGCAGCTGTGCTGCTCTGGCTGCCATAGGCAAATATTCTTCCTAGATATTTTTAGAGTACATTGTTTATTGTATAACATAAATATGTTTAAATGCAGACAAATCACAAGGTACAGGCTGATGGATTTTCATGAAATGGACTCACTGTGTAGCTGGCACTGAGATTAAGAAAAAGAATATTACCAGCCTTGGAGAAACCTCCTCACACCCAGTCTTAGTCACCACTGCTTCCTCCCCAAAGGTTTCTACTCTCCTGACTTTTATCACCATAGGTTAATTTTGCTTATCTTTGAAATACATATAAATCATAGAAAATATGCTGTTTTGCATTTGGTTTCATTTTTCAACATGATGTTTGTGAGAATCATCCACGTTCTCACATGTACCATTTGTTTATTCATTTCTATATGGCATTCCTTTGTATGAATATGTCACAATTTACTTTATCCATTCTCTTGTGGATGGACAGTTGAGTTTTCCCCAGTTTTTGACTATTAGGAATAGTGACCCTAAAAATATTCTCACACATATCTTCTGGCACAAATAGGTAGATATTTCCATTGGATAAATGCCTAGGAGTGGATTTCTAGGTCATAGGGTAAGTATGTTTCAGCTCTAGTGGATGCTGCCAAACACTTTTTTCCAAAGTAATTGTACCAATCTAAATTCCCATAAATAATACACGAGAGATTTAGTTGTTCTAAATCTTTGTCAACATTTGGTATTGCTAGTCTTTTTCATTTTAGCCATTTTGTGGGTATGCACTGGTAGCTCAATATGGTTTTATTTTGTGTTTCTGTAATGACTAATGAAGTTGAACACTTTTTCCTATGTTTATTGTCAATTTGGATATCCTTTTCTGTGAAATGCCTGTTCACATCTTTTGCCCATTTTCCGTTGGATCGTCTATGTCTTTCTTATTGATTGTAATTCTTTATGCACATGTCTGTGTGTGTGTCCCAGATAATGTAATGGCAGGAGGCAGCATGAGAGTCCTGGGATCCTGAAAGGTGTGGTACAGCCAGGGAAAGAACAGAAAGGGAGGCTGGGGATACAGAGTAAAACCTCACTTTCTTCTCTTTTCAGCCCCAACATGGGAAAGATATTTTAGGTAGCAATGCCGTTAGTGCCCCTGGTGGCTCTGTGTTTCACCAAGGAGTAGACTGGCCCTACCTCTTGGCCTGTTACTCTGGGTTTTGAAGCCCCATAGCCTGGGAATCTGTACAGTATTATAAACAATTTCAGATGATTTTGTCCAGTCCCAAACTTGAGAGTCGTCTCCTTTTTCCTCACCTCTCCTCCAAGCCCTCACCTCTCTAGTTCCACAAAGTCCTGTCAATTCTATGTCCAAAATATGCATCCACACAGATCGCTTCACCCCACTTCTACCACCATCACCTGGTTCAAGGTACGTCATCTCTCCCCTAGGCCAATGAGACAGCTTCTAAATGAGCCTCCAGCTGCCTCAGCAAACTGTTTGAAAACATAAATTTGAACCCCTACGTAAAGTTCTTTATTCTCCCTGTTATTGCTCTTCATAACCCCTCTTCCTTCTTTTGTAGCACTTATCACAATTGGTAATTACAGGTTTCCTTCTGCCTTTGTTTTCATGTCTGTCTTCTCCACGGACCTGTCAATTCCATGAAGGCATGCTTTGTACACCAGTGCAGCTCACTAGTTTTTGAATTTGAACAGGAGTGGTTGAATGAATGCCTCATGTCAAATCTGAACCCCCAATGCCCCTTCAAGTGGTCATCCAGCCTCTACTGGATACTTCAAGGGATGGAGCTCTCACTACCCCTGAGGCCACCTATCCTGTATTTGAAAGGAAAATAACGTACTTAATTTAGTGTTCAAAGAGGAGGCAAAGTGTGTAAGCTAAAGGAAGGCTGGGGTCTCAGACTGAACACAGGAAAATCTTCCCAAGGCACCAATGTCCTTGTTTAATTGTTTTCATTGGAAAACTCATGAGTTAGCAGTTGCAGTTCCTGGCTCTTTGGCCTTAACTTCCCTCCCAGCCATAGTGTTTCTAGGGAACTTGGTGCACTTCTGTTCTGGGGACAAAACAAGCTTGGGGGCTCGATTCTGTTCCCATGCCCTGCCTCTGACCTCTCCCTCTGGAACTGAGGTCCAGAGAGGAACAAATCGTGATCTAGGGCTCTGGAATGGGCCTTGCCCATCTCTCATTGGCCCAGCTCCTTACCAAAGTGTGGATTATTTAACACAAATGCAGCAAAGGTGGTGACAGGGAGCTAGACATCCAGATGCATCACTGGAAAGAGACAAAACTGCAGTTTGAAATTCTGGCAGTATTGAGGCTGTGTGCCCAGTGTTTGGCTAGTCTATTAAGTAGTAATCTAACCCTGTGACGATCTCAGTTAATTTGACGTTTTCCCCAGTCCGCTTTAGATAGTCTGTACTCAGCACTGTGGGTTCACAGCAATTTTAAATCCAGCCCAGGAAAGGTCCTCCTCTGTTCTTCCTCCTTGTATTCTCACAATTCACGGCCAAGGCGAAGTCTATCGGTGTAGCTGAACAAGGCCTCAGAGCCAGAGATATCTGGGTTCAAGCTTGATCCAGCCACTTACTAAGTGGGACCCTGGACGGTTCACTTACCTCGCTGAGCCTTACCGTCCTCATGTGCAAAATGGAGATAATACTTACCTCTAGGGCCATTGTGAAGATTTAGCAAGTTACAGAAGGTGCAGCACTGTAGCTAGCACAGAATAGGGGTCCTGAATGGGATGGTTCTTTTTCCAAACATATCTCCCATCTTCTGGGAAAGATGGTTAAATATGGCTTCTGAATCCATTTGGTTGTTCTAAGAGATATTGTATTTACTCTTGATTCCAGGCTAGTATTTGCTGAATTGCTATAGGTACTGCCAGGCTCTTCAGCCTCCCTGATGGGGAGACAAAGACAAGGTGTGGAAGGTGATTTGAGCAAATGAGATGGAAACAGGTCCAAACCCTGAAGCTTTTAATAATCTATCTCCAATTCATTTTCAATTCATTCCCACCAGTTATGAGCATAGAGGACTTTAATTCCCTCCCACCCATTGCACAGGCCTGAATAATTAGAATCTGCCAAATGCCCTGCTTTATACAGTAGTTCCCGACATGTCCTCTCCTGAGCCTTTTGAACAACACTGGCAATCAAGGAAAAAAAAAAAAAGAGCAAAGACTTGGGGGAGATCCGCTGATTTTTCCTGGGTGGTAGAAGTATGGATGGGTGTTATTTTACTCTTATCAATTTCCCACGTTTTGTAAGTGATAATTTATTAACATTGTTATCAGAACCCTGCCCTCCCCATGCACAAACTTTCTGAATTAAAACACTGGGCAAATTAATTTAAATGCTGCTTCACCTCTGAGGTAAGGGCAAACTTATATAAAGTGGTCAAAAGCAGGGAGCAGCAGGCCCAGGTCACCTCAGGGTCATCCAGACTGGATTAAAAGCTCGTCAGCAATCGAGACAGAGCACTGATGTGATTTCTGTTGCAGAGCATGTGGGGCTTAGCCCATTCATAGTAGGTGCTCAGTAAACAATGGCTAAGTTGATGAATGAATGATGCTTCCTTTGAACATCTCAGAACATTTTGCCTTACCTATTTTCCTCAATGAGAAAGGGCTGCTTAGCTTAGATCCCCCCAAAACAAAGGAACTATTTCCTAAATCAATCGGCTGATAAAAATTTATTGAGCTCCTATTATGTGGCAGGTACTGGGTATGCAGTAGTGACCAAGAGAGTCATCTCCTTGCCCCCGCGGACCTCATAAGCTAGTGGAGAAGATAGGATGTGAACAAGTAAATAAAGAAATAAGATACATGTAGATGTATAGGTGCTGCAGAGGAAATAACTCTTGACAGGGAGGTCAGGTAAGAGTTCTTACCTGAGGAAAGTGACTTGTAAGTTGAGACCTGAAGGATTAGTAGCAGTTAGGCATGCAAGAATTTGGGGTGAGGGATGGGGAGTGGGGTTGTGTTCCAAGTAGAGAGACCAACATATGCAGAGATCCTCAAGTGGGAGAGAACTTGGCATGTTCAAGGGAGAGAGAGGAGGCTGGTGTGCCTGGAGCACAGTGAGAGTCGGGGAGTGTGGTTGGTGTGAGATGAGGTTGGACAGATGGATTGAAGCCAGATCAGACAAGGACTTGGAGGCTGTGGTTACGAGTTTGGGTTCATTCTGATAGCAGTGAGAGCCACTGGAATGTTTTGAGAAGGGGAATGTTGTGCTCTGATTTGTGTTTGAAAAACATTTCTCTGGTTTTTATTTGGAGAGTGGTTTGGAGGTAGGAAAAAGTGGAAGCAGGGAGACTAATTAAAAAAAGGTTGTTTAGAACCTCAATGAACACTACATATGCTCATTGTAGTGACTAAGTTGATGAATAAATGAAGTACACTTATGATTTGGGTACTTTTCTATATGCATGTTATTTCAATCAAAAGTTTTCCTTAAAAAGGAAGAGTGAGAGACTATTGTAGTAGCACAGAGAAATAAATTTGACTTGGGTCAGAATGATAGTAGGGGAGGCAATCAGAAATTGTCAGATTTTGGCGGTATAGCCAATGGAGATTATTGATGGATTAGGGGTGTGTGTGTGTGTGTGTGTGTCTTGTGGGTGGGAGAGGTTAGGTAAATAAGAAAGAAGGATGACTCTTAGGTGTTTTGCCCATGTTATTAGGTGGATTATGGTGCCATTTGTGGGGCATCTACTTTTGCACAAATCCCAATCCCTATCGCCTAGTCAAGAACATCTCTCCGGTAATTCTCCCTTTCCATTTTTGCATTGTTCATTTTTCCTCTCTAGGTTGTTTCATTATCCTCAACATGCAAACATGCTGTTATTTTTGCCACCTTAAAAAAATGTTCTCTTGATGCCTTTTATTCACCAGCTACCACCACAGTGCTCTGCATTTATGTGCAGCAAAATACCTCCAAACAGTTCTCCATACTCTCTGTCTCCAATTTCTCTCCCCCATTTTCTTTTAAACCCACTGTAACAAAGGTTTTGTCTCTGTCCTCCACTGAAACTGTGAGTTAAGGTAACAATGACTTGAACATTGCTTGAAATCCAATAGTCAATTATTAGTCCTCTTTTTTTTTTTTTGGTGAGGGAGATTGTCCCTGAGCTAACATCTGTGCCAATCTTCCTCTACTTTTTGTACGTGGGACGCCACCACAGCATGGCTTGACTGATAAGTGGTGTAGGTCCATGCCCAGGATCCGAACCTGCAAACCCAGGCCGCCAAAGTGGAGTGTGCCAAGCTTAACCACTATGCCACTGGGCCAGCCCCTAGTCCTCCTGTTTCCCTGCTTGACTTGTCGTAGGTGTTTGACTTGTTGACGACTTTTTCCTTCTTCACTTGGTTTGCACGACACCACATTCTCTTGATTCCTCACTGGCTGCTCTGTTACAATCTCCTTAGCAGGTTCTTCCTCTTCTCCCAAATCTCTTGATGTTGAAGTATCTTAGAACTTAGTCCTTGGTCTTTTAATCTCTAGCCACTCTATACCCTTGGTTATCTCATTCAGTCTCATGGCTTTAAAAACCATCTATATGCCAGCGACTCCCAAATTTATACCTCTAGCCCAGACCTCTAACCTGCACCCCAGACTTGTGTATGCAACTGCCTTTTCAATGGTGGATGTTGTCTAATTTATGGTTGTCTAAATGACAGCCCCAATTTAACAAGTACAAAACAGAACGTCTGCTCTTGTTCCCCCAAACCTACTTCACCTGTAGTTTTTGCCATCTCTGTTTTTGGCAATTCCATCCTTCCAGTTGCTCAGGCCAAAAACTTTGGAGTCATTCTTGACTCCATTCTTTTTCTCACACCATATCTGATCTCTCAGCAAATCTTGCTGCCTCTTCCTTTAAATTATAATAGAATCTCACCACTTCTCACCACCTCCCCTTCTCCACCTTGAGCCAAGCCACCATCATGTCTTGTCTGAACTATTGCAATTGCTTCCCAGCAGCTTGGGCTAAGGAAGCTAAGTCATGTGTTGGTGGTATAGTGGTGAGCATAGCTGCCTTCCAAGAATGCTAAGTCGGGTTATCTCTCTCTCGTGGTCAAAACTTCCCAATGTTTCCCCTCTCAGAGTGAAAGCAGGAGTCCTAACCTTGTATAATCTGGCCCTTCCCCTGTTACCTCTTAGACCCTGGATACAAAGCTAATGGGTGAAATACTGGAAGGGGAATCAGTGGCTAAAACCATTTATTCATTCAGAGAGCCTATGTGCCAGGCACTTTTCTAGGTGCTTGGGACACACTGGGGACAAATCAGACAAAAAGTCTCTGCCTCCTGGAGCTTGCACAGTAAATAAGTAAATTACATAATTTGTTAGAAAGAAATAAGTGTTAGGGGAAAAGGTAGAACAGAGTAAGGAAAATCCAGAATCCTTGCTGAGGTGGGGGGAAGGGGAAATTGTGCTTTTAAATATGGTGGCCTTGTCGAGAAGGTGATATCTGAGCAAAGCCGTGTAGGAGGAGAGGGAGTTAGTATTGCAGGTGACAGCGGTAATGGGGTCTTCAGGCATTCAGACTCCCATGCTGGGAGTCGAGCAAGGCTCCTGACAGGGTGATGCAGGCTGCAGCTGCCATGTAGTTTTTGCTACATGGTAGTGGTAGTAGTGGTCATAGTTAAGCCAAATAACTTGGGTCAAAACAAGGAACTCTCCATGTAGCTTTGGTGAAAATATATTTGTTAGATTTCTACTTCCTTTAGAATCAGATTCCAAAGTGGATTCTGAGCAATAGTTCTCAACAAAAAGATTCCATGGTCAAATAAGTTTGGGAAATGTTCCTTGGAGTTTCATAGGAAACATCAGCATCTTAAAGGCTTTGAGGGGTTTGGTGGTAAAGAAGCATTTTTAGGTCAAAATTTATTAAGCTTATATAGTTATGGAATCCTTTTTTTAATGGAACTCCTAGTCAAATTCCATAAAACTACAAACTTGGAAATGCTTATGTAGACACATTGGAACCAAACAATCTGGGAAGATTTGATTGGGTTCTCACTGGGAGCAAAGTGCTCAGAGGAGCTAGAAAACAAAACCAGTTGCTAGAGTGAGTGGGGTCCTCCAACCAGGAAAGTTCTGTCTAGTTATGGGATTAAAAAGGGCTAGGGATGGATCTAGCATCA